>NC_092374.1:15179962-15495629 GCF_030028105.1 Mobula birostris | reverse complement strand
GACTCTATATTCTGCATTTGTTTTTTTATTTTACTGTCTCGATGTATGGAATGTCCTGCCCGGATAGCACATGAACTTTTTGACAAGGGGTCACAGATCTGAAATTTGGACTTCAACATTCTGGATCTGCACAGTACGTTAGCACAGTGATGACGAGGGTTAGGGTTAGGGAGCTGTGGGCGTGCTATGTTGGAGCCGGAAGAATGGCAACACTTGCGGGCTTTTGTAATACACTCTTGTTAGTCATTGATGCAAAAATGATGCATTTCACCGTGTGCTTTGATGTTTCAATGTATAGGTGACAAATAAAACTAAGAGAAAATATAACGTAAAACTCTAAAGCACGATCTTGTGCCAATCTGCAACATAGATCACACCTGTGATTCCAAAGTGGACCCACTCTTTCCTTGACAATCCTCTTGCTCTTAATACAGAATGCTTTACAACATCATCTTCCATTCTTATTACCAAACTGATTTCAGATCTGATCTTCCAACCTGCCTGGAATCCTAATGTCCTCTGGGACCTAAGTTCTATATGAGACCTTGCCAAGGGACTTACTGTATTCCAAGTAGACTTTATCAACTTTACTGCCCTCACTGATCTATATTGTTACATAGATCATAGAATATAGAACATGACAGCACAGTACAGACCCCTCGGCTGATAACGTTATGTCAACCTTTTAACCTACTCTACTATCAATCAAACTCTTTTCTGCTGCAGTGCCTTCCATCTTTCAATCAACCCTGTGCCTATATAAGAATCTCTTAACTGTCCCTAATGTATCAGCCTTTTCCAGCACCTCTTTCAGTGCATTTCATGCACTCGCCACTTTCAGTGTATAAAAACTTACCTCTGACTCCCCCCCCCATACTTGCCTCCAATTACCTTGAAATTATGCCCCTTGTACTAGCCATGTTCTCCCTGGGAAAAAGATTTCTGGCTGTCCACTCAATCTATGACTCTTATCATCTTGTATACTTCTATCAAGTCACCTTCCATCCTCACACACAAAAAATGCTGGTGAACGTAACAGGCCAGGCAACATCTATAGGAAAAGGTACAGTTGATGTTTCGGGCCGACACCTGAAACGTCGACTGTACCTCTTCCTATAGATGCTGCCTGGCCTGCTGCGTTCACCAGTATTTTTTGTGTGTGTTGCTTGAATTTCCAGCATCTGCAGATTTCCTCGTTTTTTACCTTCCATCTTCCTTCACTCCGAAGAGAAAACCCCTAGCTTGCTCAACCTACCCTCATAATCCAGACATCTATTATAAACCTACCAATTCTCACGGCTACCTTGACTATACCTCTTCCCACTCTGTCTCCTTGGAAAAATGCTATTCCCTTTTCTCAGTTCCTTCATCTTCAATGCATCTGTTCCCAGGATGAAGCTCTCCTTTCCAGGACATCAGAGACGATGCCTTAATGATGCCCTCATCTGCACCTCCTTCATTTTTCAGACATCTGAGCTCACCCCGTCTTCACACCACCTTAACAAGAGTTCTTCTTGCCCTCACCTACCATCCAACACTGCATTCTCAGCAACCTCTGCTATTTTCAATGAGATCCTACCACCAAACACATCTATACCTCCCCCTACTCTCCTCCTTCTGGAGGGATCATTCCCTTGGTGATTCCCTTGTCTAATTGTCTATCCCCAATAATCTCCCTCCAGGCACGTATCCCTGCAAGTGACAGAAATGCTATACGTGCCCATTCACCTCTTCCCCCACCTCCATTCAGGGCCCCAAACCGTCCTTCCAGATCAGGCGACACTTCACCTGTGAATCTGTTGGGATCACCTATTGAATCCAGTGCTCCCGATGTGGCCCCCTCTACATTGGTAACACCCGACAAGATTGGGGGACCGCTTAGTCGGGCACCTCTGCACCATCTGCCAAAAACAGAATTTCCCAGTGAACAACCATTTTAATTTCTGTTCTGACATGTTGGTCCATGGCATCCTTTTGTACCATATTGAGGCCGCTCTCAGGATGCGGGAGCAACACCTCATATTCTGACTAGGTAGACAACCTGATGGCATGAATATTGATTTCTCTTTCTGGTAATTAATCCCCCCCCCTTTCATCTCCTTTTATTGCCCTCTGGAACCTTACCTCTTCTTCTCACCTGCCTATCACCTCCCTCAGGTAGACCCTCCTTCTCTTTCACCTGTGGCCCACTCTCCTTCCTGTCAGATTCCTTCTAGTCCAGCCCTTTACCTTTCCCAGCCACTTGGCTTCACCTATCACCTTTTAGCTAGTCCTCCTTCCTCTTCCACCACCATTTTATTCTGGCATTCTGGAATGGACTCAGCTCAAAAGATCAACTGTTTATTAATTTCGGTAGATGCTGCCTGACCTGCTGAGTTTCTCCAGCATTTTTTCTGCTTGATGCTCTGGACTTCCGACATCCGCAGAATCTCTTGCGTTTATCCTCATAAGGCCTGCTTTCTAGTCCAGGCAGCACCCTGGTACATCTTCAAAATGTTTAATCAAAATGGTCAGACAAGATCTCTTCTTACCAAAGCCATACTGACTATCCTTGACTAATCTCCTTCCTCCCAGATGGTATTAATCTAAACCTCTGTTCTTCCAAATTTAGATTAATATCATCAATGTATTCTGAGTATTTTACTGCAAACAAAATTGTACCTCATCATCAGGTACTTTTCATTAACGAAATGTTTCATCTCAGATGTGTAAATTGAATTGGCTTTCAAACGATTTGTAAATAAATTCAGAGCAAATTATCTGAAGGGATTACATTTGTTCCTAGTGAGCGATGTTACATTCAGTACCGCTGCCTCACAGTTCCACCACAGGTTCAACCCTGAATTAATCCACAGAATATATACTGGTCTCCTTCACTTTCTTGGTGTTTACTTTCTTGTGGCCAATTGGTGAGTGGGCGATCTGTTAGTTCTCTTTGCGTGAGTGGGGGGAGGGGGGTGAGAAGGTTTTTTTTGCTACTGTCACTGTTCTTTTTGCGAGTGAGGGGGTTGCGGATTGTATTGTCACTGTTTGTCTTCTGCGGGCAAGGAAGTTGGGGATTGTTATTGTCGATTGTTATTCTGTGGGGCGGAGGTTGAGGTATGTTGCTATTGCAGTCTTTTTCTGCGGGAAGGGGGTGCAGGATTCTTGGATCTACGAGTTTTATTTCTTTTCCTTTTCATGTATATTTCATGGCTATCTGGAGAAGACAAATATCAGAGTTGTATTATACGTGCATACTTTGACAATAAACTGAACTTTTGAACCTTTGGAAATGCACGAAACACTCAGCAGGTCTGGCAGCATCTGTAGAAAGAGACCTGAGAACCTTCATCAAAAAGATGTAGAGTCAATCTCATTACAATAGGTGTATAGTTTTATAAATGTATAAATATATAAGTGAATCACCCTGGTTTCCTTGGCTGCGTAAGTCAAGGGAAGACACCCTCTGGCCCCACCAAACTCGTAAGATTGAGGCACCCTCCATCCCACCACAAACTCGAGTTTGAGTGGATTCTGTGTCATTTGCTACCCTGTTACAAATTACTGCCTCGAAATAACAGACAGTTCACTGCATACCATTAAAGGAATTATGTTTATGTATCTTAACTGAGGGGTTAGTAAAGAATAACAAAAAGAAAAGGACCCATTCTAATTCACCAGTTAAATGTGCACAAGTTGGAGCTCATCTTGAACTTCTCTGTCACTCACGCTCTGGGCCCTTGGTCAACGTGAAAGCACACACCACCTTCTGAACGTCGCTCGCAATCCATCTCGAACAAACGGGTCTCCCACTGGATCGTATGCTACGACTGGTTCTCCCCAGCGTCTTCTCTCTTCATCTCCTCTCGAAGAAAAGCCCCAAGCCCAGCCTCAGTGTCCCTCACCAGAGAAACCTCCCCTTGATCCGACCATCCTAATTGGATGGCACACATTTCTCCTCTCTCTGATCTTCAACAGCAACCCAAACAAGCAAGAAAACAGAACAGACTGCTCTTACAGAGCTGCCAAAATGAAATACATACAGTATAACAGTAAAAATGTGAACTGGGGCATTACGTACATATATGTAATTACCATAAGAACATTTATGCATAAGACATAGGAGCAGAATTGGGTCATTTGGTCCATCAAGTCTGCTCTGCCATTCTGTCATAGATGATTGATCACCCCTATGAACTCCTTTCTCCTGCTTTCTCCCCATTTCCTTGGGCACTCTGACTGATCAAGAACCTATCAACCTCCGCTATACTCAATGACTTGGCCTCCATAGCCTCCTTTGGCAATGAATTCCATAGATTCACCACCCTAAAGAAAGAAATTCCCCCTCATTTCTATTCTAAATGGACGCCCCTCTATTCTGAGACTGTGCCTGCTAGTTCTAGACTCCCCCACTATGGGAAGCATCCTCTCCACATCCACTCTATACAGGCCTTTCAATATTCAATAGGTTTCAATGAGGTCAACCCTCATTTTTCTAAACTCCAGTGAGTACAGGCCCAGGGCCATCACACGCTCCCTGAGCATTAACCCTTTCATTCCTGGGATCATTCTCATGAACCTTCCCTGGATCCTGTACAATGCTAGAACATCCTTTCTTCGAAAAGGGGCCCAAAGCTCCTCACATGCAGTCTGACCAATACCTATAAAGCCTTAGCATTACACCCTTGTTTTTAAATTCCAGTCCTCTCAAAATGAAATCTATCATTACGTTTGCCCTCCTGACTACTGACACAAGCTGCAAGTTAACCATTAGGGAATTGTGCATGAGGACGCAAGAATTGTGTCGGGATGACACAAAACAAAAAAGGGATTTTCACGGTATTTTGGCTCCTGTGACAATAATAACCCAAAACTAATAGCCAGCTTTTGTGTGAACTACCTTGATTGGATTTGGACTCACTATCTCTTTCACAGAAACAAGAGAAGAACCTTCAAAAACAACCTGTACTAGGCAATGGAAAGCCACCAGCATTTGGTACTATCTACAATTGGAATAATGGCTTCTACAGTACTGTGCAAAAGTCTAAGGCACATACATATATAGACAGAGTGCATAGGACTTTAGCAAAGTACTGTATTTGTCAATATGGAGCGGAGAGCAAATTTGTAAATTTGGCAGAAGCAAAGGATGTTGGCAACGGTGAGGGTGGAGCATCTTGGGAGGGGTGCGGGACAGGTGGCAGAGAGGAGTGCCAGGGTGAATGCGTGGGTGCAGACACATCCAGCTCAGAGACACCAGGCAAGGTCATTTGATTCCAAACAATTGGCTTATTGATCATTACAGAATGTCTCTCTGGTGCTTCCCACTCCCTCCCCTCTCCCTTCCCCTTTTCCCCAACCATGATTCCCCTCTCCCTGTCCCCTTCCCATTCTCTGTCCACAAAAGAGACCCATATCAGAATCAGGTCTACAATCACTCACATACTGTATGTCATAAAATTTGTTTTCTTTTTGTGGCATCAGTACAGTTCAATTCATAGAATTACTACAGTACTGTGCAAAGATCTTAGGCACCCTAGCTATATATACGCCCAATACTTTTGTACAGCACTGTATATTCCAGGCTGCATCAATGCAAAGGAAGAAAGAGTCGATATTCTGGAGTCCTGATAAAGGGTCTCAGTCCAAAATGTCGACTCTTTATTCCTTTCCATTGATGCTGCCTGGGCTATAGAAGCTGCTCAGGCTTTTATTTGTTAACTAATAACCATGCTGGCTTTTATTTTGAAATTCAACGGGAGTGCCACCATTTTTGTTTTTAGTAGGGTTTCTCTGTCAGACTGAAGCCCACGTACACAATCCTGAGCTATCCTTCTTTTGTTTGTGTCATCAAAATCATCGGCTGGAAGTGTTGTTTTAGTTCATAACGGAAAATGCTACCTGAGCAATATTTTGTGTTAGTATTATATAAAAGCTTATTTCTGACTATCAGTATAGTGTTGGACCAGCAATGGTAAATTAAGCAATGTTTACATGATATTAATCTTCTCGCATACTTTAAAGCTTTGTTTACTCTTATCATGTATAATTTGGATACTTCACATGTAAGTCTGGCTTCATAAATTCCTAATTTCTTATGAGTGTATGACTTAATCAAGTACTTGAGGTACTTCGCTGTTTTTCTCTGTTTACTCTTATTCAGTTTTATATGTGAGTGCTGCCCAATAAAGCTCCTGGAGCTTGGACACTATATCCTGACTCCCATGTTCAACGGAGCTGAGTTTGGCTGACAGGAAACTTCACACGGAAGGAGAACAGTACAGAAGCCATTACTCCAAATGCAGATAGCGCCTATCAACGATGGCTTTCAATTCAGAGTTCCTCTGGTATTTTGTGTGTGTTGCTCTGGATCTCCAGCATCTGCAGTATCTCTTGTATTTATGACTTCTATAGTCCATTGGCTTTTACAACATGACTAGGCTCTTTGCAAGAAAAAAATAAATCACTGTAACTATTTTTAATACAGACCAATTCTGTCATTATATTTCCAGCTCTATTTTACCATTAGCTAAAGTAATGATGCTACATTGCAGCACTATTTGCCACTATCTCAACGTTTCAGAAAAAAAAGACCTAAAATAGACTCCCAGGAACCCATTTAACTTACATTTGTGCAGTACTGTAAAATTGCAGTAATTTGCAATCAGGGTTTTAAAAAAGCTGACTACTGAGATGTGAAAATTTGCTCGTAATCTATGGCAGTGTGAACATGATATTCAGCATACAGGAAGCACATCTGAAAGCCATTTGGAAGTTCTGTTGGTGGGTAATCAGTACTGCACACAATACTCTGAATTCAGCCTCAGCACTGAATCTCGCAATTTCAGCATAACATCCCAATTCCTGTACTCATTACCTTGATTTATGAAGGCCAATGTGCCAAAAGCTCTCTTTACAACCCTACCTTTGCCTGGAAAATGGAAAGAAATCAGGAGAGCTTAAATCAGCATGAGGTTACCCCAGCAGACAAGAAGGACAATCTGAAGGGATTCTGCATATATGTTAAGAGCAAAAGAATTGCAACAGACAAAATTGGTCCTCTGGAAGATTAGAATGGCAGTCCGTGTTTGGAGCCAAAAGAGAAGGGAGAGATCTTAAATTAATTTTTTGCATCTGATGGACAGCGTCTATAGAACTGAGTGATCCAGGTAGAGAAGGATGTTTCTGGGAATCTTGTGCCCTTGCATCAGGAGCATATAGGAGGCTGGGATAAGCTAAAAGGATCTTAGCACCCCAGAAAATCCAACTCACCCACCACCTGTCACGTCTGTGGAAGAGTTGGCTATCTTCATATGTTCAATACTATCACAGTAATTCTTTAGGTATTGTCATGTCCAAGGCGGGCAGATGAATACCTTCCTATTCATTTTATTTCTGTATGCAAACAACTGTTGTGACTCCTTAATAATTCTTTTTCTTGCTCCAGGTGTTTTTCACGATACTAAACACAGACTTCTAATACTTGAAGTTCCCCAAGTTTCACTAATCTGACAATACATGAAACTCCAGTGAAATCCTTCTGGTATGCTTGTCAGAACATTATGTGTCTGGCTGTGATGCAAAGCATTTGTGTAATGAATTTTAACACGACAATGAGAATTCTATCTCTTCATGACCACTTAGTGCTGGCAATAACCCAAGAACTAACAGCGTGGAACATCATTTCAAGGTCAATGCCACCACTTTTATTTCTGTTCCATAAGATATTAAATAATACATCACAAACAAAATACAGGAGACCGTTTGACCAATTGAAGTCAGGCTGGCTCTGTGAAAGCTCAGACACACTCTCTATGTTTTGTGCGTGAGTTCCTCACCCTCACATGCCTGTCACCTCTGACCTTTGACCCCATCATCAACCCAGACACCAAATGCAGATCCATAGTGCCTTAGTTATATTCAACAATTGTGGGAGTTTTGTAAAACAATCTACATTTGTGTGCCAAGAGACTGCCAATGTCGGTAGTGGTACTATTGAAGGTTTCACTCAATAATCTCTAACTTCAATAGACACCACTTCACTCTGCCGCCATATTTAGGAAATGCCCTCCAACGACCATGTGGGTTGTTGCCCAGCAGCAATATTCTTGACAGCCTTTTCCTCCCTCAAGCCCAATTTTTATCACTAATACCTTGTTCAAAGATTATCAGCCCCTTATCATTCAGCTCCTGCGTCTTGCTTGTCAATGGAATTGGTTCATTATTGTCAGATATCCCAAAATACAGTGAAAATCTTGTCTTGATTTCCATCCATACAAATCAACACACACAAAATGCTGGAGGAACTCAGCTGGTCAAGCAGCATCTATGGAAACGTTTCAGGCCAAGACCATTCTGCCATTCATGCAGGTCATTTCATTGTGACAGTGCATTGAGGTAGCTCCTGGGAAAGTAAGAGCAGAATATAATATACCATGATACAGTTGCAGGGTAAGTGCAGCGCAATGAAGGCAGACAGTAAGGTGTGGCATTGACCAGAAGCTTTATTTCCATGGCCATAAGAACATTGGGAATAGGAGCAGGAGTCAGCCATTTGGCCCACTGAGCTTTTTCTACCATTCAGTGTTCATGGCTGATCTGGCTATGGACTCAGCTCCACCTACCTGCCTTTTCCCCATAACCCTTAATTCCCCTACTATGTAAAACACAATCTAACCGTATCTTAAATATATTTAATGAGATAGCATCTACTGCTTCCCTGAGCAGAGAATTCTCCAGTCCTGGATTCTCATAATGGAAAGTTAGAATTTTAAATAGCTTCAGAGTGGAAATTTTTGTTAACACTGGATTGTTGGTGCTGTCTTAATGATGATGCTACAATACATTTGACTGGAAGAAGATTCTCTTATTAATTATCTATTTGCTTGATGTAGGCATCTCTGGCAAGGCAAACATTTATACCCGATCTCTAAATGGATCTTGAGAAGAAAGGAGACTTTTTTGAATTGCAGGAGTTCATCCACTGAAGGTTCCCCACGGTATTGTTGTAGGGATGGGGGTTTTCCAGGATTTACACCCAGGGATGAGGAAGGAAAGGTAATGTGCCTCCAAATCAGGATAGTATACATCTTGTAAGTGACTCTGCAGTAGTGTGGCTCCTATCTGCCCATTGTTCTTGTCCTTCCTAGAGGGTAGAGTTTGCAAGTTTGGGAGACACTTTTGGTTTCCGCAAGTTTCAGCAATGAACATTGTAATCACTGGATCTGTAGTCATCCAAGAAAATGGAGATTATTCCATCTCATGCTTGACTTGTGCACTGATAGATAGACCTCCAGATGCCGTTGGCCATGGGGCACCCAAATTCTGACCCAATCTTCAACTCAAAGTCAAATCTTCCTCAAAGTACGCACTTGCCACCAGACACTACTCTAAAGTTCATTTTCTTGCAAGCATTCATAGTAAAAGAAATAAATACAATAGAATCAATAAAAACTAAATACAAAAGCTGAAAAGCAACCAGTGTACAATGGAGAACAATCTGCAATATACTAAATAAATAAATTAATAATCATAAGAACTTGAGTTGGTAGACTCTTTGAAAGTGTGTCCACAGGTTGTGGAATCTGTTTAGACTTGAAGTGAGTGAAGTTATCCAAACTAGCTCAGAAGCCTGATGGTTGAAGAGTAATAACCGTTCCTGAACCTGGTGTTTTTGAGACCAAGGGCTCCTAAACCTCCCTCTCGATGGTAGCAGCAAGAAGAGATCATGGCCTAGATGGCGGGCGTCCATGACCATAGATGCTGCTTTCTTGTGGCAGCTCTGCTTGTAGATGTGCTCAGTGGTGGGGAGGGTGTATCGTTAGTTAACTTGCTGCACTAAGCATGCTGATGATGGAGGATCTGTCCAGTTTAGAAGGCAACATATCTGGTGAAACAATCAAGTAACAGAAGATCCAAGCTCAACAATATTTTCAGTCTTTGTCTGGAACCCTTAAGTCTCCTAGAATGAACTGACATGTTGATCCTTCTTGTATAGACAGCAGCTGTTGACCTCTACATTTTAATGAAAGAGACTCATTGCGTATTGTTTTAGCACAGTGGTTAGGTTACTAAGCTGATATCTGAAGACAACATTGATGATCAGGAGACTTGAGTTCAAATATCACTGACATCTGTGGACTTTAATTTTAGGTCCTTAAATAAACCTGAAATGAAAAGCTGACACCAGTCCTGCGGCCATGAAAATGTTGGACTGTTGTAAAATGTCAACAGATTCCCTGTTGTCTTTCAGTGAAGGAAATCTGCTGTCTAAACTGGTTCAGAGTTCTACATCAAAGAGACCTATAGCACAGAAACATGTCCACCAAATCTCTGCCAACCCACAGCAACCAATCTATTTTACCAGCTCTTTGCTCCATAGCCTTATTGATCTTGGTAAATCAAGTGCTCGTCGAAATACTCCTTTACTGAGTACCTGTCTCCACAACTCGCTGAAGAAGCATGTCCCAGATTCCAAACACCCTCTGGGTCAAAATAATTCTTCTTCAGGTACCCTCAAAAACATTTATTCCTCAGGACTACTGCATCATATGATAAGAGAAACCTCCACTGTGGGAGAAGGTTTCACATTATCCACCTCACCTATACTCCTCACAACATGCCTCTGATCTGCTCTCTGCAATAGATTAAGCAGAGATGGATAAAACTTAGGTGGCTGAGCAGCTAGCAATGGGCATAATGGGGCTGAATGGCAGCATCATGGTTAGCACAACACTTTACCGTACTTGTGACGCAGGTTCAGGTTCAGTTCCAGCTGCCATCTGTGAGGAATTTGTACATTTTCCCCATGACTACATGGGTTTCCTCTGGAGGCATCATTTTCCTCCCATGGTCCAAAGGCTTACTGGTGGGTAGGTCACTTGGTCATTGTAAATTGTCCTGTTATAAGGCTAGGGTTAAATTGGGGCTTCGCTGGGCAACACAGCTCCGAGGTCTGGAAGGGCCTGTGCCACATGGCAGCTCAACAAACAAACAAACAAACAAATAAATAAAGCTATTTTAGCATCAGCGAGCCAGGGTCCACTCCACCACTGTCTTTAAGGAGGTTGTATGTTCTCCCCATGACCACATGGGTTTCCTTCAGCTGCTCCAGTTCATCCTGCTTTCCAAAGACGTATGGGTTAGTAGTTAACTGTTCACATGGGTGTTTAATTGGATGGTGCAGACTCATAGGGCCGGAAGGGCCTGTTACCAGGCTGCACCTCTAAGAATAAGAAAAGAAAAATTGCTGTCCTTGTGAAAGATTCACATCCTTCAAGTGAATAAATAAAAATAAGGCTGCCATGGAGAGATCTGAACTCACATATTCTCGCATTGATTGGGCCAGATTTTTGGATTACTCATCCCGCTAACATAATAATCCTTGCTTTCAAGCTGGTCACCGCTAGATGCAGCTCACTATTAGTGCAATGCTCCAGATCTACTGGTTACTTACTGTCATTGTGGCAATAAGATGGTTACCGGAATGTACATTATTCCTTTTACTTATCTGCCATGTCCTTCAAGAGGACCACAACCTCGTCATGGTTTGGAGTCTTGTGTGCCTCAATGACCCAGACAGCTATGTTGGCCGGAATCAAGGCTTTATGCTTTGGCTCCCTGGTGGGGTCACCCATTCCAAACAGGTCAATAGGTAGAAGCCAGACCAAGAGTGGTCCGTTGATCTTCTGGGTTTGGTGGTTCAGCTCAGGGTTAACAACTCGGACTGGTAAAACAACATTGTTATAGAAACATCAATGAAGAATCCTTCTGCATCTGAGTGCGATGGTATTCCTGAGTCCCCAGCCAGGACTTGCATGACTGTCGGTAAGCCGAGAGAAAGCTACTGACATGCAAGGCTTACTGAGAAAGTAAGGAGGCATGGGACGCAAGGGGATATTGCTTTGTGGATCCAGAACTGGCTTGCCCACAGAAGGCAAAGAGTGGTTATAGATGGGTCATACTCTGCACGGAGGCTGGTCACCAGTGGTGTGCTTCAGGGATCTGTTCTGGGACCCTTACTCTTTGTGATTTTTAAAAATGACCTGGATGAGGAAGTGGAGGGATGGGTTAGTAAATTTGCTGATGACACAAAGGTTGGGGATGTTGTGGATAGTGTGGAGGACTGTCAGAGGTTACAACGGGACATTGATAGGATGCAAAACTGGCTGAGAAGTTGCAGATGGAGTTCAACCCAGATAAGTTTGAAGTGGTTTATTTTGGTAGGTCAAATATGATGGCAGAATATAGCATTAATGGCAAGGCTCTTGGCAGTGTGGAGGATCAGAGGGATCTTGGGATCCGAGTCCATAGGACACTCAAAGTTGCTGTGCAGGTTGACTCTGTGGTTACGAAGGCATATGGTGCATCGGCCTTCATCAATCGAGGGACTGTTTAAGAGCCAAGAAGTAATGTTGCAGCTATATAGGACCCTGGTCGGACCGCAATTGGAGTACTGTGTTTCAATTCTGCTCGCCTCACTACAGGAAGGACATGGAAATCATAGAAAGGGTGCAGAGGAAATTTACAAGGATATTGCCTGGATTGGGGAGCATGCCTTATGAGAATAGATTGAATGAACTCGGCCTTTTCTCCTTGGAGCGAAGGAGGATGCGAGGCGACCTGATAGAGGCGTGCAAGATAATGAGAGGCATTGATCATGTGGATAACCAGAGGCTTTTTCTCAAGGCAGAAATGGCTAGCACAAGAGGGTATATTTTTAAAGTGCTTGGAAGTAGGTACAGAGGAGATGTCAGGGGCAAGTTTTTTTACACAGAGTGGTGAGTGCATGGAATGGGCTGCCGGTGACAGTGTTGGAGACGGAAACAATAGGGTCTTTTAAGAGACTCCTGGATGGATGCATGGAGCTTAGAAAAATAGAGGGCTATGGGTAAGTATAAGTAGTTCTAAGGTAAGGTCATGTTTGGCACAGCTTTGTGGGCTGAAGGGCCTGTATTATGCTGTAGGTTTTCTATGTTTCTATGAAGGAAGCCTTGAACACCGCCAGATATGGAGGACCTTCATTTCTGCTCTAAATACCAGCGGTGTAACAGGCAGTAAGTAAGTAGGTTAGCTGTCAAATAGTTTGCATATTAACAGGCTAAAGAGTCGAATTCAAATGACCCAGGGCTTGCCTGTCATGGTGTTCCTGAGCCAGAGACTTTGTCCCAGATTGGAAATGGCTAGTATGAAGGGCCATAATTTTAAGGTGAGTGGAGGAAAGTATAGGGGGTTGTCAGAGGTAAGAGAGGAACACCCTGCCAAGGCTTGTGGCAGAGGCAGCATGTTCCTGAACATGGTGAATGAGGCTCAGATTCAGAAAGTCAATTTTTCACTTCACTAATTGAGAGATTGTTTCATGGTGAAATATAAGAGGGCAGTATGGTGACATTGTTCTGATAGCACACAAGAATGTTGCTCTCTTCCACTCCTGCTCTATCTCTTGTCAATTTGGAAACAAGTTATACAGAGCAGTTTTACTTCTCCTCTGTAATTTATTTTCCTGATAAGAGCAGTGGGATGAGGAAAATATTTCCTTCTGTCTCCCAGCCAAGAGTTTTAAGTCACCAACATACTGCACCAGACTATCAGCGTTTGGATATGGCAGCATAATAGTTATGAAAATTATACGAAGATTGAAAGGTTTATCATATGAGGAGTGTTTGATGGCTCTGGGCCTGTACTCAGTGGAATTCTGAAGAATTGGGGGAGGCGTGGGGGGAGGGCGGCAAATCTCATTGAAACCTATCGAATGTTGAACGGCCACCACAGAGTGGATGTGGAGAGGATGTTTCCCATGGTAGGAGAGCCTAAGACCAGAGGATGCAGCCTCAGAATAGAGGGACGTCCATTTAGAATGGAGATAAGGAGGAATTTATTTAGCCGGAGATTAGTGAATCTGTGGAATTCATTGCCACAGGCGGCTGTGGAGGCCAAGACATTAGGTGTATATTTCAGGTGGAGGTTGATAGATTCTTGATTAATCAGGGCATGAAGGGATATGGGGAAAGGGCAAGAGATTGAGGCTGAGAGGGAAATGAATCACTCATGAAGGACTGGTAGAGCAGACTCGATGGGGCAAATGGTGTAATTCTGCTTTTATACCTTGTGGTCTGAAGGTTAATCACTGGCCTAGCAGCCAGAGACCTGAACTCTCCTGTCACACAGACATGAGTTCGAATCCCATCATGGCTTTCAAATAATTAAATAATTCTGGAATTAAAAAGCTAGTCAATAACAGTGACCATGTAGTGTCCCAGTCAAAGAGAAGATAGACCAGTGCAATGCAGGGCCTACCAGGTTGTGCAATCAAATCAGTCTCATCTGCATGTACAAGGTTCATATCCCTCTGTCCATATATCCGTCTAAATACTCTAAATGTTGTATTCCCATTTGCTTCTGCCACCTGACTTGGCAATGGATTACAGACATACACCACTCTCGGCGTGTAAAAAAAAATTGCTTTGCACACCTCAAAGACTTGGAATATTGTGTTCCGTTCTGGTTGTCTCAGTACAGGAAGGACGTAGAAGCTTTGGAGAGGGTGCAGAGGAGATTTATTGGGATACTGCCTGGATTAGGGAGTACGTTTTGTGAGGAAAGGTTGATCAAGCTAGAGCTTTTCTCTTTGGAGTGAAGGATGATGTGTGAAGACTTGATAGAGGTGTACAAGATGATAAGAGGCATTGATAGAGTGGATAGCCAGAGGCTTTGTCCCAGATTGGAAATGGCTAGTATGAAGGGCCATAATTTTAAGGTGAGTGGAGGAAAGTATAGGGGGTTGTCAGAGGTAAGAGAGGAACACCCTGCCAAGGCTTGTGGCAGAGGCAGAAATGTTAGAGACATTTAATAAACTCTTAAATAGGCACATAGATGATAGAAAAATAGAGGGCTAGAGGGAAAAGGGGTTAGATTGATCTTAGAGTATGTTAAAATGTGAACACAATATCCTGGGCTGAAGATACTGCATTATGCTGTAGTGTTCTATGTTCGAAATCTGTCTCCTCTAAACTTTTCCCCTCACATCTTAAAGCTATGCCCTCCGACTGATCATGCTGCTCATAATTTTACATCCTTCTATGGTCGTCCCTCAGCTCCAAAGAAATTCAGGTTTAATGAACAGTGAGATTATAAAATTCCATCTTGTTCACTCTTGTTCTTCAGGGAAGGAAATGAGGCATCTTGCCTGTCTGCGTCTACAGTAACGTGGTTGAGTCCAAACTGTTTCCTTGGGGGAGAAGTATGGAAGTATGAGGTGGACCATTGGCAGTGATGTCCACATCTTGTGAAGGAATAAAAACATAGCTGAATTCTGCCATGACAGACACCCTGAAATCCACTCTACGCTGTAGCTGCCCGGCATCCCTGGATACATTGCAGCCTCATAGACTCAATAATAAAATTCTCCAACTATTGGAAGTCATGTTTCTTTCTGCTTGACCATTACTGGCTTAACTTTGCTTATTCCACGCATGCCGTCTGTCCTGTTGGGTATGTCCCACACAGCATCATCATCTGCTGTGTCATATGAAGTAGGTGATCATGGACTTCGACCATGACTGTTCTTGGCAAATTTTCTACAAAGTTATTTGCCATTTTCTTCTTCTGGGTAGTGCCTTTACAAGACAGGTGACCCCAGCCATTATCAATACTCTTCAGGGATTATCTGCCTGATGTCAGTGGTCCCAAAATCTCGACTCGTGATATACACCAGCTGCTCATAGGACCAACCACCACCTACTCCCATGATTTCATGAGACCCTGACCGGGGGCTAAGCAGATGCTATAACTTGCCCAATGGTGACCTGCACACTAGCGCTGGGAAGGAGTGCTTTTCACCTCCCTTGGCAGAGATGTATCTCCACCACCTATGCGTCCCACACAGTATGGTGACTTACAACACATTGTACAGACAAAGAAGCCTTCAGTAAAAGAGAATGAAATGATTGTTACTCAATGATGCATCTTCTGGCATTTGTCTCATGGATTATTGAGGATAGAACGGAATAGAATAGAACTTTATTGTCATTGCTCATAGCAAAGAGTTTGCAGTGCTACTCCAGTCCGTGCAAAACAGATACTTACAATGCATGTGGTATGACTTAATTAATAAAAAGACATCCCACATTTACATGCAACAAGCCAGCGTGGAGCGTTACTCAGCTGCACACTAGCCCTTGGGAAGAAGCTGCTTTTCAGTCTTACTGTCTTGGCTAAGATGCTTCTGTATTTCCTACCAGATGGCAGGAGACTGAACAGGCAGTGTCCAGGATGGAACTGGTTTTTAATGATGTTACAAACATGCCGTAGGCATTGAGAGCTTCAGATTGTTTCTAGGTCCAGTAGTTGAGTCCCAATGCTGTGCTGAGCCGTCCTAATCACTCATTGGAGTGTCTTGTGATCTGTCTTGCTGTAGCTAGAGCACCACACTGTCATTCCATATGTCATCATGCTCTCTACTACACATCGATAAAAGTTGGCCAGAAATTTTTAGGGGAGATTAGTTCCCGTTAAGCACCTTAGGTAGTATAGTTACTGTTGTTCCCTCCCTATGATTGAGATATTCCTTTTTTTCCTCCCCATTCCTCCCAAGTCTTCCTTACTACTGAATACAAGCTTTATTTATTGAAGAAGGGTGTCAGGGTTGAAACAGTAACTCTGTCTGTCTTCTTCTGGATGCAGCCTGACCTGCTGAGTTTTCCAGGCAATTTCTCTTTCGAAAATCCACTCCAACAGTCTGAATATTGGACTGGGCCTACCTGATGTTTCTCTTCGAATATTTCTCCCCATTTGCTACCAGCTTCTTACTGCTTCTCTCCCAACCAAAAGCCTAAATACAGTAACCAATTAGCTTACGAAGTAGCATGTCTTTAGGATATGAAAGATAGAAACTTATATGATCAGGAGATAGTGTAATCACCACACAAATGGCACCGGATTCAAAATTAAACTTGGTAAATTATGGTGAATCTGTGAGGTAGGCCATAAATTGGTTTATTATTGTCACATCAAAGGCAAAGTAAATCTATTAACAACATTCTACCTGGATATTAATTTTCTTGCAGCCATTTGCAGGAAAATAAAGAAATACAATAGAAGTTATTAAAAACTATTAAAGGCATCCATTAGTCTTGCGAGACCATGGATCTTCACTCTCCAGGGCACAGGCCTGGGCAAGGTTACCAGCAGTCGCCCATGCTGTAAGTCCCCCTCTCCACGGCGCCAATGTTGTCCAAGGGAAGGGCAATGTGTGATTAAGCGCCTTGCTCAAGGACACAACACATTCCCTTGGCTGGGGCTCAAACTCACGACCTTCAGGTCGCTAGTCCAATGTCTTAACCACTTGGCCACGTGCCCACACTAACCACTTGGTCACATGCCCACATGTATTAAAAACTATACATAAATAAATACTGACAAACAACCAATATACAAAAGAAGACAAATTGCGTGTGTATATATATATATATATATATAAAATACTGAGGACATGAGTCATAGAGTCCTTGAAAGAGAGTCTATACATTGTGGAATCAGTTCAGAGTTGAAGTTATCCACGCTGGTTCAGGAGCCTGACAGTTGATGGGTAATAGCTGTTCCTGAACCTGGTGGTGTGGGAACTAAAGGTCCCGTGCCTCCTTTCCAATAGTGGCAGTGGGAAGAAATCATAGCCTGGATGGTGGGGATCCTTGATGATGGATGATGGCAGTGCTCCTTGTAAATGTGCTAAATAGTGCAGCGAAAAACTTAGCTTTGCATGCCAACTGGACAAATCATTTGAAAATGTAAGTGCATCGAGGTAGTATAAAACTGCAAACCCAGTATGACAGTTGTAGTTACAGAGACTGTGCAGTGCAGGAGCTCTGGGTCCTGCCATCGGCCAGTACCTCTGCAGAGAATATATCTTAATTCTGTACCCAGAGAGGACAGACAGCTCAGGCATAGAAAGAGATAGATTGATCATATTGAATAACAGGGTTGACCTGAGGGGCCGAGTGGCCTACTCATGCTGCTGCATCATTACACACTTCTGCTCCATCCAATTGCAGCTCCCTGTTCCTGATCTTAGCGGGTACCCAATAATTTTACAGCTAATAGCATACCTTTCTTGCAGTGTGGTTATCACTGAAATGCAGCAGTCAATTAGCCAACAGTAAGGTCCAGATAAATGGTTTAATTTAGTGATGTCATCTAAGGGCTAAGTATAAACATTAGTCTTTTTCAATATCTTGGCACAGAATCTTGTACAAATACTGTTACCTGACTACCAGTTAAGACCTTCTCTCTGAAACATAACTGACTTACACCGGCCTTCAAATTATTCCCTATCTCTGCCATCACCTCCTGCCCTAACAGTTTCTAAGATCTACATTCCTCCAGCACTGTCAGCAAACGCTTCGAATTTTCTTTCAGCCGCAGAGATATTAACCTGTTTATTTTGAATGCTGCGTAATCTTCATTAAGATGCAAGATAAAATAATTGCGGTGTAAAGTATTATTCATCCACTGATGTTAGGTGCTGTGCTAAAAGGTAACGAGTTTCCGATCCTTCGGAGTCATGATTTTCCAATGTTTTCGAAACTCTCCTTACAATATTAACAGGGAATCCTCTTACAGCAGTCCCAGTGTTCTGTATCCATGATCACAGCCACCGCGCTGGAGAACACTTTGAAAAGGGGAATTAATTCTCTGAAAAGTTTGATCATAAAGCACAGGTTCCAGCTACCAAAGGACATTAAAGCAAGAGGGCAATATGTTTCTTTCAAGGTTACTTAATATCATTTCCAGTACACAAGTGTAAAGGAGAATGAAATAATTCTCCGGATCTGATGCAGCATAAAAACCACAATATGATGAAGAACACAACAACTTTAAAAAATCATGAAATATAAATACATAAGCAACACACACAAAATTCTGGAGGAACTCAGCAGGCCAGGCAGCACCTATGGAAAAACACACATTCGACGTTTCAGATTGGATTTCCAGCATCTGCAGATTTTCTCTTGTTTATAAATACATAAGATAGAATGAACTGAGGAATAAGATAGGGGTGACCACACTAAAGGGATTATATTACCAACCACCAACAGCTTGCAGGATTTAGGGAAGAAAATTTACGGAGAAATCACAGACCGTTGCAAGAAACATAAGGTTATGATAGCAATACGTATAAAATGCTGGAGGAACCCAGCAGGCTCGGCGGTATCTATGGAAAAAAGTACAGTCGACGTTTCAGGCTGGGGCTCTTCATTTTTTTTGCTCCAGTCCTGCAGGAGGGTCTCGGCCAAAAATTTCGACTGTACTTTTCTCCATGGATGCAGCCTGGCCTGCTGAGTTCCTCCAGCATCTTATGTGTGTTGCTTGGATTTCCAACATCGGCCAATTTTCTCTTGTCTGCATTGTGATAGCAGGCAATTTCCACATATTGACTGAGACTCTCCTATTGTAAAGGGGCTAGATGGGATAGAGCTTGTCAAATGTGCTCAGGAAAGTTTCCTTAATCAGTGTATAAAGATTCCACCCAAAGAGAGTGTGATACTAGATCTCCCATTAGGAAATGAGACAGGACAGGTGACAGAAGATTGTGTAGGGGAACAACTTGCATCTTGTGATCATAATGCACTAATTTCAAGATAGTTATGGAAAAAAGATAGGTCTGGTCCTCAGATTGAGATTCTAAATTGGAGAAAGACCAATTTCAGAAGGATCTGGCAAGTGTGGATCTGGCAGGCTGTTTTCTGGCGAAGTTGCACTTGGTAAGTGGGAGGCTTTCAAAAGTGAAATTTTGAGAGTACAGAGTCCTGTCAGAATTCCTGTCAGAAGAAAAGGTAAGGATAAAAGGTTTAAGAAACATTGATTTTCAAGATATGTTGATGCCCTGTTTAAGAAGAAGAAGGAGGTGCATAACAGATATAGACAGGTAGGAACAAGTGAGGTACCTGAGGAGTATAAGAAATGCATGTAACAGGAGGGCTAAAAGAACGAGTTTGCTTTAACAGACAAGCTGAAGGAGAATCCTAAGGGGTTCTGTAGGTATATTAAGAGCAAACAAAAAGCAAGGGATACATTTTGGTCCTCTGGAAGATCAGAATGGGAATTATGCATTGAGCAAAATGATGGGGGAGATCTTAAGGGTTGTTTTTGCATCTGCATTTACTTTGGAGATGGACGTGGAGTCTATAAAAGTTAGGCAAAGCAACAGTGAGGTCATGGACCCTATTCAGATTAGAGAGGAGAAGGTGTTTGCATTCTTGAGGAACATTAGTGTAGATAAATCTACTGGGCCTGATAAGGATACTTCCTTGGACCCTGTGAGGCTAGTGCAGAAATTGTAGGACCCTAGAAGATATAATTTAAATATCCTAAGCCATGGGTGCGGTGCTGGAGAATTGAAGGATGGTTAATGTTGTTCTGTTATTTACAAAAGGCTCTAAGAATAAGCCAGGAAATAAAAGACCAGTGAGCCTGACATCAGTCGTGGGTAAATTATTGAATGCTACTCGAAGGTACTGGATGTATAAGTATGTGGATAGACAGGGACTGATTAGGGATAGTCAATAAGACTATGGGCATGATTGGTAGGTCACATCTAAGCCAATCTTATAAAGTTTTTTTTGAGGAAGTTGATGAAATCAAGGCAGAGGATGCTGTTCACATAGACTTTAGTAAGGCCTTTGACAAGGTCTCACATGGGAGGTTCACCAAAAAGGTTCATTTGCTTGGAATTTAAGATGACGTAGTAAATTGGACTAGATGTTGGCTTAGTGGAAGAAGCCAGAGAGTGGTAGAAGAGGATTGCCTCTGACTGGAGGCCTGTGACTAGTAGTGTGCCATAGGGAATGGTGCTGGGTCCATTGTTGTTTGTCAACTCTATCAGTGATCCGGATGATAATATGATTAACTGGATCAGCAAATTTGTGAATGACATTTAATTTGGCAGTGTAGTGGACAGCAAGGAAGACAATCAGAACTTGCAGTGGGATCTGGACCAGCTGGAAAAAAGGACTGAAATATGTCAGATGGAATTTAATGAAGACAAGTGCTACACTTTGGAAAGACAAACCGGTGGTAGGCAGTAGGACTTACATGGAGAGTGTTAGGGCACAAAGCAGTACAGTAGACCAGACGGATCTTTCAAAGAATTATGAATATAGATCCAGAATTCCTTGAAAGTGGCGACACAAATAGATAGAGTCAGAAAGAAAGCTTTTGGCACACCGGCCATCATAAATCAAAATACTGAATACAGGAGTTGCGATGTTATGTTGAAGTTATATAAGATGTCGGTGAGGCCTAATTTGGAGTATGGTGTGCAGTTTTGGTCACCTACCTACAGGAAAGATGTAAATAAGATTGAAAGAATGCAGAGAAACTTTACCAAGGTGTTGCTAGGACCTGAGGACCCGAATTATTAGGGCAAAGTTGAGTATGTTGGGACTTTATTTCCTAGAGCATAAAGAATGAGGGAAGGTTTGATATGTGAGACTAGAACTAGAGGCCCTGGGTTAAGGGCAAAAAGTGAAGTACGAGGGGTGATTGATAAGTTCGTGACCTAAGGTAGAAGGAGTCAATTTTAGAAAACCTAGCACATTTATTTTTCAACGTGGTCCCTTCCTACATGTACACACTTAGTCCGGCAGTCGTGGAGCATACTGATCCTTTCTTTGTAGAAGTGGTCCACAGCAGGGATGATTGATAAGTTTGTGGCCTAAGGTAGAAGGAGATGAGTTATTAACTTCAAACTTTCTGCATTATCACTCAAAGAGTTGAACTGCACGTGCATGTAATGAGAGTGTCTTGGACCTCCAGGTAGTCCACAACAGGGGTGATTGATAAGGTTGTGGCCTAGGGTAGAAGGAGATGAGTTATACAGCTCTTGTTACAAGGATAAGATAAGGGAACACACACCAGTCCTCTTTGAGGGATCAAAAGTGGAGAGAGTAAGTAATTTCCCTGGATGTCAATATCTCAGAGGACCAAATATATATATTAAGCTATAAAGAAGGCAAGGCGGTGGCTATATTTTATTAGGAGTTTGAGGAGATTTGCTATGTCACCAAAAACGCTTGCAAATTTCTACAGATGTACGTGGAGTGTATTCTAACTAGCTGCATCACCATCTGCTCTGGGGAGGGGGAGGCTACTGCAAAAGATCAAAGTAAGTTACAGAGAGTTGTAAACTCAGTCAGCTCCATCATGGGCACCAGCCTCCATAGAATCCGGGACATCTGGAGCATCGTCTCAGAAAAGTGGCATCCATCATCAAGATGATAAGACCATAAGAGATAGTAGCAGAATGAGGCCATTTGAGTGCTCCACCATTCTTCTCTCAGTCCCAGTTTCCTGCCTTCTCCCAGTATTCCTACATGCCCTGACCAATCAAGAATTCATCAACCGCTGCCTTAAATATATGGTACATAAAGACTTGGTCTTCAAAGCAGCCTGTGACAATGAATTCCACAGATTCACCACTCTCTGATTAAATAAATTCCTCCTCATCTCCATTCTAAAAGGACACCCCTCTATTCTGAGGCTGTGTCCTCTGGTCTTAGACTCTCCGACCATTGGAAACATCCTCTCCACATCCACTCTATCAAGGCCTATCAATATCCATAACTACTTATGTCTTCAAAGAATTCCAGCAGATTTGTCAGGCAATATTTTTCCTTAAGGAAACCATGCTGACTATGGCCTATCTTATCATGTGCCTCCATGTATGCTGAGACCTCATCCTTAACAATCAATTCCAACATCTTCCCAACCACTGAACTGAGAATAATTTACCTATAATTTCCTTTCTGCTTTCTCTCTCCCTTCTTGAAGACTGGAGTGACATTTGCAATTTTACAGTCTTCCAGAACCATTCCGTAATCTCGTGATTTTCGAAAGATCATTATTAATGCCTCCACAATATCTTCAGCTACCTCTTTCTCCTTACACGTTTAGAACACCCCACCATCCAGGACATGCTCTCTTCTCATTGCTACCATCAGGAGGGAGGTACAGAAGCCTAAAGCCATACACTCAATGATTCAGGAACAGCTTCTTCCCCTCTGCCATCTGATTTATGAATGGACATTGAATCCATGAACACGGCCTCACTACTTACTTCATTTCTTATTTTTTGCACTACTTTTTTTACTAATATAGAGTATATATATTACTGTAATTCACAGTTTTTCTCTCTTTACTTTACTTTATACTTTATTGTCGCCAAACAATTGATACTAGAACGTACAATCATCATAGCAATATTTGATTCTGCGCTTCCCGCTCCCTGGATTACAAATCGATAGTAAATATTAAAAATTTAAATTATAAATCATAAATAAAAAATAGAAAAATGGAAAGTAAAGTTAGTGCAAAAAAACCAAGATGCAGGTCTGGATATTTGGAGAGCATGGCCCAGATCCAGGTCAGGATCCGGTCAGCAGTCTTATCACAGTTGGAAAGAAGCTGTTCCCAAATCTGGCCGTACGAGTCTTCAAGCTCCTGAGCCTTCTCCCAGAGGGAAGAGGGACGAAAAGTGTCTTGGTTGGGTGGGTCGTGTCCTTGATTATCCTGGCAGCACTGCTCCGACAGTGTGCGGTGTAAAGTGAGTCCACGGACGGAAAATTGGTTTGTGTGATGTGCTGCACCATGTTCACGATCTTCTGCAGCTTCTTCCGGTCTTGGGCAGGACAACTTCCATACCAGGTTGTGATGCACCCTAGAAGAATGCTTTCTACGGTGCATCTATAAAAATTAGTGAGGTTTTTAGGGGACAGGCCAAATTTCTTTAGTTTTCTCAGGAAGTAAAGGCGCTGGTGGGCCTTCTTGGCAGTGAACTCTGCTTGGTTATTATCATATCTCTATTACCATAAATTGCATTGTTCTGCTACTGAAAAGCTGACAAATTTCACAACATATGTCAGTGATATTAAGCCCGATTCTGATTCTGATCAGAAAAAGCTGCAGAGGTTTGTAAACTCAGCCAGCTCCATCACACTAAACATACCAAACAAGGATGTATATACAGAAAGGTCCTGGAAAAAGGCCAGGAATGTAATGAAAGATCCCCCCACCCTACTCCTGAACTGTCTGTCTCACTTCCTTCACAGAGGAGGCTACGTAGCATCCACAAAAGATAGATAGATAGGTACTTTATTGATACCAATGCAAATTACAGTATCACAGTAGCATTTCAAGTGCACAGATATAGAAATATTAGAAGAGAGGTAAGAACGAATAAAAAATGTTACCTCAAACAG
Organism: Mobula birostris; assembly: GCF_030028105.1. Lineage (NCBI taxonomy): Eukaryota > Metazoa > Chordata > Chondrichthyes > Myliobatiformes > Myliobatidae > Mobula > Mobula birostris. The sequence goes on along the minus strand of NC_092374.1, from coordinate 15,471,396 downwards.
TCTAGTGGGTGGGGGGGGGTCATCATTTCCCCAGCTATAGGTTGACTCATTCTAAAGCCTGATAGCTGAGGATAAGAATGACCTCATATAGCACTCTTTGGAGCAATGCTGTTGTCCTAGTCTATTACTAAAAGTGCTCCTCTGTTCAGCCAAGATGGCATGCAGAGGGTGAGAAACATTGTCCAGAATTGCCAGGATTTTCTGCATGGTCTACCACAGCCTCCAGTGTGTCCGGTTTTACTCCTATAACAGAGCCAGCCTTTTTAATCAGTCTGTTGAGACTGTTGGCATCACCTGTGTTGATGCCATCGCACCAGCACACCACCACATGGAAGACATGTGGCGACAGACTGGTAGAACACGTAAAGGAGAAACTTGAATACTCCAAAGGACCTCAGTTTCCTCAGGAAGTAGAGGTCACCCTGACTCTTATACACAGTCTTTGTGTTGGTGCTCCACTCAAATGCGTCATCCAGGTGCATCCCTATGTACTTGTAGGTCCTCACCACATCCAAGTCCTCACCATCAATAGTAACGGGGAGCAGTGTAGGCTGAGTCTTCCTAAAGTCCATCACCATCCTCTTTGTCTGTGTTGAGCTGCAGAAGATTCATCTTGTACCAATTGATAAAGTCCTCCATCAGAGCCTGTATTCATCCTCCCATCATACACCCAAAGTCATCAGAGAATTTCTGCAGATGACATGACTCAGTGATGCATCTAAAGTCCGAGGTAAACAGGAAGACAGCCAGTACTGTCCCCTGTGGGACCCCAGTGCAGCTTATCGCCATGTCTGACGCACAGGCTCAAAAAGGACAGTTACTCTCTCCAAGCAGTAAGGCTGATCAACACCTCCATTCACTAAACCACCCCTCTACGCCCCCCACCACCACTATTTCCTGGCAGGATTGAACACTACACACTAGAGCTTTGAAACAGCACCTCCAGTAGCTGTTCCTCTGTGTCATTACTTCCCAAAATCATTAGTGCAGACACAGAATTTCTCAACCAGCAACATAACTACTGTCACATGATATACAATAATGCATTTCCAACCAGTATCATCAACTATCATTTTTATTGCCGACGTCATTCGAGGGAGATTCACTGGTAGGTTTGTAATTTGCTATGAATCGTGATTTGCAATATTGCACAATGCCAAGCTTGTGTTCTTTGAAAATGGGGTGTTATTAACAGGATATTATGTGAAAGCACTGCTTGAAGTGATTTACACGCTTACAGAAAGTACAAGCCAAGTTCTTATTACAGACAAGTAAATAATATAAATAATGCAGAAGGATAAATATATACAATTGCAATGTTACTAAATAAAAATATACTGAACCTCGAAACAAGTTCATGTAACCAATGAAAATCAGATACCAGCAGAATGTAATGAATAATCCACAAATAGCAACTGCAATAATACAATTTAATGAGCAGCATCATAGTAACTTTATTCTGTTTGCTTCATGTGTTGATTTATTAAAAACAACATACTTATATATTTATGCATAGAAAGCATTTAGAAGAACACAGATCTTAGGTTATAGTCTGTCTATAAAAGCAGAAAATTTTTTCATCTTAAAATAACCATTGGACATAGTGGTAAGCATAAAGCTATTACAGCTTGGGGTGTTAGATCTTGGAGTTCAATTCCGAAGTCATTAGTAGGGTGTCTGTACGTCCTCCCCTTGCAATGCATGGGTGATTTCTTCCACAGTCCAGGGATGTACCGGTTAGTAGGTTAATTGGTCATTGCAAGTCAGAGGTTCCCACACACAACCACTCCCCCCCCTACCCCAGGCCTTTCACCTCCATAATCCTTTGGTTACTCTGCCTCATCCCAGCAACCCATGCCAGGACCGTAATGCTCCATACAACCCCCCTCCCCTATCCCCCATCATGTATTCATCCAAATTTTTCTTAAATGCTGAAATTCATCCCATATCCAGCACTTCTGCTGGCAGCTCTTGTCACACTAGCTCCACCCTTTGACTGAAGGAGTTTCCTATGCTCTGGAGAATAAAGTCATAACCAATTCAACTTTTCCCTATAACTCAGGTTCTCAAGCCCTGGTAACATCCTTGTAAAATTTCTCTGCATTCTTTCAATCTTTCCTGTAGATTCGTGACCAGAACTGTACACAATTCTCCAAATTAGGCCTCACCGACGTCTTATACAATTTCAACAGAATATCCCAACTCCTGTACTCAGTACTTTGATTTATGAAAGCCAATGTGTCAAAAGCTTTCTTCACAACCCTATTTACCTGTGACACCAATTTCAAGGGGTAATGGATCTGTATTCACAATTCATAGAACATAGAATAGTACAGCACAGTACAGGTCCTTCAGCCCACAATGTTGTGCTGACCCTGAAAACCTACCTCCCATATAACCCCCCCCACCTTAAATTCCTCCATATGCCTGTCTAGCAGTCTCTTAAATTTCACTAGTGTATCTGCCTCCACCACTGACTCGGGCAGTGTATTCCACGCACCAACCACTCTCTGAGTAAAAAACCTTCCTCTAAACTTGAACTTCCCACCCCTTACCTTGCCATGTCCTCTTGTATTGAGCAGTGGTGCCCCGAGGAAGACGCACTGGTATACCTCTATCATGTCTCCTCTCATCCTCCTTCTCTCCAAAGAGTAAAGACCTAGCTCCCTTAATCTCTGATCATAATGCATACTCTCTAAACCAGGCAGCATCCTGGTAAATCTCCTCTGTACCCTTTCCAATGCTTCCACAACCTTCCTATAGTGAGGCGACCAGAGCTGGACACAATACTCCAAGTATGGCCTAACCAGAGTTTTATAGAGCTGCATCATTACACCGCGACTCTTAAACTCTGTCCTTCGACTTATGAAAGCTAACACCCCATAAGCTTTCTTAACTACCCTATCTATCTGTGAGGCAGCTTTCAGGGATCTGTGGACATGTACCCCGAGATCCCTCTGCTCCTCCACACTTCCAAGTATCCTGCCATTTACTTTGTACTCTGCCTTGGAGTTTGTCCTTCCAAAGTGTACCACCTCACACTTCTCTGGGTTGAACTCCATCTGCCACTTCTCAGCCCACTTCTGCATCCTATCAATGTCTCTCTGCAACCTTTGACAATCCTCTACACTACCCACAACACCACCTACCTTTGTGTCATCTGCAAACTTGCCAACCCACCCTTCTACCCCCATATCCAGGTCGTTAATAAAAATCATGAAAAGTAGAGGTCCCAGAACTGATCCTTGTGGGACACCACTAGTCACATCCCTCCAATCCTAATGTACTCCCTCCACCATGACCCTCTGAATTGAATAAGCCCTCTGTTCCACTGCACTCCTCAGTGCCTTACTGCTCAACATGTAAGTCCTACCCTGGTTTGTCATCCCAAAGTGCAAAACCTCACACTCACCATCATTAAATTTAATCTGCCATTTTGCAGTCCATTTTCTCTGCACTCTTTCAATTATACAGTGTATTATACAGTGTATACGGTGTAATTCCATTCAATAGTCTTATGCGGTGAGATAAGAGCTGTCTTCCTGCCTGGTGGTATATACTTTTAGGCTTTTGTATCTTACCAAGGCAACAAAAATGTAGGTAGAGTCCATGGAGGTGAGGCTGGTTTCTGTGAAGTGCTGATCTATGTACACAACTCTCTGTAGTGTCTTTCTGACCCAGGGACACAGTTGAGAGTTGAGGCTTATACGTTGGATTTGATGCTATCAAGACCTCTCAAACTAGTCCTATGATAATATTCCCTCAGAATATGATGCCTCATTAGGTCACATATAGACCACATTAGAAAAGTTTACCAGGATGTCCTCAGGCATTCTGAAGTTGGTCTTGAAGAACAAACTTTGGACTCAGGGTGCCACCAACTAGGCATAGCAAACTCCCATAGTCAGAAGGTTATCTGTTTCAGGTCTTGGTTACAGGATACAGAGGACATCACCTTCAATCGTGCAAACAAGGGCACAGTCTCAGAATAAAGGGTCATCACTTTAAAAATGAGATAAGGAAGACTTTCTTCAGGCAGGGGATGGTTAACCTTCGAGATCTGTTGCCAGGGAGGGTGGTGGAGACCAAGACTTCAGGTGTATTTAAGGAAGAGATTGATAGGGTCTTGATTGGCAATGATTTATGGGTTATGAGGAGAAGTGGGTGGGTGGAAAAATGGGGTTGAAAAAAATTAGCCTTGATTGAATGACAGAGCAGATTTGATGGGCCAAATGACCGTATTTTGCTCATATTTTCTGATCCTTTTGGTAACAGGTTTCATTTCTCCCATTCTCATTCTAAGAAAAACTAACACAACTCAAATGTCTAAGTTTGATATGATAAAATATAAAAAGTGACAAAAGGATGGAAATATTGTCCCTTACAATGAGCACACTGGAATATTTAACCATATACAGTAAGCATTATGCTGTAGTGGTTGGCATTCTTAAATTGATGGTTCTCTTTTCTCTGAAGAAATACTAACTTGATTGGAAAGGCCCCAGTGGGAGTTTGTCATGGTGTAACCTGGGAAAGGGTTATCATTTATGGAGAAAAGATAATAAAATTATGACTATCTTAGAAGGATATCTGATATAGGTTTTCAAGATGATGAAAGGTTTTCATAGAGAAAACAATATCCTTGACTGAATGGTTCAATTAAAAAAAAACACTGCCAGAAGTTGTAGAGGGAAGATGAGAATTTTCTTCTGTAAATGAAAATCAAAATCAAAATGCAGATGCTGAAAATCTGAAAGAGAAACTTAAAATGGTGGTAACACTCAGCAAGTCAAGCAGCATCTGTGGAGAGAGAAACAGAGATAGTGTTTCAGGTCAAGTGTACCTGAGCAGGATGATGAATGCCAGATCCCAGATGTTAGCTGTTTCTCTTTCCATAGGTGCCAACTGACCTGCTGGGAGTTTAGAAACTCAAGACGTTCTGCAGATGCTAGAAATTTTGATCAACACACACAAAATGCTGGAGGAACTCAGCAGTTCAGGCAGCATCTATGGAGGGGAATAAACAGTCAATGTTTTGGGCCAAGATCTTTTCATCAGGACCTCAAAACCTCAACTGTTTATTCCTGGATTAAATTCCACCTGCCAGTTATTTCATTGCCCATATCTGTAACTGATCTGTGCTCACCTGTACCCTTTGACAATCTTCTAGACTATCCACACCACCACCAATCTTGAGGCTATCTTTGATGCAATACTTGCATTGCTTCCTTGGCTGTATCTGGTTCCAGTGTCCCTGTGCAAGAACTCTCCAAAGCAGTGGCAAACAGTTACAACAGAGCCCAGGACCAACTGAAAATGTTATATGAAAAAATAGAGAGGAGAGGAGCAAGACTCCAAGAGATAGCATACATATGAAAGGCTGATTGACTTCTTGTAATGTTTGGATCTACAAACAGATTTCTTTTAGAGCAAAGAGCACCCCTGGCACTACCTAGGGCTTGTTATCTATGCATGCATATTAATCTGTGTCTAGACATGCATACTGATCTGTTGTCTGCACATGGGCTGTTGTCTATGCATGTGCATTGTTCTCTCTCTCTCTCTCACAGCAATGTGAATACACCAGTTAAAGCCACCTCCTGCGCCCATGTTTTTAACTAGTATATATCTAGTTGTGCACAGACACAACACATTGGCGAAGAGTTCAAAACTGAATGTCAGAAAATAACACAAACTGCACTGACAGTTACAGCACGATTACGGGACGAAACAGCAAGAGTTAAACAGTACAGACAAGGTCATTGTGGATGCTAACAAAGGCAAACTGAAAGTACTCCAAGATATCCCAGGAACACAATGTTACCTTGATAACATTATTGTGATGGGCAAGAAGTTGGGCTGAATGAGTATGCCCTGTGCACTAACAGAGTGAAATGTCAGCTTTTCAAGAATGAAATCTCGTATTGCAGACATGTCATTGACAAGCAGGGCTTATATAAATCACAAGAGAAGACTGAAGCAGTGCTACAAGCACTCAGACTGGAAAATGTGTCAGAACTCAGGTCATACTTGGGCCTAGTAACCTACTACCACCAGTTTCTCCCAAACATTGCTGCACCCACTGAATGCATTATTACAGACCAGAGCAAAGTGGGAATGGTCAGAAAAATGTGGAAGAACATTCAAGAAAACAAAGAGACTAATAACATCCAATGAACTGCTTACCTGTAACAACCCATCCCTGCCCATCAGACTGGTGTGTGATGTGTTCCCTTATTGCATTGGAGCCGTTTTCTCATACATTATGAAGGATGGATCTGAATGTCCAGTTGTTTGGTTCAAGATCACTGGTGAGCGCAGAATGCAACTACACACAGATTGACCAAGAGGCCCTTAGTCTAGTCTGGGGAATATTATGGAGAAGTTCCGTCACTACCTCTATGGATAAAAGTTTATGCTAGTGACAGATCACCAGCCCCTTGTGGCCATTTTCAATCCCAAGAAGGGAATTCCAATGATGACTGCTATCCAGTTACAACAATGGGCACTATTCCTAGGAGCCCACTCTGATGACATAGAGTTCAAGGTTACCAAACAACACAGCAACACTGATAGCTTGTCACATCTTCCACTGAAGATGTAACTGAAGAAGAAAAGTTTTCATACTGTGACCTAGTAGAAGAGTTCCACACCACACTGGTGGACCAGTTGCCGGTAACAAATTCCAAAATACAAAGGGAAACAAGGAATGATCCGACATTGTCAAAAGTCTATGAAATTACCACGCAAGGAGGGACAGTTTATGGAAACACTGTGTTTCCAGAGTTCTCAGTGAAATAAGACCAACTGTCTATATGTCAAAGAATGCTGATGTGTGGGTCTTGTGTTGTGCTTCCCTCTAAACTGCGCACCTGTGGGCTAGAAAATCTACATGAAGGAAGCCAGGGTACAGTTAAGATGAAGAGTCTCACCTGGAGCTATGTGTGGTGGCCGAGAATAGATAGACAGATTGAAGGCTTGACTAAAAGCTGTTTGGGATGCCAAAAAGTTCAAAATGTGCCCCCACAGGCACCGTTACATCCGTGGGAGTTGCCGTCACCACCATGGCAAAGAATACATATTGACTTTGCCGAGGCATTCATGAACTCCATGTTTCTGATTGCTGTGGATGCTCATTTGGAGTGTCTGGAGGTTAGACCAATGAAGTCAAACACCTCAGCAAAGACTGTCTCCGCCCTGAGGCCTATCTTCACCAAACACAGCTAAACAGAACAAATTGTGAGTGACAACAGACCACAATACACATCAGAAGAATTCTGACTGTTCATTAAGAAAAGTGGCATCAGACATTTTAAGTCAGCTCCTCACCACCCAGCAACAAATAGGTTAGCTGAAAGGATTATTCCAACATTCAAGAAGTCCACTAAGGTGATGGACAAGGAGGACATTCCTCTACACCACAAGGTGGACAACTTCCTTTTTGTATATTGGAACTCTCTTCCTGCAATGACAAATGGAACACCTACAATGCTGCTCATGAGCAGGAATCTGAGAACTCGCATGGGCCTCCTGAATACAGATCTATGGAGGGAAGTGCAGAATAAACAGTTCAGCTAGTTGCTAAGTGAAGCAGCAAGGAGCTTTGAGATTGGATGAAAAGTACTAGTGCGATTACCGAGAAGACAAGTGGACACCCGGTAGGATAGCTACAAGAACTGGACCACTGATGTACAATCGATGTTGGAGATCAGACATGAAGACACCATGTGGACCAGATACTGGATGTTCAACTGAAAAACACACCTGAATTGACTGCATCCAACAAGATGGACACATTACAGTCAGTGGAATTACCTCTCAGTAATTATGCCACTGACAGCAATGTCACACTGGAAACCGAGAATATTGTCCAGGACAAGACACCTACCAAACCTGATGCCATTCCTCAGGTCCAGAGGTGCTATCCTGAAAGAAACACAGCACCACCCAAAAGACTGAATCAGTAGAATTGTGAAGTTAACTATGGATTGTTACTATGAAAGCATGTTTAGTTGGAATATGGTTTTAAGAAAGGGAAGTTGAATGTTTTGTGCATATACAGTTTTATTTGGAGAAATCTAAAGGAGGAGGAAATGTAATGTATGAATCCATTTTTTAGAGCAATGACCCCCTCCCACAGCACTACATTTGGATTGTTGTCTACGCATACGTATTAATCTGTGTCTTCGCATGCATACTGATCTGTTGTCTATGCAAGTGCACTGTTCTCTCTCTCTCTCTCTCACTCACTGCAATGTGAATATGCCAGTTAAAGCTATCTTCCTTGTCCATGCCTTTATCTAGTATTTATGTAAATATGCATAGACACAACAGCTTCCTTCTGTGCTGCACAATCTATGAGGCTGTGATTGGAAATTTCCTTGGGATACCCTAACGTCTTGAGTTTAAAGGGATGGTTCTGGGGACAAGGAAGGATTTTTTTAATTTATTTATTGAGATACTGTTTGGAACAGGCCCTTCTGGTCCTGTGAGCCACGCCTCCCAGCATCCCCTGATTTAGCCCTAGCCCAATCACGGGACAATTTACAATGGTCAAGTAACCTACCGACTGGTACGTCTTTGGACTGTGGGAAGAAACCAGAGCACTTGTGTGCAGTTTTGGACTCCAAATTTGAGGAAGGACATTCTTGCTATTGAGGGAGTGCAGCGTAGGTTCACCAGGTTAATTCCCGGGATGGCGGGACTGTCTTATGTCGAAAGATTGGAGTGACTGGGCTTGTATACACTGGAATTTAGAAGGATGAGAGGGGATCTGATTGAAACATATAAGATTATTAAGGGATTGGACACACTGGAGGCAGGAAGCATGTTCCCGATGCTGGGTGAGTCCAGAACCAAAGGCCACAGTTTAAGAATAAGGGGTAGGCCATTTAAAACGGAGTTGAGGAAAAACTTTTTCACCCAGAGAGTTGTGGATCTGTGGAATGCTCTGCCTCAGAAGGCAGTGGAGGCCAATTCTCTGGATGCTTTCAAGAAAGAGTTAGATCGAGCTCTTAGAGACGGTGGAGACAAGGGATATGGGGAGAAGGCAGGAACGGGGTACTGATTGTGGATGATCAGCCATGATCACGGTGAATGGTGGTGCTGGCTCAAAGGGCCGAATGGCCTACTCCCGCACCTATTGTCCATTGTCACTTGGTGGTAGCTCACATAGTTACAAAGAGAACATACAAACTCCTGCCAGACAGTGGTGGGAATTGAACCCGGGTCAAAGTATTGCGGTAACCACTACATTACCGTGCCGCCCTAGTTAGGAGTCATTTTAGGGTTTAGGAGTGAGGATAAGCAATTAGAGGACAGGCTGGAGTCCAAGTCTTTGCTCAACATTTGTAGGATGTAGTTAGATGCTGTACCCTCAGACCAGCAAAGATAGGGGGCCCTAGGTAGATGAGTCGGCAAGACTGCATTCAGCTTCCTACGATTGGCAATCTCTAAGGCTAAGAAACAAGAGAGAATCTGCAGATGCTAGAAATCCAAACAAAACACACAGAATGCTGGAGGAGCTCGGCAGGCCAAACAGCATCTCTGGTTTTTTTTCCAGAGATGGTGCCTGGCCTGTTGAGCTCCTCCAGCGTTTTCTGGGTGTTCCAAGGCTGAGAGTTTGAATTCTCATTCAAGGTTCTCAATCACCAGCGTTGGCGAGTCTGGGTTAATACCAAAGATCACGGGCTGAAGGTCGATCAGAAATCCAGAAGTGAAAGCCCACTGGTCAAGCCCCAAGTATGCAAATTTCTATGATTCCAATAAGGAATTCAAAAGCCCACAAGTCTGCTGGAGGCTGAGGCTGAAGGCAGCCTGTCCTGGGGTTGGAGAACTGTGTATGTGCGTGGGTGGGTGGGAGAGAGAGAAGAACTGGACTTGTTGCTTTCTTCTCTGTTTTGTTGAGTTCTGAGTCGTTCTGCTGGGCATGGTGGGCATGCTATGTTGGCATGGGATATGTGGCGACACTTGTGGGCTGCCCACAGCACCTCCTTGCGAATGCTATTTGTTAACACAAAAGATGTATTTCATTGAATGTTTAGATGCATGTGCGATAAATAAATCTAAATCTGAATCTGAGTCTTTCTTATTCATGAAACTTTGTTGAATAGTGTGTCACTCGAATTACCTTTGCTTTGGACAGAGCACACATCATGTGCTGAACACTCCCTGGCACAAACTACACTCCCCGAGGATTTCAGTCTTATTTTCAAATTTTTACAGCAACATCCCAGTTGGAGGAATTAACTTTCAAGAAACTTGCCAAGCCTCAGAGCAAATCGTTTATTTCAGAGCCCAGGATCCAGACATCCAAATCTTGCAACCTTAGGCCACAGGTCCATGAAAACCTAAGACCGCTCACTCCTCCTACTCTCCAGAGTCAGGACATGGCAGCACACACTTGAAAGACAGGACATTGGTATTCGGAGCGGTTGCCGTGCCCATGCTGCTTTGCAGATAAGCCACTAGCCATTCATCAAACTCTATTTGAAGGGACCTGTACAATTACAGCAAGCAGCTTGTTAAATAATTCAAACCCTTACACCCACAATCTTCAGCATGCAGTTGAGGCCATGCAAAGAAGTCGCGAGAATCCAGCTTATTTTTTTTGAAGTGTCAGCTTTACAAGAGAGAGATAAAAATGCAGTGTTGACTTTTTAAAAGAAACTTATTTTATCTAATAGGCTCTGAGTTCTTAGCACAATTTACACCTGTTTTATCTGAAGTGCAAATAGAATCAGAGAGCAACGTATAAAGTCCACTCAGCCAGTTCCATCATGGGCACTAGTCTCTCTGTCTTTGAAGATGTCTTCAAATGGCAATGCGTCAAAAAGGCAACCTCCATCGTTAAAGACGCCCATCACCAAAGACATGCCCTTTTCTCATTGCTACCATGAGGAAGGAGGTACAAAAGCTTGAAGAGACACACTCTCAAAGTTTTAGGGACACCTTCTTCCCCTCTGCCATCAGATTTCTGAATGAACCACAAGGATAATTCGAGTGACACACTATTCAACAAAGAACACTACCTCACTACTTTTGCTCTGTATTTGCTCTACTTATTTAATTTAAATATATATATATATATGCAATTGGATTTGGATTTCAAAGGAAAGACAACAAATGGGTTGCAAGATGAAGACAGGAGGGTATGGAGCTGAGGGGGGTTTATCTGGGATGCCAGGTAGCACCGTTGAGTCCTCTGGAGACATTGTGGGCTTATCAATGAAACATCAAAGAGGGATGGTGCCCACCTGATGACCCTGATGACGTACCTACCCTCCCTCCTTGTCCAAGCCCACTGCCAACATCGTGAGTGCCGACTTACCATAGAGATTGAAACATCAAGTCCTAGTAGTTCTACTACTATTTTTGTAATTTACAGTACTGCTGCTGCAAAACAACAAAATTCATGACATCTGTCAGTGATAATAAGCCTGGTTCTGATTCTGAGCCTGTAGTGGGCATGCCAGCCATGAACAATTGATTCCATGTATTCCTATTTCCCTCACCCCAGTCAGTCTCTCTTCTCTCCACTTCTACCATCATCTTCTTCCCCCCTTTCACTGGCAAAAGATACAAAAGTATGAAAATGCCACCAGTCCCAAGGACAGCTTCTACCTCGCTATGAGAAGCGTGTTGCATGCCACCTAGACAGGTCATTCCATACATAACTTCATCACAGCAGTACAAAGGGAAAAGCAAAGACAGAATGCAGACTATAGTGTTTCAGTTACGCTATACACCGAGAGTGAGGAACAACCTGAGGTTTGGACAGTTTAAGCGCCGAGCCAGATTGGAGAGGTCAGGGTGTCAGCTCGCTGCTCCGTGAGATTTACTCTTCTCTGCACTGAACTGAGGCTGTGGCCTGCAGCTCGCAGGCTCCTGCACTGGCTGCGGTGATGACTGGTTTCGTGGCTGTGGACTCATCTACATGAACTTCAGTTCTGAGTCAGAATATTAATTGCTTACTTTTATTGTTGGCATGATTTGGTCATCTTCCTGCACATTGGGTGTTTGACTGTCTTTTTTTATTGGGTTTCTATTGGGTTTCTTTGATTTGTGGCTGCCAGTATGGAGACAAATCTCAAGGTTGTAGATAGTATACATACTTTGATAATAAATGTACCTTGCACTTTGAAAGTGCTGCACAAGTAGATAATTAAGTGTAAAAGTCATAAGGTAGTTAGAGAGACAAAGGTTCCTCTTTATTGAATAAGACATCTGTTCAAGATAGACCAGCTGGTAGACTGATGTCACATCAACAACTTTGAACTTGGTGTCAGTGAGACCAAGGAATTGATTGTGGACTTTAGAAAGGGGAAGTCGGGAGAATGCACACTAATCCTCACCGAGAGGTCAAAAGTGGAAAAGGTGAGCAGCTTCAAGTTCCTGGGTATCAACATCTCTAAAGACCTATCCTGTGCCTATTGCAATTACAAAGAGGACACACCAGCGACTACACTTCATTGAGAGGTAGAGGGTATTTGGTATGTCGGCAAAGCCCCTACCAAATTTCTACAGATATAACATGGAGAGCATTCTAAGTGGCTGCATCACTGTTGCACAGGATTTTAAAAAAAAGCTGCAAAAGGTTGTTAACTCAGCCAGCTCCATCATGAGCACTAGCCTTCCCAATATCGAGGACATCTTCAAACGGCAATGCCACAAGAAGGCAGCATTAAGCGCCCTCACCATCTAGGACATGCCTGCTTCTCATTACTGCCACTAGGGAGGAGGTACAGGAGTTTGAAGGAGCACATTCAATACTTGATGAACTGCTTCTTCCCCCCCACCATCAGATTTCTGAACAGTACATAAACACATGAAAACTATCTCACTATTTTGCCACTTTTTTCTGCTACTTATTTTTTACTTACTGTACTGCTGCTGCAAAACAAAAAAATTCAGGACCGATGACAGCAATAATAAATCTGATTCTGATTCTGAATTCTGGACTTCTTCAGTCTATGCTTGACATTTTCTCTGTAATGACTCTTTGGCTGTCTTTTTGACGGCACCTTCAGTTTGCCAACGGTAAATGGCTTAAAGCAATGCACTCCAGGTATCTCAGGCACCAAAGGCTGCCAGGGTCCAGGCAATCTGCACAGTCCTACAAATCAGGAGAAAGAGGAGGCCACTCAGCCCTTTGACACTGCTCTACTATTTTATCAAGGCCAACCTGAGTGTAACCTCAACTCTTCATCCTAATAGACTTCCAAAACTTTTGCTGCCACTGCCCTTTTGAGGAAGAAAATTCCAAGGAATCTTGACATGCTGAGAAAAAATAACATATCTCCACGTTAAAGGGTTGACTTTGCTTGTCAACATTATCCCTTGCTGCAGATTCTCTCACCTCCACAACATGGAAACCCAGTGGTTAGTGAAATGATTCACAGTGTTAGCAAATACAGTGCAATTCCACAACTGTATGTAAGACATTCAACACCATAGGACCATAAGATATAGAAACAGAATGAAGCCATTTGGCTCATCAAGTCTGCTCCACTATTTCATTATGGATGATCCAATTTTCCTCTCAGCCCCAATCTCTTGTCTTCTCCCCATATCTCTTCATGCCTGACCAATCAAGAATCTAATAACTTCTGCCTTAAATATACATAAATAAGCCTCCACAGATGCCTGTGGCAAAGAATTCCACAGATTCACCACTCTCTGCTGAAAGAGACTCATAAGAACATAAGAAATAGGAGCAGGAGTCAGCCATCTGGCCCGTTGAGTTTGCTCCATCATTCGATAAGATCATGGTTGATCTGGCCATATACTCATCTCCACCTTGCCACCTTTTCCCCATAACCTTTAATTCCCCTACTATGCAAAAACCTATCCAACCTTGTCTTAAATATATTTACTGAGGTAGATACCGCTACTTACAGCTACTGCTTCATTGGGCAGAGAATTCTACAGATTCGCCCTCTCTGGAAAAAGCAGTTCCTCCTCATCTCCTTCCTAAATCTATTCCCCTGAATCTTGAGGCTATGTCTTCTAGTTCTAGTCTCACCTACCAGTGGAAACAACTTTCCTACCTCTATCTTATCTATCTTTCATAATTTTATATGTTTCTATAAGATATCCTCTCATTCTTCTGAATTCCAGTGAGTACAGTCCCAGGTGACTCAATTTCTCCCCATATTCTAATCCCCTCATCTCTGGAATCAACCTGGTGAACCTCCTCTGTACTGCCTCCAAAGCCAGTATATCCTTCCTCAAGTCAGGAGATCAGAACTGCATGTAGTACTCCAGGTGTAGCCTCACCGGTACCCTGCAGCATACCCTCCCTGCTCTTAAATTCAATCCCTCTAGCAATGAAGGCCAATGTTCCATTTGCCTTCTTGATAGCCTGATGCAGCTGCAAACCAACATTTGTGATTTCATGCACAAGCACTCCCAAGTCCCTCTGCATAGCAGCATGCTGCAATTTGTTACCATTTAAATAATTCCTCCTCATCTCAGTTCAAAAAGGATGCCCCTCTAATCCGAGGATGTGTCCTCTGGTCTTAGACTCTCCCCATGACTGCTTGGCTGTCCTCCACGTGCTCCAATTTCCTCCCACGTTCCAAAGACTTACAGTACTGTGCAAAGTTCTTAGGCATGTATATATAGGTTGGATGCCTAAGACTTTAGCACAGTACTACACTGTATATCAGGTCTTTCCAGTTACCAAATAACAGAATACTACTGATCTAATAATCTTACTTCTGTTTCCCAACCAGCTTCATATTTTAACCAATATGCAACACTGTGCAAAAATCTGAGCGATATATACTGTATGCACCAAAGACTATTGAGCAATACAGTAAGGGTTAGGGTTAGTAGGTTTGGGCATGCTACATTAGCACCAGAAGCACACTGACACTTGCAGGCTAACCCCAGCACATTTGTGATGCAAACAACATGTTTCACTGTATGTTTCTATATACACATGACAAGAAGATGGCGGCGCGACGCAGTGCGCGCGGCCGTTCCGAATGATATCATGTGTGTTAACTAGGGGGCCGTGCACGATCCTGATTTGATGGAGACGGACGTGAGAAGCACGGAAGAACATCTGGAGAAACTTCTGAAATGCTCGCTTCGCTGCTGCTGCTACTGTGCGATCGAGAACCTCCGGAGGGGAAGGCCCCCAGATCCTCGGCTTTGCCTATTGCTTGTTGCTGGGGCTGGGGTCGAAGCGCTCGGTAGAGATGGTGCTCGGTGCTCGGTGTCGGAGAGCTGGTCGGAGGCTCGGAGTTTTCGGACGGACTCGGAGTCGGACTGTGGTCAGATGCTTCCAGGATGCTGCATCGGCAAGTTTGCGGCGCTGGAGGTTCACCGTCTGCGTGAGATGATGGGACTTTCGAGAGACTTTGAGACTTTTTACCGTGCTCATGGTCTGTTTTTATCAAATTATGGTATTGTTTTGCACTGTTGTAACTATAGGTTATAATTATGTGGTTTTTGTCAGTTTTTCAGTCGGTTTGTCATGTGTTGCTGTGATATCATTCTGGAGAAACATTGTATCATTTCTTAATGCATGCATTGTTAAATGACGATAAAAGAGGACTGCGTGTCCTCATAATCTAAAAAAAATAAAATTAATCTCCTTATCCCTTAGCAACTTATAAGTTTTAGTTAAGTTCTCCTTACTCTTCAAAACCCAAGCAGATGCAAGCCTTGCATGTCCAGCCTTCCCTCATAAGATAACTGAGCAATTCCAGATGTTATATAATACTGAGAACCTTCCATTGCACTTACATCCTTCCTTATATAGACCCCAATCTCATCATTGTCCTCTTGAACGGAAGCTGAATCTACCAACCTTTTTGTTCAATTTCCTTAACCAATAAACAACAATGGGTTTATGAAGAAATAGTTTCAGACTCAGTGCAAGGACATTCCAGATGTTTGGACAATTCATGCAGATGTTTTATAAATGCAAAGGCTTTCCTCTTCATAAAAGTTGCTTGCTTTCAGGAATAGTACTGTTAGCAACCCCAAGAGAACAGGCACTTTTATCTCGAATCATTTTCAAAGTGAATTTCACAATCTGATGGATGTAGGCCAATGCGAAATCCCAGCAGTGCGGAGTAAGACTGTCAAAATCCTGTTAAATTCTGCAAACTATCGCACAAAGCCATAACGTTTACCATTTGAAGCCAGAATTTAATTTTCTGTACACTCAGCTGATATTTCACAAATGTGTTTCATTTCTGAAACCTTGTCTTGGTGAGGCTAGAAACACACATTTAAAAATCTAGACACACATCAAGGTTGCTGGTGAATGCAGCAGGCCAGGCAGCATCTGTAGGAAGAGGTGCAGTCGACGTTTCAGGCCGAGACCCTTCGTCAGGACTAACTGAAGGAAGAGTGAGTAAGGGATTTGAAAGTTGGAGAGGGAGGGGGAGATCCAAAATGAGAGGAGAAGACAGGAGGGGGAGGGATAGAGCCAAGAGTTGGACAGGTGATAGGCAAAAGGGGATACGAGAGGATCATGGGACAGGAGGTCCGGGAAGAAAGACAAGGAGGCGGGGGGGGCACCCAGAGGATGGGCAAGAGGTATATTCAGAGGGACAGAGGGAGAAAAAGGAGAGTGAGAGGAAGAATGTGTGCATAAAAATAAGTAACAGATGGGGTACGAGGGGGAGGTGGGGCCTTGGCCTTAGCGGAAGTTACAGAAGTCGATGTTCATGCCATCAGGTTGGAGGCTACCCAGACGGAATATAAGGTGCTGTTCCTCCAACCTGAGTGTGGCTTCATCTTTACAGTAGAGGAGGCCGTGGATAGACATGTCAGAATGGGAATGGGATGTGGAATTAAAATGTGTGGCCACTGGGAGATCCTGCTTTCTCTGGTGGACAGAGCGTAGATGTTCAGCAAAGCGGTCTCCCAGTCTGCGTCGGGTCTCGCCAATATATAAAAGGCCACATCGGGAGCACCGGATGCAGTATATCACCCCAGCCGACTCACAGGTAAAGTGTTGCCTCACCTGGAAGGACTGTTTGGGGCTCTGAATGGTGGTAAGGGAGGAAGTGTAAGGGCATTTGTAGCACTTGTTCCGCTTACACGGATAAGTGCCAGGAGGGAGATCAGTGGGGAGGGATGGGGGGACGAATGGACAAGGGAGTTGCGTAGGGAGCGATCCCTGCGGAATGCAGAGAGAGGTGGGGAGGGAAAGATGTGCTTAGTGGTGGGATCCCGTTGGAGGTGGCGGAAGTTACGGAGAATAATATGTTGGACCCGGAGGCTGGTGGGGTGGTAGGTGAGAACCAGGGGAACCCTATTCCTAGTGGGGTGGCGGGAGGATGGAGTGAGAGCAGATGTACGTGAAATGGGGGAGATGCGTTTAAGAGCAGAGTTGATAGTGGAGGAAGGGAAGCCCCTTTCTTTAAAAAAGGAAGATATCTCCCTCGTCCTAGAATGAAAAGCCTCATCCTGAGAGCAGATGCGGCGGAGACGGAGGAATTGCGAGAAGGGGATGGCGTTTTTGCAAGAGACAAGGGTGAGAAGAGGAATAGTCCAGATAGCTGTGAGAGTCAGTAGGCTTATAGTAGACATCAGTGGATAAGCTGTCTCCAGAGACAGAGAAAGAAAGATCTAGAAAGGGGAGGGAGGTGTCGGAAATGGACCAGGTAAACTTGAGGGCAGGGTGAAAGTTGGAGGCAAAGTTAATAAAGTCAACGAGTTCTGCATGCGTGCAGGAAGCAGCACCAATGCAGCCGTCGATGTAGCGAAGGAAAAGTGGGGGACAGATACCAGAATAGGTACGGAACATAGATTATTCCACAAACCCAACAAAAAGGCAGGCATAGCTAGGACCCATACGGGTGCCCATAGCTACACCTTTAGTGTGGAGGAAGTGGGAGGAGCCAAAGGAGAAATTATTAAGAGTAAGGACTAATTCCGCTAGACGGAGCAGAGTGGTGGTACAGGGGAACTGATTAGCTCTGGAATCCAAAAAGAAGCATAGAGCTTTGAGACCTTCCTGATGGGGGATGGAAGTATATAAGGACTGGACATCCATGGTGAAAATAAAGCGGTGGGGGCCAGGGAACTTAAAATCATCGAAAAGTTTAAGAGCGTGAGAAGTGTCACGAACATAGGTTGGAAGGGATTGAACAAGGGATTGAACATGCCCTTACACTTCCTCCCTTACCACCATTCAGGGCCCCAAACAGTCCTTCCAGGTGAGGCAACACTTCACCTGTGAGTCGACTGGGGTGATATACTGCGTCCGGTGCTCCCGATGTGGCCTTTTATATATTGGCGAGACCCGACGCAGACTGGGAGACCGCTCTGCTGAACATCTACACTCTGTCTGCCAGAGAAAGCAGGATCTCCCAGTGGCCACACATTTTAATTCCACATCCCATTCCCATTCTGACATGTCTATCCACGGCCTCCTCTACTGTAAATATGAAGCCGCACTCAGGTTGGAGGAACAACACCTTATATTCCATCTGGGTAGCCTCCAACCTGATGGCATGAACGTCGTCTTCTCTAACTTCCGCTAAGGCCCCACCTCCCCCTCGTACCCCATCTGTTACTTATTTTTATGCACACATTCTTTCTCTCACTCTCCTTTTTCTCCCTCTGTCCCTCTGAATATACCTCTTGCCCATCCTCTGGGTCCCCCCCCCTTGTCTTTCTTCCCGGACCTCCTGTCCCATGATCCTCTCGTATCCCCTTTTGCCTATCACCTGTCCAGCTCTTGGCTCTATCCCTCCCCCTCCTGTCTTCTCCTATCATTTTGGATCTCCCCCTCCAACTTTCAAATCCCTTACTCACTCTTCCTTCAGTTAGTCCTGACGAAGGGTCTCGGCCTGAAACGTCGACTGTACCTCTTCCTAGAGATGCTGCCTGGCCTGCTGTGTTCACCAGCAACTTTGATGTGTGTTGCTAGAATTTCCAGCGTCTGCAGAATTCCTGTTGTTTGCGTTCAGAAATGTAGAATTGCTCATCAGATAAAGGCTAAACCAATTCTTCAATAGAGAAGTATGGAGAGAAGTACATTCATACCTCTGCCATATTAAATATATTAAGTGTGGAACATAAGAAACTGAGAGATCATCGTATTAGTTGCCAAGGAAGTGGTTGAACATAGAATATAGAACACTAGAATATAGTACAGGCCTTTCATCCCATAATGTTGTCCCGACCTTTTAATATACTCTAAGATCAACCTAACTCTTCCCTCCATTGTTGTATCATCTATGTGCAAAAAACAGGTGCAATAACAGCATTCAAAAGGCATTTTGCCAGGTACATGGATACAAACTGTTTAGTGCAGGGGTTCCCAACATTGGATTCATGGACACCTTACTTAATGGTAGGGGTTCATGACATAAAAAAGGTTGGGAAACCCTGGTTTAGAGAGTCAAACATGGGCAAATGACACTGGCTTAGTCAGACACGTTGGTTGGCATGGATGAGATGGGCTGAAGGGCCTGTTTCTGTGTTCTATGTCTGTATGACAACAGATAACTGCGTTCTTGAAGACTCAGGATAGTTTACTGTCATTCTTGTGCAGGCATGTAAAGCAGAACATAGTGATTGTTACTCTGGATCAGATGCAGCATAATGAAATAATCACAATAAGCACAACAAACACAATAAAAAAAACATTAATAACATGATTGAAGTCTCTTACAATCGTAGAACATAGATATAGAATATAGAACAGTAAAGAACAGGAATGAGCCCTTTGGTCAACAGTGCTGTGCTGAACCAATTCAATTGGTAACCAAATGGCCATCAAGACTAATCTTTTATGTCTATGCAATGTCCATATCCTTCCATTTTTCTCACATTCATTTGCCTGTCTGAACAGTTTTTAGAAGTCTGTAGCACCTCTACCATAACCCCAGGCAGAGCTTTCCAAGAACCCGCTACTCACTGTATAAAAAACTTTCCTCTCACATCTCCTTTAAAATTAACTCCCCCCCCCACCCCCGCTTACATTAAAATGCATTCCTTCTGGTCTTAGACATTTGAACCCTGGGAAAAAGATACTCTCTGTCTACTCTATGTTTCTCATAACCTTATAAACTGCCTTGTGCAGCTGGATCCTGGACTGCCTGTCAGATTGCTGGCAGGTGGTAAGAGTGGGCTCCCTCATCTCCACCCCTCTGACTCTCAATACAGGAGCCCCTCAGAGCTGTGTACTGTACCCTCCTTTACTCCCTGTATACCCATGACTGTGTCACCACCCATAGCTCTAATCTGTTAATTAAATTTGCCAATGACACTGCATTGATTGGTCTTATCTCAAACAATAACGAGGTGGCTTACAGGGAAGAAGTCATCTCTCTGACACAGTGATGTCAAGAAAACAACCTTTCTCTCAATGTTGCAAAACAAAGGAGCTGGTTGTGGATTACAGGAGGAATGGAGACTGGCTAACCCCTATAGATATCGATGGATCTGCGGTTGAGAGGGTTAGCAGCTTTAAGTTCCTTGGCATTAACCTCACGTGGTCTGTACACACCAGCTGTGTGGTGAAAAAGGCACAATAGTGCCTCTTTCACCTCAGACGGTTGAGGGAATTTGGTATGACCCCCCAAATCCTAAGAACTTTCTATAGGGGCACAATTGAGAGCATCCTGACTAGCTGCATCACTGCCTGGTATGGGAACTGTACCTCCCTTAATCGCATGATTCTGCAGAGAGTGGTGCAGACAGCTCAGCGCATCTGTAGTTGTGAACTTCCCATGATTCAGGATATTTACAAAGACCAGTGTGTAAAAAGGGCCCATAGGATCATTGGGGATCCGAGTCACCCCAACCACTATCTATTCCAGCTGCTACCATCCGGGAAATGGTACTGCAGCATAAAAGCCAGGACCAACAGGCTCCAGGACAGCTTTTTCCACCAGGCCATCAGACTGATTAATTCACATTGATTTGAGTGCATTCTATGTTACATTGACTGTTCTATTTATTAAAAAATTATTATAAATTACTATGATTCCACATTGTTCATTTAGACGGAGACATAACATAAAGATTTTTACTCCTCGTGTATGTAAGAAATAAAGTCAGTTCAGTCAGATTTCCCTTCAGCCTCCACTGCTCCAGAGAAAACAATCTAAGTTTGTCCAGCCTCTCATTATAGTACATGCCCTCTAATCAAGGCGGCATCCTGGTAAACCTCTCCTACACCCTTTCCAAAGCCTCAGCATTCTTCCTATAATAGTGTGACCAGAACTGTATGCAATACTCCAGATGTGGCCTCACCAGAGTTTTATAAAACTGCAGCATAAATTCCTGATTTTTGAATAATACTTTCACTAACAAAGGCAAGCATGCCATATGCCTTCTCAACTACCCTTTCAACCTGTATAACCACCTTTAGGGAGCTATGAACTTGACCCCAAGGTCCCTCTGCTCCTCAACACTGTTAAGGATCTCGCTCTTCACAGTGTACTGTCTCTTTACATTTGACCTACCAAAGGGCAACGCCTCATATTTGGTCAGGTTAAACTCCATTTGCCATTTCTCATCCATATCAGCAACTGATCTATATCTTGATGTATTTTATGCCAGTCTTCTATGCTATCCACAACACCACCAATCTTCATATCATCTGCAAACTTACTAACCCACCCATCTCTATTTTCTTCCAGTACAGAACCTTGTGGAACACCCCTAGTCATAGACCTCCAGCTAAAATAAGTCCCTTCGACCACTAACCTCGGTCTTCTATGAGCAAGCCAGTTCTGAAGCCAAATGGCCAATTCATCATTGATCCGATACATCTTAATCTTCTGAATGAGCTTTCCGTGAGGAGCCTTGTCAAATGTCTTCCTAAAATCCATCCGTAGCTCTACCTTCATCAATCACCCTCAACACCTTGTCAAAAAACGCAGTCTAGTTAGTAAGACATGACACACCCTGCACAAAGTCACGCTTGCTCTTCCTAATTAAGCCATGGTTTTCCAAATACTCATAAATCTTAACCCAAAAACTCCAGAAACTCACCAGCCTATAGTTTCCAGGATTATCCCCGGTTCCCTTCTTGAATAGTGGAATAATATTAATTTCTCACCAGTCCTCCAGGATCTCGCCTAGAGAGCACACAAAGATCATTGTCAAGGCTCCCACAATCTCTTACAATGTTTTTCTCAATAGCCTGGTGTATATTGCTGGGGACTTATCCACCTTAATGCTCTTTAAATGACCTAATGCTACCTCCTCCTTTACTTTGAAATACTTCAGCATATTCATGTGCTCAGCACTGATCTCCGTATTCTTCATATCCTTTTCCTCCATAAATATTAATGTAATGTACTCATTAAGGAACTCACCTGCATCCTTCACGTCCAAGCTAATGTTCTCCCCTTTATCCTTGAGTGGTACCAACCTCTCTATGCTCTTGATGTATATCTAGAATGCCTTGGAATTCTCTTTAATCCTACTTGCCAAGGATGTTTCACGGCCCCTCCTGGCTTTCCTAATACTCTTCTTGAGTTATTTTCTAGCTTCTTTATAATCCGCGAGGCTTTGATTGATTCTAGCTTCCTAAGTTGTACATATGTTTTCTTTTTCATCTTGACTAAATTTTTCATCCCTCTCAACATCCGAGGTTCTTTTGATCCTTGCCTTTCCTTCTGACCAGAACATACCCGTCCTATACTCTGTGCAGTTGTTCTTTAGACACCCCCCACATGTCAGATGTAGAGTTGTGGAATATTCCACAAGTCTAATGTAAGTGAGAAGTTGAATGCATCTTGTGCTCGTATAAACAAGTGAGAAAGGAGAGAGCAGACGCAAAGAGCCAGTGTTGAAAGATATATAAGTCACAGGGAGCTTCCTCGAGACATTTCAGGCAGCCACACTGTCACTTCAACCAGCTTTGAAGCCGGAGTAAGTGATACTCACAAACTTGACAGTGAACTCAGCGGGGACATTGGTGTCAGAGCAGCTCCCTATGTGTGGTGTACGGAACTGACCAATCAAATGGCTCATACGGTACAGTACAACAAGAGCCTCCATGGTGACAAAGTGCAGTGCTACAAGAGTGACATGGCACAGTACAACAGTAGAAAGGTGTAGGTAGCACAGTACAGTACTATAGCAACAGAGACTTCATGGTGACATGGTACAATGCTACAACATGGACACTTCATGGTGAGACTGTCCTACTACACCAAATACTTCTGATTGCAGTGACAGATAAACTGTGCAACTTTTTTGGTCTGTCTATCGCCCTAGGATAGGCCAGACACATTTTTTTTCAGCCAATATTTGATTCATATTGTGGCCATCAATGGCATGATCAGGTATTTGGGAACAAGGAAACCAGCATCTCCTAGAACACCATTTACATCAGAAGAGGGGAAGAGGGCCTGCTTTCATGTTGCACCTTTCAATAGAAAAGCAGAACATACCATATATCGGGCACCTGGTCAAGTGGTTAAGGCATTGGATTAGCGACCTGTAGGTCGTGAGTTCGAGCCCCAGCTGAGGCAACGTATTGTGTCCTTGAGCAAGGCACTTAATCACACAGTGCTCTGCGACGACACCGGTGCCAAGCTGTATGGGTCCTAATGCCCTTCCCTTGGACAACATTGGTGTCATGGAGAGGGGAGACTTGCAGCATGGGCAACTGCTGGTCTTCCATACAACCTTGCCCAGGTCTGCGCCCTAGAGAGTGTAGACTTTCCAGGCGCAGATCCATAGTCTCGCAAGACTAACGGATGCCTTTAACATATATAACCCTATATCAATTACAGCACAGAAACAGGCCATCTCGGCCCTTCTAGTCCATACCGAACACTTACTGGAGATTTATAGTCAGTTGAAGTCCAGGTACATTAGAGCCATAGGATGATAGAATTCTACAATGCAGCAACACAACCCATCCATTCTGGGCAAGGTATCCATCCAGGCTGGTCCCATTTTCCTGCATTTGGCCCATATCCCTCTACACCTTTCCTAAGCAGTACCCGTCCAAATGTCTTCCAAACATTCTAACTATGCCTGCCTCAACCATTTCCTCTGGCAGGCCATTCCATACACACACCATGTATCTGATGTCAGAGGCGCAGCAGTCAATTTTACACAGCATGTTCCCATACATACACTGTGATAAGGACCCAGTCTGTGTGAGAAGTTGCTTGCCACGAACTTCCAGAAACCCAATTGAGCTTGATTTATGAGGAAACATGAAGAGGCTGAGTTTCTCTATTTCATAATTAGATTTTAGCCCAGGGCAACCTTTCCAGCTTTCTGTAACAATACAATGTTCCAGTGATCACTCCTTATAATGGAAGCTATTAATTCAGCATCCACATAGCACCAGCCCCTGTCACTCAATCCTGGTTACATGATGTGGTACTGAACAAGGCCATTCGACCCATCAGGTGTATGCCAACCCGCCAGAAGAGTAAACCTGTTCTTCCTTTATTTATTTTTCTCATATTGGGAAAAGCAGACTGGAAATTAGCACGGTAGAAGATGCAAGATACGGCAGATGCTGGAAATTATTTTATTTATTATATTTTGGCTTAGAAATAGGGCGGAGTTTGGCCTTCGAGCCATGCCACCCCAGCAACTCCAGACAACCCCGATTAACCCTAACCTAACCACGGGACAATTTACAATGAGCAATTAATCTGCCCGATACGTCCTTGGACTGGCACTGTGGAAGGAATCTGGAGGACCCGGGGAAAACCCACGCATTCCATGGGGAAGGCATACAGGCTCTTTACAGACGATGTTGGAATTGAACTCTGATCTCCAGACCACCCTGGGCTATAATGGCGTCACGCTAATCACTGCACAACCGCGGCGCCCAAACTGGATCTACATGCAAAATACTGGCAGCATGCGTGAAGCGAGATGATCAGTCAATGTTTTAGATCGAGACCCTATTCTCTTTATCCACTCAATTCCCCATTCATTCATTTGCCACTCACCAACACTAGAGGCAATTTTACAATTGCTATTATCCTACCAATAGGTACTTGGGATGCGGGAGGACACAGGTGCACTCATCCAGTCACAAGGAGACCACGCGAGCTCCACGCAGGCAGCACCTGAGGTCGGGATCGAACCCAGGTTACAGGGACGGAGGGGCAGAGGCTCCAATTTCCACACCATTGGGACATCTGCTGAAGCTAATTCACTAGACGGCATTCGGAATCTATCAGCAGCATCAAAAACAAGGCGGGAGGGGGAGATAGCAGCGCGCCGCACGTGCGCAGCCCTCCGGTGAAAATGATATCATATCCGTTAAATAAGGGCCGTGGACAATTCTGATTTGATGGAGACAGACGTGAAAGCACAGAGGAACACCTGGAGAAATTTCTGAAATGCAGGTTTGCTGCTGTTGTTACTGCGCGATCGAGAATCTTCCGGAGGGAAGGCCTCAAAATCCCCGGCTTTGCCTGCTGTTGGCGACCGAGATTGAGGTCGAATCGTTTGGATAGAGATGGTGCTCGGTACTCGGTGTCGGAGAGCTTTAAGTTTTCAGACGACTCAGAGTCGGACTGTGGTCGGGCATGGCAGGGAGAGTTTTTCTTCCTTCTCCCATCTGCGTGAGATGTGGGACATTTGAGAGACTTTGAACTTTTTTACTGTGCCATGGCCTGTTCTTCATCAAGTTTTGGTATTGTTGCACTGTTGTAACTATATGTTATAATTATGTGGTTTTGTTAGTTTTTTCAGTCTTGGTCTGTCCTGTGCTCTGTGATATCACACCGGAGGAAATATTGTATCGTTTCTTAATGCATGCATTACTAAATGACAATAAAAGAGGACTGTGGGTCTTCATAATCTAAAAATCTAAAACCGGCATTTGGATGTGTCGCCATGACAGCAGCCAGTTTTCCTGAGTCCCAAACATTCATCAGGAGAGTTCAAATCCCAGCGCAGACGGCTGGGGAATTTAAACTCAGCTAGCTACAAAATAACTCAGAGTCAAACCAATGCCTAGAAATTAGAGTTCATCGCTGGGAATGCAAGAGACTGCAGGTATTGGAATCGGAGCAACCATCGATCTACCAGAGGAACTCAGCAGGTCAGGCAACATCTGAGGAGGGAAATGGACAGTTGACATTTTGCATTGAGACTGAAAAATAGAAGGATGATAGCCATTATCAAGAGGTGAAAGGGATGTCGGTGAATTATTTAACATTATGCAGGCCATTGGAAAGTGCATCTGAGAAATGCTGTTTGCTGACGTTGATGTGGCAATATAGAACTTTAAATGTCATCTCAACCCACAGCTCTCAGCATTGTCCTCCTGTTTTTATTCGGTTTAGCCATTCGGGTGAAAGATACCTCCCAAAGATCCAACACTTGTCGGCAGTGAGGGTAATGTGAGCATTGTGGAACCTACAATGGGCCAAGGACAACCCTTGCCATGGTGAATTGTACAGGGAACTCCTTGAGCCAGTGTCCTGATGTTCACTCACTGACCTAGAAACACAAGCTAACATGATAATCTGACATGGAAGTCCAACACCAGATGCACAGGAAAGCTCTACACTGGGTAGTCAAAACTGCCCAATGCATCATTGGCACCTACCAACCCACAATCAAGGCCAGTATATTATGAAGAATCCCACTCACCCTGCTCATGGACTGTTTGTCCCACTCCCATCAGGGAGGAGGCTACATAGCATCCATGCCAGCACCATCAGACTCAAAATAAGTTACTTTCCCCAAACAGTAGTTCTGATCAACTCCTCCACCCACTAAACCACCCCTCCACACCCCCAACCACCACTACTTTATCATTTCCTGCCAGTCACCTATGTACCGATACTCTTGTGTCTAGCGTCACTTTATGGACATACAATCAATCTATGTATATAAGTTATATTATGCATTACATTTATTATGTTTTTTTAAATTATTATTGTCTTCTTTCCTTTTGTGTTTATGTTTTTGTGCTGCACCGGATCTGGAGTAACAATTATTTTGTTCTTCTTTACACTTGTGTACTGGAAATAACATTAAACACTCTTAAATTGTGAAAGTGCTCAGTATTGCAGAAAAGATTCATGGTCTGGAGGGCTTAAGTTACAAGAGGAGGTTGGATAGACAGGGACTTCTTTCCATGGAGTGTAAGAGACTGAGGGGTAACCTTACATTGGTACATAGAATCATGACGTGCATAGAAAAGGTCACAGTCTTTTCCCAAGGAGTCTAAAACCAGAGGGCATAGATTTAAGGTGAGAGGAGAAAGGTTAAAAAGGTTCCTGAGGGGCAACATTTTCACATGAAGGGTGGTGTTATATGAACTGAATTGCCAGAGGAAGTGGTAGCAGTGGGTACAATTACAATGTTGAAAAGGTATTTAGACAGGTACATTGTAAAAGGGTTAGAAGGGTATGGACAACATGCAGGCAAATGGGATCATGTATTGCATTGAACTGCTGCTGCTAAGTTAGCAAATTTCACGACACACGCCAGTGATAATAATCCTGGTTCTGATTGGCACAGATGAGTTGAGTTGAATGGCCTGTTTCCATGCTGGGTAACTTTATGACTCTGACCTTCGGTGCTGTCTGTGTGGAGTTTTCACGTTCTCCCTGCAGTAGCGTGCGTTTCGACTAGGTGCTCCAGTTTTGTCACACATCCCAAAAGTGAACTGGTGGAGAGGTTAATTCTGCAACCCAAATTGCCAGTAGTCTGCAGATGAGTGGTAGAACCTGGAGAAGTTTATTGGTTAGAGGAGGATTAATGTAAACTTGGGACCTTGCTGGTGAGTATGGATTTGTAGGGTCAAAAGGCCTGTCTCTGGGATGGTGTTAGGGCCAGGTTCATTCGGGACTTATAGATAGGCATATGAATGTGAAGAAAATGGATGTGTATGAACATTCTGCAAGCAGAATAAGTTGATTTAATTGGCTATTTGGTTACTAATTTAATTGGTTTGGCATACCACTGTGGGCCAAAGGGCCTATTTCTGTGCTATTCCTCACTGCATGAATCCAGTCCAGTTCACCAATCACAGACATAAATATACTGTATAACTCTGCCTGTAGCTCTCTGAAGCAGAATATTACAAAGATTCACAACCCTCTAATTAAATAAATTTCTCTCTCTGGCAGATGTAGAAGATCCTAAAGCATTACTTGAAGAGCAGCGGATTTCCCCCAGTGCTCCTGGAAATATTTATTCTTTATTTAACATCGCAGTAAATGGGTCATCTTGTCATTAATCTGTTAACTCAAAGACACTCACAGGTAATTGGGAAGAGCTGGCAACACTACAACTCAAGATTTACAGGGCTTGTCTCTTAATGCTCAGCAGCCACAAAATCCTGTCAGCATCCATCGCTGTAAACCATCGGAGAAAAACAAACAAAATCCCCCGGAAGTCTGAAATTAAAAAAAAGAAACGAGTGTTGAAAATACCTAGCAGGTCAGGCAGCATCTATGGATTAAAAATTAAAGACCAGCTTTAGGTCTTTATTCTTTGGAGCATAGAAGGTTGAGGGGGGACTTGATAGAGGTGATTAAAATTATGAGGGGGATAGACAGAGTTGACATGGATAAGCTTTTTCCATTGAGTGTAGGGGAGATTCAAACAAGAGGACATGAGTTGAGAGTTAAAGGGTAAAAGTTTAGGGGTAACATGAGGGGGAACTTCTTTACTCAGAGAGTGGTAGCTGTGTGGAACGAGCTTCCAGCGGAAGTGGTTGAGGCAGGTTCGATGTTGTCGTTTACAGTTAAATTGGATAGCCATATGGACAGGAAAGGAATGGAGGGTTATGGACCGAGTGCAGGTTGGTGGGACTAGGTGAGAGTAAGAGTCCGGCACGGACTAGAAGGGCCGAGACGGCCTGTTTCTGTGCTGTAATTGTTATAGGGTTATATGGTTTATTTGTTATGTGTATGTGGAACCATCATAATATACAGTGAAATGTATCATTGCATCAGCATCCCACACAGTCCGATTATGTGCTGGGGGTGAACCACAAGTACCACCATGCTCCAGACGCCAATGTAGCATGCCCACAACTCTCTAGCCCTAACCCATATGGAAACCCAGGCAGTCACGGGCAGAACGTACAGACTCTTTACATTTAGTGTTGAGAAGTGACCCCAGGTCGCTGGCAGGGTAAAGCATTATTGTAACCGCTACGCTACTGCTCCGTGCAGATCCGACATGTCGAAGGCCAATATTTCAGACTTGTGACCCTTTGTCAGAATGTCTGTGTCCCACCCAGGCAGATCACTCTGTACATCGAGGCAGTAAAATGAAAAACAAATGCAGAATATAGTGTGGCTGCTACAGAGAAAGTGTCGTGCAAGTGGACATATGAAGTGCAAGGGCCAAAATGAGGTTGAATGAGGGTCAGAGCTTAGGAGGAATTATGGCACCTAATGGCGACTCCTTTGCATTGCATCTTCGGAAATAGCTCCGTTTCTACCTTTAATATCTTTATTTTTCCCTTTCAGAGTTCTTTTGAAGACTCTGACCTGGAGTTACACGCAGGCTTCGGTTCCCTTTGCGGGAATGGGACCCGTTCTCGGGGTTCCACGACTGGTCACTATACGACATGCCAAGGGTTTGGCCTGAGAATCTCGATTGTGTTCGGAAGCCTAAGATCTCGGGGCTCTGGAGACGGGCGGATCAGGGGTCGGTGTTACGGCAGGGGACTCGTGCGTTGTTTTGGAGGCTGGAAAATATTTCACTGTGGGCTCGAAGACCCGAAGTCTTTGCGATCTATGGACACAGAGCTCGGAGAAAGCGCCTATACGGACTTCGAACTTCGTAAACCAACGGGTTGTTGTTATGTCTCCCGCTCGCTGTGAAAATAGGAAACACCTCCCTCTCCCTTGCCAGGGAGAGAGAGAACCTGTGGGTTGTTGAATTTCAGACGAAATGCGAAGCCTTTGGGGTAACTTTGGTCTGTGTCTTTGCTATTGCTTAGCACGCGTTTGGGCTCGGTGATGGTACCAGTGCCCTTTTTTTTGCTGGTGGGGGGAGGGGGAGATCATTGCTCGCCGCCGCTTATGCTCAGGAGGGGGGAGCTGGGGGGAACTTTGAGTTTCTCACGTTTAACTGCCATTCATTCTTTGCGGCACTTCTCTGTTTTCGTAGATGTTTGCGAAGAAAAAGCATTTCAGGATGTATATTGTACACATTTCTCTGATATTAAATTTGACCTTTGAACCTTTGAGATCAAGAGTTGAATAGTTCACCTTTTTCAGTATGAGAATCTGATAACAACAGGATAGCTGTCCTTGAGCCTGGTGATTTATTGCTTTCAGGCTTTTGTATCGTCTCGAGAGAGAGAGGGAAGAAGACAGAATGACCAGGGTGGGAGAGGTTCTTAAGTATGTTGGCTACATCCCTGAGGCATTAGCAAATGTAGATAAAGTCAATGGGATAAGAGAAGAAATTGGAACAGAAGGGGAAAACCTATGTGGTCAAAATGAGAACATGTTAACTCCACCCGGGGATTCTGGTTTAAGATGGCACTGGTGAGGCTCAGCAACTACTTCTCGGGAGCAAACAAAACAAATAACTAGATACATTATTAATCACACTTTTTCAGGTAAATGATCACTACAATCATTAGCCTGTAACTTCCTTTCAGACTTGGAGGTGATTCGATGTGGCAGAATTGAGGCGATGTGGCGGGGCTGTTGCTGACAGCGAGGAAAGACCCGAGGATCGATGGATTTATGCGCTGGGCTGAATTGGAAAAGTTGCGTTCAGGCCCCAGAGGGCATCGAAGTGACAGAACTCGAAGTTTGAACGACGATTTAAGTACCAGGCCAGATTGAAAAGGTCAGTGGGTCAGGGCCGGAGCTGAGGGGCAGGCTGTTTCAGTTTGCTGCTCCCTGACATTTACTCGGCTCTGCACTGAACTGAGGCTGTGGCTTCATGTCTGTGGACAGACTCTCTTTTGTGAACGTCAGTTCTGAACACTATTTGTGTGCTTTTATTGTCTGCATATTTTTTTCTCAGCACATAGGGTCCTTAACATTCTTTTTTAATGAGTTCTTTTGGGTCTCCTTGTTTTGTGTCTGCCGGTAAGGAGATGAATCTAAAGGTTGTATAATGAATACATACTTTGATAATAAATATACTTTGAACTTTTGAACAGCATCTGTCAGAATTGAACCTGACTGTTAGAGCTGTGAGCCATTCTGCCACTCAGTGGAATTGCCTTCAACTTTCTAAATTCAAATGAGAACAATCCTACCTCCTCCAATCTAACTCATTGCTGAAATCTCTCAGCCCAGATCCATGATAGTGAATCCTTCCTCCACTCTCTCATGGAATCTTCTATCTCTTCCGAAGTCTGGTGAACAAGACTGGACCCTAGTTGTGGCAGGTTATAAGAAGAAGTTAGCGAGAGTTGGCAAGATCCAAATATTAACTTTATTTCTCACACGTACATCGAAACATGCAGTGAAATGTGTCATTTGAAACAATGACCAACACAGTCTGAGCTTTACCTGTTGAATATTTCACTGTATTTTTATTTTAGATGCCTAATACCTGTCTTTTCTTTTTGCTTTGATCTTCTAAATTATCCTCAGTCCCATTAATAGAGGCGCTCAGACAGATGGGGTTAAATGGCAGCTTTGAGAGAAACACCAACATTCTGGGAATGAATTTTTATAAAAGCAATACATTTTTTAACATTACACAAACTAGTGAGTGTGCTTTCCTCTTACATTGCGGCAGCAAGGCACAATCAATCTTCAATGGGCCTCCCGTGAGCTTAAGATAAGTTTTTTTTATGGCTGGAGAGGGAGCAGTGTTCCGATACACCCTTTATCCTGATTTAAGTTTAAGGCAGTTAATAAGGTGCCGGAGTGCACCCTGCCTCCCTGCTGACAGAACTGACGTTGGTAAGATGCAGTCAAAGTGCCGGTGATCAGACAGCGGGTCTCTGGACTTCAAATGTAGCTAAGTGCTTATTGGAAGATAAGGGTTCTCTCGAACAAGCAGGTAAAGTTTAGCCTCCGCCACAGGAACTCTGGAACTGAACAGGCGAGAAACTATTGGCTGTTCTTTATTTCAGATTCTGAATAATTTAACGCTCAGTATGAAACTCTTTTACCTGCGATTTCAACAATGGGATAAAAAATGTCTGATAAAATATTCATATGAAGATTTTCTGCAGCGCTTTCATAATGACGGTCAAAATCTTTGTATGAACAGTTCTGAAAAGAAATTTCACCCAACAGTAGATATACCAACCTGGTGTTGTATTGTCTGTGAATATATTGGGATTATACTCAGTGACCATTTTATTAGGTACACCTGCTCGCTTATGCAAATATCTAGTCAGCCAATCATGCAGCAGCAACTGAACGCATAAAAGCATGGCGACGTGGTCAAGGGATTCAATTGTTGTTCAGACCAAATATCAGAATGGAGAAGAAATGTGATCAAAGTGACTTTGACCGTGGAATGATCATTGGTGCTAGCTGGGGTGGTTCCAGTATCAGAGAAATTGCTGATCTCCTAGGATATTTTTTGTACAACAGACTCTAGAGCTTACAGAGAATGGTGAGAGAAACAAAAAAACATCCAGTGAGTGGCAGCTAATGAGAGAGGTCAGAGGAGAATAGCCAGACTAGTTCAAGCTGATAGGAAGGCAACAGCAACTCAAAAAATCATGTGATACAACAGCGGTGTGCAAAAGAACATCTTTGAATGCACAACACTTTGAAACTTGAAGTAGATGGACTACAGCAGCAGAAGACTACGAATATATATCAGACATCCCACCCTGCAAAAACTCGTTTCAGGGAGGTAGCATCATCAATTTGTGGGAGACTTCCGGGAGAGGTGGGGTGTCTGCAATAGAGTAGCTCCTTAGCAGCTAGCCAACTAGTTTAAATAACATTAGCTATGCTAATGAACGAATGACACCTGTTAAGCTCACCTCAACATGTCTTTTACAGTCTTAACCCACCATGGGCAATAGAAAAGTCACTGTTGCAAACGGTGCAGTGAGCAACACTGTCATTATTTTTGACCCCTATTAGGCAGGGGTACACCTTAGTGTCGTCTGGGGTGACGTACGTTTTTTTTGGAACACTCTGCCACTCTGACTTTTTTGGGAACTCTCTTGCTCTCTCTATCGTGTGCGCTCTCTCACTCTTGGTCGCTCTAATTTGCGCTTGCTTTCTCGCTCGCTCTCGCTACTCGCGCTTGCTTGCTCGTGCTCTCTCTCACGCTTGCTTTCTCACTTTCTCTTACGCGGGTTCTCTCTCTCGTGGTCGCTCTCACTTGCGCTCGCTCTCTCGCGCTTGCTTTCTCGCTCTCGCGCTCTCTCGCTCTTTCTCTTGTCAGCGCTCTCACTCGCGCTCGCTCTCTTGCTGTCACTCTCTCTTGTGCTTGCTTTCTCGCGCGCTCTCTCTCGTGGTTGTTGTCACTCTCACTCGTGCTTGCTTCCTTGCTTTTGTGCTTGCTGTCACGCTCGCTCTCAAAAAATTCAGTTTCCGGGACATTGTATATAATTTGCAGGCATCAGGGAGCCACTATTAATATGCGGGAGACTCCCCGAACTTCCGGGAGAGGTGGGATGTCTGATATATTCAGTGGCCACTTAATTAGGTATAGGTCTAATAAAGTGGCCACTGATTATTTGGTTAGGATTAAAATACAATTTTCTATACCCAAATTTTTTTTTATTGGTAGCTACTTTTTCCAAATGTATTTGTCCAGGGTTGTAAATACTGCAGGAAAGGCAAGAATTTATTTCCCAATGAACAAAGAGGAAGAAAACTCTGGGTCTGTAGTTGCAGTGACAGGTGAGTATGGCAGATCTCTGCTGAGAAACATTAGTCATACAGTCACACAGTGTACAAACAGGCCCTTCAGCCCCTCTAGACAAAGCCCACCAACAATACACATCTAAATCAAGCTCAACTTCCACCCTAGCGATACAATGTAAGACTATTAAATTTTTCCCTGGTATGATATGTTGGATTCTTAAACTCACAATCTACTTTCTTATGATTTTGCATAAGAGAGAGAGGGGAGAGAAGGAGAGAGGGATAGGAGAGAGTGGAGAGAAGGAGGGGGGACGGAAAGAGAAAGGGAGAGGGATGGGGGGAGAAAGAGAAAGGGAGAGGGATGGGGGGAGAAAGAGAAAGGGAGAGGGATGAGAGAGAGGGAGATAGAGAGAAAAAGAAAGAGAAAGGGGGAGTGAGAGCAGAGGGTGTGTGATTTGTTGGTTGAAGCATTTCCTTATTGTATTGTTCCCTGTGATTTTTGACAATGTACAACACTATGATATCCACATACTCTGTATTTATTGTGCTGCCCTGGAACAAACAAGAAGTCAAAACATTTTAAGTCAGTTAGAAAGCTTTAGAAAATGTGCTAATGAGTGTATTTGTTCACATATGGTACTTAGTGTTGAAATGGGCTTAGCTTCATTTGATCAGCAAGTGGGTACATGGAAATGAAAAAAAACTAGAAAGTCGGATAGTTTTAGGAAATATTCATGAAGGTGCTTCAGTAAGGAATAAGAGCCTCAAATTTGACAATGCATCACAATGAATAAGAAATAACAACAGGAGTAGTCCATTTGGCCCCTTGAGCTTGCTCCTATATTCAGTCATTGTTAAGATGATCTTGCCCTCAGCTCAGCTTTTCAAATTTCCCTTAAGCCCTGATTCCCCATAGAGTAACAAATTTATTGATTGTATTCAAGAAAAAATCATGTGCTCAGTTCTGGAATACATTAGCAAAGATTCACAACCCTCTGATAGAAAAAAGATTCCTCTCTGGTCAGTAATGTGCTGCACTCTCACTCGGATGTATTGGACCAAAATCAGTAAGATTCAAGGAAGGCCACAACTGTACTTACCAGAGAACCTGGAACATGAAATAGTACATCTAAATGCAGACCCTTTGGCCCACAATGTTATGCCGACTTTTTAATCCAAGATCGATCTAACTCTTTCTTCCCGCATAGCCCTAATTTTTTCTTTCATCCATGTGCCTATCTAAGACTATTGTAATGACATCGATTTCCTTAGAGCAATGACTCCCCTTAGCACTATGTATGATCTGCTGTCTATGCATGTACATTGTTCTCTCTCTGCCTTGCTGCAGTGTGAATACGCCAATTAAAGCCATCTCCCACGTGCGTGCTTTGATTTAATTGATATGTAGTTGCACAGACACAGCAAATCGGTGATGAGCACAAACCTAAATGTCAGAAAATATCATGAACTCCAGTAACAGTCACAGGACGAAACAGCAAGAAGAAAGAGTTAAACTGTACGGAAGGCTGTCATGGTCGCTAACAAGGATCACATGAGTACAGCATAGCACACAGTAAAAGATGAGGCAAAGTTAAAATGAAAACAATGTGGTGATGGCTTCAGTCAGGGAAGTTGACGAATTCAATACTGCTAATCAAGCTTGGTTGTCATATATCGAGAGGGTTGAACTGTATTGTAAGACGAGCAAAGTGGCTTAGGAAAAGTAAGCCCCCACGCTTCTTAGCTTAATGGGTGCTAGGACGTATATTCTGTGAAGCAATTTACTAATTCCTGACAAGCCAGCAATCAAGGCATTCGATGAAATTGTTACAATTTTTAAAAATCACTTGAGCCCTAAACCAATGGTAATAGCGGAGAGATTTAGATTTTACAAAAGGAACCAGTCAAAGGATGAAAGCATTTCTGAATACACTGCAGAACTGTGAAAACTTTCCCACTACTGTGAGTTTAGAGATGAACCTTCTGTTGTATGTGGCATGCAGAGTCAAAGCACTCAAAACAGACTACTGTCAGAAAGAGACCTAACCTTAGACTGGGTATTGGCTTTGGAGGCGGTGCAGAGGAGGTTCACCAGGTTGATTCCAGAGATGAAGGGGTTAACTTATGAGGAGAGATTGAGTCACCTAGGACTACACTCTCTGGAATTCAGAAGAATGAGAGGGGATCTTATAGAAACATACAAAATTTTGAAAGGTATAGATAAGATAGAAGTAGGAAAGTTGTTTCCATTGGTAGGTGAGACTAGAACTAGGGGATATTGCTTCAAGATTCAGGGGAGAAGATTTAGGACGGAGATGAGGAGAAACTGTTTTTCCCAGAGAGTGGTGAATCTGTGGAATTCTCTGCCTTGGGAAGCAGTTGAGGCTTCTTCACTAAATATATTTAAGATACAGTTAGATGGAGTTTTACATAGTAGGGGAATTAAGAGCTATGGGGAAAAGGCAGGTAGATGGAGCTCAGTTCATGAACATGATCTTATTGAATGGTGGGGCAGGCTCAATGGGCCGGATGGCCTACTCCTGCTCCTATTTCTTATGTTCTTATGACCATTGCAATATCGTTAGAGACTGCAGCAAAACTATAGAAAAAGAGTTTAGAATGTGAAATGCACAATATGTCCCTGAATAGTTCAAAACAACAAAAATATTATTGATATGCCAAATCCCCCCAAGATGCAAATGAATGTTGGTTCAAAGAAAAAGTTTGCAGAAAGTGTCATGGACAAGGTCAGATAGAGAGAGTATGCAAGTCAGACAAAAAGCACAACCAAAGAGAAAAAACACACATTGAAAAGTTTCACACACAAAACTAAGCAAACAAATTAGGTGAACAATTTGAAACAGAATCAGATAACACAGTGTGTGACAAAGGTGAGCTGTCATGTCTAGAACTGCATATTATTACTGAGCAGATCACTAAATCATGTGGATCACAGTAGCTGTGTCTGGTGTAAAACTGAAACTGAAGCTGGATACAGGGACAGCTTTGTCTATAATTTCAGAGGCTGACTACAACAGATTGTTTTCTAAGATACCATTGGAGAAGAGCTCAGTCATACTAAAGACTTACACCAGTGAAAAAGTGTCTCCCAAAAGCAAACTGAGGGTGAATGTAATGTACAGAAGCCTACCACAGCTGTCAGAGCTTTGTGTTGAACAGTGGAGGGCCAGATCTGAATGGGTGAGAAAAATCCAACTAGACTGGCATTCAATCAAAGCTCGCAGTGTGACGTCAACAGGCAATGGCAGCAAAAATGGTAGCACTAACCAGAGACTGTCACAGCCGCTTAATGCTAATGAGAAGGTGTTTGAGAATGGGATTGGTCGAAGCAAAGGCATGACGGCCAGAATTGAACAGGATGAAGCAGCAACTCCAAGATTCCATAAAGCACGTCCAGTGCCTTATGCACTACGTCCTAAAGTGGATGCTGAACTGCAGAGCTTCAAGACATCTGAAATTCACTCCAAGGCGGAGTGAAGAGATTGGGCCAGGCCCATTGTCCCAGTGATCAAGAAAGAAAAGGCCAGAGCCGTTTGCATATGTGGGGATTTCAAAGTAAGCATCGGTCCAGTGTTGGGTACTGTGTAGTGTCCCCTGCCATGAATAGAAGATACTTTTGCATCTTTGCTAAGCAGATAGAGGCTTTCAAAGATTGACTTGTCACACGCCTATCTGTGAATGCAGATTGAGGAGTCAAATAGGATGTTCCTCACAATCAACACTCACAAGGGACCGCTCCAGTATAATCGTCCTGTCCTTGGCGTCGCATCAGCTCCAGCAATTTGGCAAAGAGCAATGGACTAAGTGCTCCAAGATATCCCAGGAACACAATGTAATCTTGATGATATCATTGTTTCTGGCAAGAATGATGAAGAGCACCTTCAGAACCTTGGTAAAGTGCTTACTAGGCTGAATGAGTATGCTCTGTGTGTGCAGAGAGCAAAATGTGAGATTTTCAAGAATGAAATCTCACATTATCGATATGTCATTGACAATCATGGCTTACATAAGTAATAAAGGAAGATTAAAGTAGTGTTACAAGCAGCCAAACTGGAAAATGTGTCACAACTCAGGTCATAATTGGGCCTTGTAAACTACCACCACCAGTTTCTCCCAAACATTGCTACAATGCTGCACTTATTGAACACACTGATGCAAATCGGGAGTGGTCAGAAAGATGTGAAAGAGCATTCATTGAAACAAACAGACTAATAGCATCAGATGAACTGCTTACCCATAATGACCCATCTCTGCCCATCAGACTGGTATGTGATGCATCCCTTTATGGCATTGGAGCCATTTTGTCACACACTATGAAAGATGGATCTGAATGTCCGATTGTGCTTGCTTCAAGATCATTGATGAGTGCAGAATACAACTACACGCAGGTTGACTGAGAAGCCTTTAGTCTAGCATGGGGAATAAAGAAGTTTCATCACTACCTCTACGGACAAAGGTTTATGCTAGTGACAGATCACTAGCCCCGTGTGTCTATTTTCACTCCGAGGAAGAGAATTCCAGTGATGTCTGCTACCTGCTTGCAACATTGGGCACAGTTCCTAGGAGCCTGCTCTTATGACATTGAGATCAAGGTTACCAAACAACACAGCAACACTAATAGCTTTTCACGTCTTCCTCTATTGGCAACTGAAGAAAAGAAGTAAA
The DNA here is from genome assembly GCF_030028105.1 of Mobula birostris. Classification (NCBI taxonomy): domain Eukaryota; kingdom Metazoa; phylum Chordata; class Chondrichthyes; order Myliobatiformes; family Myliobatidae; genus Mobula; species Mobula birostris. Next base: position 15,433,006 of record NC_092374.1, on the reverse strand, counting down.
CACAAAATAATCTGCAGACGCTGGGGTCAAAGCAACACTCACAACACGCTGGAGGAACTCAGCAGGTCGGGCAGCATCCGTGGAAACGATGAGTCGACGTTTCGGGCCGGAACCCTTCTCTTCATACTGTGACCCAGAAGTAACGTTTCACACAGCATTGGTGGACCAGTTGCCAGTAATAAATTCAGAAATACAAAAAAGAAACAAGTAATGATCTGACATTGTCAAAAGTCAATGACAGCACCATGTAAGGAAGGCTAGCTCATAGTAACCCTGTATTTCCAGAGTTCTCAGCAAGACAAGAGCAACTGTCGGTATGTCAAAGAATGTTGATGCACGGATCTCGAGTTGTGGTTCTCTCTAAACTGCGCACCAGAGTGTTCGAAAATCAGCATGAAGGACACATGGGTATAGTCAAGATGAAGAGTCTCACTCGGAGCTACTTGTGGTTGCTGGGAATAGATAAACAGATTGAAGACTTGACCAAAAGCTGTTCAGGACACTAAAAAAGTTCAAAATGTACCCCCAGTGGTCCTTGCCTCTCAGTGATGATCATGTCACTGAGGGCAACGTGGCACTGTCAACAGAGAACGTTGTCTTAGACAAGACACTGACCAAACACAATGTCACTCCACAGGTCCTGAGGCATACCGAGAATGTTGTCTTTGACAAGACACCTGCCAAACATGATGCCACGCCACAGGTCCAGAGGCACTATCCTGAAAGAAACAGAGTGCCACCCTAAAGACTGAACCTTTAGAACTGTGAAGTTAGTTATGGGCCATTACTGTGAAAGCATGTTTATTTGAATATGGTTTGTAAGAGGGAAATTGAATGTTTTGTACATATACAGTTGTATATGACGTTAATCTAAAGAGGAAGGAACTGTGAAGTTTGTATCTATTTCTTTTAGAGCAATGACTCCCCTTACCACTTAGGTATGATCTGTTGTCTGCGCATGCACATTGATCTGTTGCCTACACATGCACATTCTCTCTCTCTCTGTCTCTCACTGCAATGTGAATACTCCAGTTAAAGCCATCTCCTGAGTGTGAGCTTTTATGTAATTGATATGTGGTTGCATAGACATAACAAGGACCTTAATATATCTGCCTCTACCACCACCCTTGGCAGTGAGTCCCATACTTTTGCCACTCTACGTAACTAATCTACCTCTGACATCCCCCCCAAACTTCCCTCCAATCCCCATAAAAGTATGTCCGCTCATATTATCAATGGCTGCCCTGGGAAAAAGGTGCTGGCCATCCACTCTATCAATGCCTTTTATCTTCTAATACACCTCTATTATATCACCTGTTTCACCTGGAAAATGGGGTCTCATCTGCCAGGCTGCTGTTTAAAGACTTTATTTTGGCATTCAAGACCATCATACTCCAGAAATGGGTTGACAGACTGTCCTCGCTGGGTCTCAACACTTCCCTCTGCAAATGGGTACTGGACATCTTAACAGAAAGGCCACAGTCAGTCCATGTGGGCGGCAACGTCTCTCGTCCCATTACCCAGAGCACTGGCACTCCCCAAGGCTGTGTGCTTAGCCTGTTGCTGTTCACATTGACGCACGACTATGCTGCAGGATGCAGCTCAAACCATGTCAACGAGTTTACAGCTGACACAACAGTGACTGGCCTTATCAAGAAAGATGAAAAGAATGAGTGCAGAGAGGAAGAGGAGCAGCTATTGGATTGGTGTGAGAAAAACAACCTAAGCCTGAACAGGGAGAAGACAAAGGAAATCATTGTGGACTTACGAAGGTGCAGATCAAGAATATCCCTCTGTGAACACATGGCTACTCCGTAGAGAGGGTTAAGTGGACTAAATTCCTAGAGGTTCACATCATGGATGACCTCACCTCATCCCTTAATATCACTTCCCTGAACAAGAAGGCACAGCAGCACCTCCACTTTCTAAGAAGACTGAGGCGAGCAATGCTCACACCCCCATATTAAATGTGTGTTACATGAGCACCATTGAGAGTGTCCTGCATCTGAGTTGCGCTTTTGTACTGCTGGACATTGCTTGTACTGGCTGGTTACTTGATTTTATTTATTGTTTATTTATTTTATTTGTTTTATAGCATTGAGGACGAGAGTTGTAAACTCATTTTCGCTGTATCGGTGCATGCCAAATTGTACTATGCAATGACAATGAAGATATTTCATTTCATTTACAAGTTGCACCTCCATCTGGTATGGGAGCGGTCAAGCATCACACCACAAATGACTGTGAGAACAACTGAGAGGATCATAGGGGTCTCCCTACCATCCTTCGGGACACTTATCAGGAGCGCTGCATATGCAGGACCCTTAGTATTGTTAAGGATCCCACCCTTCCATCCAGCATCTTCTCTGCCTTTCTACCATCAGGCAGGAGACTCCGACGCATAAGAACAAGAACAGTCAAGATGAGAAACATTTTCTTCCCCCAGGCCATTAGGCTTCTGAACTCCTGGCCGCATCGTATTCAAGGTATCACTAGTTAATCTGTTCTATACCTTACAATATTTAATATTAATGTACTTTAGTTTGTTATTTATGTGTGATACACCCGTAGATTTTATCCTTACCTTCAGACGTTATCATCTGTTATGTGTACTACTGTGCTTCATACCCTGGTTCAAGGAAATGTCTGTTTCTATGTACATTATATACATGTATGTAGCTAAATAGCAATAAACTTCACTTCACTTGACTCCAGAGTTTTGTGTATGTCGTTCAAGATTTCCAGCATCTGCAGGATCACTTGTGTTTATGATTCCAAAGTTCTGGTATCTAGGTTGTAAGAGGCATCTCTGCAGCACAGAGATGAATCTGTTGGGTTTTTGACTCAGAGTTCTGGACAACTGATCTAGAGATGTGAGTTCAAATCTCATTTAATTCTCTTTAAATTCTGTTATCAATTTTTAAAACAGAATGTTAATATCACTCATGCCACCATTTAAAACACTGGACTACACTCAGTGGCCACTTTGTTAAGTATATATGTACATCAGCTCGTTAAGGTAAATATCTAACCAGCCAATCATGTGGCAGCAGCTCAATGCATAAAAACTTGCAGACTTGGTCAAAAGGTTCAGTTGTTGTTCAGACTAAACATCGGAATGGGGAAGAAATGTGAGCAAAGTGACTTTGTTGATGGAATGATTGTTGGTGCCATATGGGGTGGTTTGAGTATCTCAGAAACTGCTGATCTCCTGGGATTTTCACACACAGCAGTCTCTAGAATTTAGAGAGAATGGTAAAAAAAATAAAAAAAAACCTCCAGTGAGCGGCAGTTCTGTGGGTGAAGATGCCTTGTTAATGAGAGAGGTCAGAGGAGAATGGCCAGACTGGTTCATGCTGACAGGAAGGTGACAGTATCTCAAATAACCATACATTACAACTGTGGTGTGCAGAACAGCATGACTGAATGCAAAGATGTCGAACCTTGAAGTGGATGGGCTACAGCAGCAGAAGACCACAAACATACACTCTGTGGCCACTTTATTAGGTACAGGTGATACCTAATAAAGTGGGCACTGAGTATATGATACAGGTCTATCTCATGCTCTTGAGCAGGGGTCCCCAACCTTTTTTGCACCATGGACCGGTTTAATATTGACAATCTTCTTGCGGACCGGCCAACCCGGGTGGGGGGGGTGTTCAAGTAGAGTTAAACTCACCTCAACGTGTCTTTTACAGTTAGGGTTGCCAACTTTCTCACTCCCAAATAAGAGACAAAAGTAGCAGTCAAATCCCAGGACACTTTACCCCAGGAAAGACTACTATGACCACGAAGCCTTGCGCGGGCACCTGTGTGCGCATGCGTGACATGTGCATGTGGTGTGCTCATGCGTGTACGTGCTGATTTCCCCGCCCCCCCCACAAATCGGTTTCCCTTCATCTTCCTGACTATACTGTACATACATTATTTCTACTTTATATAGGCTATGTACTTATCATATCATTCCTGCTTTTACTATATGTTAGTGTTATTTATTTTCAGTTTTATGTGCTATTTGGTATGATTTGCTAGGTTATTTTTTGGGTCTGGGAATGCTCAAAATTTTATCCCATATAAATTAATGGTAATTGCTTCTTCACTTCACACCATTTCTGCATGAAAGATTTCATAAGAACGCTCTACCTTAGCAGGGGAAATACGGGACAAGGGTGGTCCCGTATGGGACAAACCAATTTAGCCCAATATATGGGATGTTCTGGCAAATACGGGGCAGTTGGCAATCCTATGTTCAAGTTCAACAGTGCGTGAGAGGGAATGAGGAAAGGTGCAGCTGACTCATATCATTTCCTCATGGCCCGGTAGCACGTGCTTTGTGGCCCGGTGGTTGAGGACCGCTGCTCTTGAGGGTAGGAAATCTGCCAATTGTGCCATGCTTGGTAACTCTAGACCCAATAAGCTCCTCTGCAGTGCCACTGCATACAAAAGCAATAAATGCCAGAAAGTCTGAGGAATAGATAAAATATAGCTAACGAAAGGAATGCTTTGAGTGTTATGCTGAGCTAAATACCTTTGACATTGTTATTATTTCAGTCTAGCAACCAGACAGTGCAAACTTCATTGACAGCACATTTTTTTTTGAGATTTCATCTAGAGGCAATTTGTTGTCCAGGAGTAGGAATCCAAATCCAATTTGTTTGCACTATTAAGTTATTACCATTTAGCCTCACAACTTAATTCAAGAATGGGTTGATATACAGTGTAATAAGAAGAAAACATACATTCCTGCCAGTACTTGCTTAACATATTAACTTTCAAATTACCTCAGCTGGCATATGATTAAAGGAGACTTGGTTTCTGTGCAGCCCTGCTGTGCTCTTAGTCAAGTTGACAGCATTCACCTTGCCACATTCTCGAGAGTTTTCACTCTTAGAGACATCAAATCATAGAGTGCTGCGACGTATTTGGGTGCTATGGTAGCGTAGTGGTTTAGTTGTTAGTGTGATGCTATTATAGCTGGGGGTGTTCCAGATTTCAGAGTTCAAATTTGGCACCATCAACAAGGAGTTAGTACGTTCTTCCTCTGTAACACATGGGTTTCCTCCAGCTCCAGAAGAGTCTTGTCCTTAAACATCAACTGTCTATTCATTTCTATAGATGCTGCCTGATATGCTGAGTTCCCCCAGTATCTTATGAGCATGCTGCTCTGGTTAGTAGGTTCATTGGTCGATGTAAACTGTCCTGTGATTAGGCTATTGTTAAATAGATAGGTCGCAGGGCATTGCAGCTCATCGGGCTAGAAGTGCCTGTTCAATGCTGTATTTCAAAATAAATGGAAAAAAATTAAAAACACAGAAATCAAACTTTCGACCCAGTTATTCTGTGCCAGTCTGTTTTTCTGCATAATCCATAAGATATTGAAGCAGAATTAGGCAATTCAGCCCATCGAGTCTGCTCCATCATTCTGTCATAGCTGATCACGGATCCCACTCGAACTCATACGCCTGCCTTCTCGCCATATCCTTTGTTGCCCTGGCCGATTAGGAAAAAATCAACTTCCATCTTAAGTATACCCACGGACTCACCCTCCACCGCAGTCTGTGGCAGAGCATTCCACAGGTTCACTACCCTCTGGCTAAAAAAATTCCTCCTTACCCCTGTTCTACAAGGTCACTCCTCAGTTTTGAGGCTACTCTGGTTCTGGATACCTCCACCACAGGAAACATCCTCTCCTATCTAGTCCTTTCAATATCCGGTAGGTTTCAATGAGATCCCCCTGCATTCTTCTAAATTCCAATCAGTAAAGGCCCAAGGCTGCCAAACACTCCTCATATATTAACCCCTTCATTCCCGGAATCATCCTCGTGAGTTTTCTCCAGACTCCCCAGAATGACAGCACACCCTTTCCTAGATAGGGGGCCCAAAACTGTTGACAATGCTTCAAGTGCAGCCTGACTAGTGTCTTATAAAGCCTCAGCATTATCTCCTTGCTTTTATATTCTATTCCTCTTGAAATAAATGCCAACATTGCATTTGCCTTCTTTGCCACAGACTCAACTTGTAAATTAAACTTCCGGCAGTCTTGCACGAGAACTCCTCAGTCCCTTTGCATTTCTGATGTCTGAACCTTCTCCCCATTTAGATAACAGTCTGCACCATTGTTCCTTTTACCAAATGCATTTCCCAACCTTCAATCCATCTGCCACTTTTTGCCCATTCCTCCAATTTGTCTAAGTCCTGCTGCAATCGCATTGCTTCCTCAGCACTACCTACCCCTCCACCCATCTTCATATCATCTGCATACTTTGCCACACAACCATCAATTCCATTATACAAATCATTGACAAACAACGTGAAAAGTAGTGGTCCCAATACTGACCCCTGAGGAACACCACTAGTCACTGGCAGCCAACCAGAAAAGGCCCATTTTATTCCCACTTGCTGCCTTCTGCCTGTCAGCCATTCCTCTATCCATGCCAGTACTTTTCCTGTAATGCCATAGGATTTTATCTTGTTAAGCAGCCTCATGTGAGGCACGTTATCAAATGCCTTCTGAAAATCCAAGTAAAGGACATCCACTGCCTCTCCTTTGTCCACCCTGCTTGTTACTTCCTCAAAGAACTCTAAAAGATTTGTCAAACAAGATTTCCCTTAACAGAAACCAGCTGACTTTGACTTATTTTATCATTAGTCTCCAAGTCTATCCTAAAATAATAGACTCCAACACATTCCCAACCTCTGAGGTTAGGCGAACTGGCCTATAATTTCTTTTCTTTTGCCTTCTTCCCTTCTTAAATAACGGAGTGACATTTGCGAATCTTCCAGTCCTCTGGGACTATGTCAGAATCAATTGCTTCTTGAAAGATCATGACCAATGCATCTGTTATCTCTTCAGTAACTTCTCTCAGGACTCTGGGATGTAGTCCATCTGGTCCAGGTGACTTATCCACCTTAAGACCTTTCAGTTTGCCTCGCACTTTTTCCTCTGTAATAGCAATGGCACTCACTCCTGCTCCCTGACACTCACACACCTCTGGCACACTGCTAATGTTTTCCACAGTGAAGACTGATGCGAAGTACCCATTAAGTACATCTGCCATTTCCTTGTCCCCAATTACTACCTCACCAGAGACATTTTCCAGTAGTCTAATATCAACTCTCACCTCCTTTTTACTCTTTATATAACTGAAAATTTTTTTAGTATCCTGCTTTATATTATTGGCTAGTTTGCCCTCATATTTCATCTTTTCCCTTCTTATAGCTTTTTAGTTACCTTCTGTTGGATTTTAAAATCTTCGCAATCATCCAACTTCCCACTCACTTTTGCTACCTTATATGTCCTTTCCTCGGATTTTATGCAGTCTTTAACTTCACTTGTCAGCCACAGTTGCCTATACTGCCATTTGAGAACAACTTCTGTGTGACATCTACATGCACCGGACTCCATTTCCTTCTCATCGATGTAGCTACATATGTTGCAATCGAAACCACATCCACCACTTCCACATTCACACCACCCTCTAAGTGAAGTAAATCCCCTTCAGTTTCCCCTTCAATATTTAACCTATCACCCCTCACCTATGACCTCTTACTCTTGTCTCACCCAACCACAGAGGAAGGGTTAAAGAATAGTTATATTTTTTCTCCATCCCACAACATTTTGCATTTGCCGTACTCCTATCACTAGTAAACTCTTCCTTGAGTCAGGGGAACAGACTTGTTCATAATTGTCAGGTGCAGTCTTTTCAGGAGTCTACATAATTATATTAAGGCATTTTAACCTTTGAACTCTCTTTCAATAAGTGCCAACGTGCCATTTGCTTGCTACATTTGTGTGCTTTTAGTGATTTATATTATTGGGATCCTTCTGACCAGCAACAAGGAAAGGAGGAGGGGCACCAGCAAGAGATGAGGGGCATGTAAGGAGAAGAGCCAGAATGGGGAATGGAAAATTGAGAAGGTGGAGGGGGGAGAAATTACTGAAAGAAAGAGAAACTGATATTCATGCTATCAAGTTGGAAGCTCCCTTCCCTTGGTCCTCCTATCAGATTCATTCTTCTTCTTCGGCCCTTTATCTCTTCTACCTATTGCCTTTCAACTTCTCACATCATACCACCACCCTACCCACCCAAATTCCAGTCTCCTGGTCTCACCTGTCACCTGCCAGTTTGTACTCCTTCCCCTCCCGCCACCTTCTTATCCTGGCTTCCTCCCTCTTTCTTTCCAGTCCTGATGAAGGATCTTGGCCCTGAACATCAACTGCTTATTCCTCTTCATTGATGCTGCCTGATCTACCTCAGCAGTTCCTCCAGCATGTCGTCAATCTACTGATGTATGGAATGATCTGTCTGGATGGTACATAAGTGAAAGCTTTTCAGTGCATCTCAATACACACAACCAATGCCAATATCCACCGCACCCCCGCCCCATTCCTGTCCCTCACGGGGCCCATTCTGCTGGTGAACTTTGTATCTTAGAAGTCGGATAGAATATAAACTGTGTGGCGACACTTACGGGCACATACTTAGACTTTAACGCAAGTGGACATTAAACTGTATGTTTCGACATATAGTGCCGTGCAAAAAAATCATATATATATGATTCCCTTCTCCCTGCCCCCTTCCCAGTCCACAATAGAGACCCATATCAGAATCAGGGTTATCATCACTCACATATGTCATGAAATTTGTTTTTTGTTTGTGGCAGCAGTACAGTGCAATAAATAAAATTACTACAGTGCTGTGCAAATGTCTTAGCCACCCTAGCTATATATATATATATGAATCTAAATCTGAATCCCGTTACCACCACTGCTCTTTGTTCTTTTAAAGTTCTAGACTTATTGAATCACTTTAATTTCCCCAACTGGTGAGATAGGATTCAAAATCAGGTCCCGGAAATAATGGATCTGAGTTCTGGCTACTATCCCAGTAATCTATGTCGTACAGTCGTCTATACCTACCACAAGTGCAATATTTCTAGGGATTGCATTGTTACCTCACTGTAGAAGGGCCATTAGTTTGATGAGATGATTCAATTAATATGTGCCCAGCTAAGGCTGCACTCCCACTGAACAAAATCCCCTTACTCAATTCAAAAGCAATTGCGAGAACCGTGTCAGGATTACTCTGCCTTGCTGCATCCACACGGTTTAAGCCACATGATGGAATTCTACAGCACCTGACTAATAGACTAGAAAAAGTACGGCATTGATGCATGTCAAATTTAAATCAGCTTTCAAAGCAAGTCAGCTCAAAGAGCAAATAAATATCATAATGCCCCACGGATGTTACATAATTAATGATAAACGATTTGCACTAATGCTTCTAGGGTCAATATAAATCTAACAAAAAATAATGTAGTCTTATCAGCATTTTGTACAAACACTGCAGCAATGTCTTGATTAATCATGCCATTTCTTAACTACTTGACACACCACACACATTGAACATTAAGCTGAATAAAGGATTGTTCCAGCCTCTCGTGTGTTTGAGAGCAGAAGAGGCAGAAACCTTCAACCATTTATAAAGGGTGCCAAATGCGAACCAGAAGCATTGGTTGATATTTGGAACGCGCTGCCAAAGGAGGTCGTGGAAGGCATTTAGACAGATACTTAATTAGGAAAGCCAAAGATGGATATGTAACACACACAAAATACTGGAGGAATTCAGCAGGTCGGGCAGCATCTATGGAGAAGAACAAACAGTCGATGTTTTGGAGCGAGACGTTTCATCAGACTGGAAAGGCTTCTTCCCCTTTCACTTGCAATCCTGATGAAGGGTCTTGGATCAAAACGTCAACTGTTCATTTTTTTTCATAGGTGCTGCCTGATCTGCTGTGTATCTTCTAAGTTTTGTGGCCATTGTTCAGGATTTCCAGCATTTGCATAATCTCTTGTGTTTATATGTGGATAGGAGAATATGGTCTAATTGCAGGCAAATGGGATTAGTGTCAGCAGGTAAAATGTCTGGCACGAGATGATGGGCTGAAGGGCCTGGTTTCTGTGCTGTATGACTCTGTGATCCTATTACTCTAACAAACTTGCAAAGTCTGTTTTAGGATGGCGTGTGACAGCTCACTGGTAGTTGGAAACTGCTTACAACACCCTTTTGAAGTAAATTACCGTACACTATCACCACAAACAATGAATATGGCAAGAGGAAGTGAAGTAAATTCCAGAGGTGTGTGGTGTGTTGTGCTGCTGCGCTGCAAAATCAACGCATTTGGAGTTGAAGTGAACGAGTCAAAGAGGAGAAGCTGAGGTAGAGGAGTTTCGATGATGGGTGTGAGGGTGGATTGCTCTGAGTGCCAAGCCAATTTGGAGAGGACAAGAGTGGCTTCTGCAGCAAAACCTGGGCCCAAAAGTGATTTGCTGGGCAGTGTGCTCCAGGCCCGGAGCAATTTGCCATGACAAAGTCCAGGTCCAGATGCGAGGCACAATCTGCTATTCATTCAATTTAAACGCCAGCCCATATAGACCGGGGGCTCCTCTGCCTGTGATGCTGAGGCTGTGGGTCCACCCCTGGCTGCCATGTTTTGTGACTGTGAACTTTACGGTGATTTACCCCACTGATGTGCTGATCTGAATATCGAGGCCTTGGGTCTACTATGGGCTGCTCCAGGGATTTCAAATCAAATCTAATCAAGTTTAATTATCATTCAGATCATACATGGAAGTCAAACGATGGAGTGTTCCTCTGGGACCAAGGTACATAACTTTCATTCAAAATAGCGGGAGAGAAAAAAAAAAGACACACATGCATCATATGCAAGAAAACACATGTATAGTCCAAGTCCCTGAGTGACATGCAAATTTCATGGCACAGCTCATGGCAATCCAGCATGTCATTCCACTGGTTGAACACTGGAGGGCAGCACTGACAGGCGAGGCCAGCTCCCAACCGAGCTACACTGCCTCCAGCAGCATCTCCCCTGGACTGCAGGAGCAGGCAAGCCCGCTTGAGGTCTAATCCTCGCTGCAGCCGAGGCCGCACTGATGCCCTGTGGCCTATCTCACCACCAAACAAGGGAAACAGGCCTGCAGCATCTCACATTATCAATGTCCAACAGGGTTTTACGATTGCAAGAGAAATGTCCAAGACGGTCACCCACAGTTACACTGCATGCCGCTTTTGCACACCAAATCTGATGTCTTCGAGTAGTGGCAGTGGCACAGTCTACACCCAATTCAGCTCCTCCGACCCATCCACCAGCTTCTCCTTCTCTCGGCCTGTCTGCCGGCTTCTCCTTCTCGTGGCCTGTCTTCCAGCTTCTCCTTCTCCCAGCTGAGTGCTAGCTTCTCCTTCTCTGACTCACCTGAAGGCTCCTTCGACACCCCGGCCAGCGGCTCCTTCGACACCCCAGCTAGCGGCTCCTTCGACACCCCGGCCAGCGGCTCCAGACAATGAACAGATAACTGATGTGGTAGACCTGCTATACCCATTGTTCTTGGAGCCCAGTAAAGTTTTACAATCATAAAAAGCAAAATTTAAAAAGAAAGGCGCACCTTTGGACGGTCCCCGAGAGGCCACTGCGTTCAAATGTGCCTCCATCTTAGATTTGGATCTAAGGACCCAGTTTGGTTTGGAATGCCACTGCAGTTCCACTCTCCTATTGTTTGCATGATTTGTGGGTTTTTTTCTCCGCATTGGAGGTTGGCCTTTGTTTATTGGGTTCTTTTGTGTTTCCTGCTCTGCGGCTGCCTGTAAGCAGACAAATCTCAAGATTGTATAATTTATACATTCCTTGATTATAAATGTACTTTGAATCATTGAATGTTATGGTCCTAGAGATGAGAAACCGCTCCATCTTTGACAGGACAAATACCACAGAATGACAGAAATAACCTGTGCCTTAAGTTTCTGATTTTATGAGGAGGAAAATGGGAGTGAATGGGGGAGAAAAAAAAGGAAAAGTGGTCAGAAAATAAAAAGCGTGAAAGGAAGAAAAAAATGGGACAAACACATAAAGAGGGTGAAGCTGAGGGAGAGAATGAGATGGAAAACCAGAGGGTGAAACACAGAGAGCGAGAGTGAGGTCAAAAATAGTGAGAGGCAAAGAGAGATAAAGGGTAACAGCTAGAAAGAGTGAGGAGGAGAGAATGAGAGGCAGAGAGAGGGAAGAAAAGTTACACAAAGCTCAAAGACAAGAAGGGCAAAGGTAGAGAGAAAGGCTCTTATCAACTTATTCCAGATGAATTTGAAGAAATTTGATGAGGTTGAAACCCCTGGATATACTGTAAAGCTGAGTTATGAACCAGATCTTTTGTTCCTTGGTTTTTGTTGGAAACACAAAGGAAATTTATGAAAAACTATCTGCACAACCCCAGATTATTCCAAAACACGTTATAACCAATTACGTTCCTTATATATACAGTCACTACTGTGATATGGCTAAGGTATCCATCAATTTGCAGATTGCAAAGTTTTTTTTTAATTTATTGAGATACGAGGCAGATCAGGCCTTTCTGTACTTCGAACCGTGTCACCGAGCAGCTCCTGACTTTACCCCAGCCCAATTGCAGGACAGTTTACAATGACCAAGTAACCTACCCATTGGTACATGGGAGGAAACCGGAGCATGAGGGGAAAGTGAACAAGGTCACGGGGAGAACGTGCAAACTCCATACAGACAGTGGCTGGAATTGAACCTGGGTCTCTGGCACTGTAAAGCATTGTGCTAACCACTGTGATACCGTGTTCACAGGTTCAGAAGTATTATCGCATTAAGATCACCAGCGTGTCATGGTTTTGACTGAAGGATAAGTATATTGGACAGGAAACCTGCTGTCCTAACCTTCAGAATTATGCCATTAGATCTTTCACATCTGCTGGGGTGAGCATTCAGAGCCTCAGCTGACAATTTATCCGAAAAACAGCTCCTCTGACAGTGCTGCATAGGATTTCCCATTGTTCTCTGCAGTGCTCTCATCACCAAAGTTAACTGTGCCTTGGTGATAGCATACTCATGCCTGAACCAGAAAGCTGTGAGTTCCTCTCCCACTCCAGAGCCTTCAGCACAAAATCAAAGTGAATAGTCCATGTATTAAAACAATCACCATACTTTGAAAAACATAGGCTGTAAAAACCTTTCAAGAGTCCTGAGGGCACGAGAGGCTGTGAAGAAATGCGGGTCTTTCACTCGCTGCCAGGTGCAGGTAGTAAGTGTCTGGAAGAAAGCTTCTTTATTATGTGGGAGGAAACCAGAGCAACTGAAGGAAGCCCATGTGGTAACTGGGAGAAAGTACAAACTCCTTACAGACAGCGGTGGCAATTGAACCCCGATCTTCCAGTCGCTGACACTGTAAAGCATCAGGCTAATTGCTACAAGGCAGTGCCGTACTGGATAAAAGGGAAAATACCTTCACCCGGCGCATGCTGGGAGTCTGGAACACACTGCCTGAAATGGCAGTGATGTCAGGAACTCTCCCCACTTTGGAAAGGTTTCCAGGTTGGGCATCTGAAGATATATGTTGGACACCACGATAACAGAGTGGTTAGCGTGATACTCTTAGAGCTTGTGGCACTGCAGCTTGGAGATCAATCGCGGTGCCGTTGGCAAGGAGTCCGTACATCCTTCCCGTCAGTCCGTTGTTTTCCTCCGGGAGCCTCATTCCCTCCCACATTCCAAAGACGTACTAGTTAGTAGGTTAATTGGTCATTGTAAATTGTCCTGTGATTAAGCTAGGGTTAAATAGGTGTGTTGCTGATTGGGCCAGAATGGTCTGTTCCCTAAATAAATAAGTAAATAAAAAACAATCATTATAATAGATTACTTGAATAATTATTTTAATAGATTCATCATCATTATGTGACGTATGACGCAGGTGACCTTGGTCTTCCATCTGTTTTTAATTCGAAAAATTCTAATAAGCTCTTTAAAACTTTTGCCCATCCATCCCTTGATGTAACTCATGACAGTCTTGTGCTGTCAACTGCGTCTTTTTCTTCCATCAGTTTTTTTTCCATCACTACAAGTTCGAGCTTCTCTTTCCTCAGTGCCTGTCCCAAAAGTTCCAGCTGTCATTTCCTGATTGATATCGGCTCACTTCTTATTTTGACTCTTTGCAACACTTTCTCTGTCCTTCCATGATATGTTCACTCTTCTCAAAAAACACATTTCTGCAGCTTTGAGCCTTCCCGTATTTTGCATTGATATTGTCCAACATTCACTCATATGTTACCGTGTGGAATGAGCATAGCACCACAACACTCCGAGCTTCCTACTCATAGGAATTATGTTATTCTTTAGTATCTTACTCAAACGCCCAATCCTTCTTGTAATTTATAATAGATTACCTGCTCAATTATCTATTTCCGCAACAGACACAAAATGCTGGAGGAACTCAGCAGGGCAGGCAGCATCTAGGAGAAGAGTAGGAAAGCTTTTGCCCCAAAACGTCGACTCTTTTTCTTTTCATAGCCTGGCTTGCTGAGTTCCTCCAGCATTTTGTGTGTGTTGATCAGATTTCCAGCATCTGCTGATTTTCTCTATTTGTGATTCAATAATCTATTTTTCATGTAGGTGCCCAATATGTGTAAATTAATGAGTTTGCCATGACACCATAGTGATCAATCTTCGGAAAATTAATTAATTGGGTGTAAAATGTTTTGAGAAGTCATGAAAGGCATTCAGAAGCGCAAGTCTGGTTCTTCTCCTGATGTTCCAGTTTTTTAACTGTGACTAACAGATGGAACAGTTCAAGGGGTACTTTGATTAAATATTGAGTCACGATGCCAGTGCAGAACTATCTCTAACAATCAATCAGTGGTGAGCTGAGGATTGTTGAAATAAAGGGAATGCAAATCCTTAACTCGAGCTGTCATAGTCGAAAACCAACACTGAGATTTGGTTTCAATATCACCGGCAGGTTGTAGTTTAAGCTTCATGTTGTGTCGCAAATCATTTCTTGTTGTGTTTCACAACTTCCTTTAATTGGATTAAATTGAATTGACTTTACTCTTACATCCTTCACATACATGTGGAGTAAAAATCTTTATGTTACGTCTGTCTAAATGTGCAATGTGCAATCATAGTAATTTATAATAACTTATAATAAATAGAAACATACTGTAACATAGAAATACACTCAAATCAGCATGAGTTAAGCAGTCTGAAGGTCTGGTGGAAGAAGCTATCCCAGAGCCTGTTGGTCCTGGCTTTTATGCTGTGATACAGTTTACTGGATGGTAGCAGCTGGAACAGTTGGTGGTTGGGGTAACTCGGGTCCCCAATGATCCTACGGGCCCTTTTTACACACCTGTCTTTGTAAATGTCTTGAGTCATGGGAAGTTTACAACTACAGGTGCGCTGGGCTGTCCGCACCACTCTCTGCAGAGTCCTGCGATTAAGGGTGGTACAGTTCCCATACCAGGCAGTGATGCAGCCAGTCAGGATGCTCTCAACTGTGTCCCTGTCGAAAGTTCTTAGGATTTACTTCCTCAGGAGACTAAAGAAATTTGGTGTATCAGCATCCCCCTTTATCAACTTTTTAATTAATGTGTTGTCGAATTCATCCTATCTGCATGCATTTTTTCTTGGTATGGCAAATTTTCATGGTCACAGCTCAGGACATTAGGGAAAGCAACCTCCCATCCATGGACTCTCTCTTCACTTCTCGCTGCTTTCCTCTGGGTGCTCCTGTTTCTACCACAGACCAAAGACATACCAGTTGATAGGTTAATTGGTCAGTGTAAGTTGTTGCGTGATTGGGCTAGGATTAAATTGGGGGATTTCTGGGTGGCGCAGCTTAAAAGGCCGGAAGGGCCTATTCAATGCCCTTTCTCAATAAAATAAATAAAAAGCATAATCAATGTCCCCACCCATCCTGGACATTCAGCCCTCTCACTTCCTCTATCAGGCAGAGGATTAAAAAAAAAGCCTGAAAGCACATAACACCAGGCTCAAGGACTGCTTCAGCCCCTCTGCTATAAGACTATAGGTTGAGTATCCCTTCTCTGATAATCCAAAAATCCAAAAACCTTTGAAATCAGATTTTTTTCGAGTGCTGACATAACGTCACAAATGGAAGTTTTCGCAAAGCGCTGGAAAGGTTCCCAGGCGATGCATAGGTCTCTGTACACCACAGATCATTCTGAGAAGTGACCTTACATATGTAATGAACAGAACACAATGAAACATAGAGCAACACTGCACAAAGTGAAATATTAAGATCTCGATTGTGTATTTAAAGAGCGGATTTGTCAGTATCGAGTGAACATATACAGCTTAAAGCTATGCTGATGATAAAACAAGCAAACTTCTATTATGATGAACTGAAAATTGAAAGTAATTGTGAATATTCAGCAGGTGGGTTGCAGAAAATTAAGTAAAGACATGGCACTAATTTTTGAAGTGTCTGCTAACCTCGAAGCAGCGGAGAAATTGATTGATCAGTTTGCCAAGATTGCTGACGAAAATCTAACACCAAAACAAGTCGACAACGCCGATTGTTTTTATACCTTACATAAAACCTAAAAAAAGAGTAAAATACAATTACAGTATACTGTAAACAAACAAAAGAAAATCTGCAGATGCTGGAAATCCAGGCAACACACACAAAGTGCTGGAGGATCTCAGCCAGCCAGGCAGCATCAGTGGAAAAAGATATATTTGATGTTTCAGGCCGAAGGTGGGTGAAGGGAGGAAGAAACACAAGGTGATAGGTGAAACCGGGAGAGGGGGAGGGGTGAAGTAAACAGTTTGGAAGTTGAAAGAGATAGGTGAAGGAGATACAGGGCTGGAGAAGGGGGAATCTAACAGGAGAGGATGGAAGACCACGGAAGATAGAAAAAGGGGAGGAGCACCAGGGGGAGGCGATGGGCAGGTAAGGAGATAAAGTGAGAGAGGAAAAACGGGATGGGGATGGTGAAGCGGGTGGGGGGGGCTCTACTAGAATTTTGAGAAGTCAATGTTCATGCCATCAGTTTGGAGGCTACCAATGGGATATAAGGTGTTGCTCCTCCAACCTAAGTGTGGCCTCATTACGACAGCAGAGGCCATGGATTGACATGTCAGAATGGGAATGGAGCAACACCTTATATTCCATCTGGGTAGCCTCCAACCTGATTCAGGAATGTTCCCCATTCCCATTGCCCTCTCTAAAGGGTGACCCTTTAGAATAGAGGTAAGGAGGAATGTTTTCAACCAGCGAGTAGTAAATCTGTGGAATGCTCTGCCACAGACTATGGTGGAAGCCAAGTCCATGTGTATATTTAAGGTGGAAGCTGATCGTTTCCCAATCAGCCAAGACATCAAAGGATATGGCGAGAAGGCAGAGGTGTATGGGGTTGGCTAGGTTCTGCAATCAGCCATGATGGAATGGCAGAGCAGATTTGATGGGCTGTATAGTCTAATTCTGTTCCTATGTCTTATGGTCTTGTGGTCTCATCTCACAAGTCCTGATTAAGCAGCCGCTGACGCCAGGCAGACAATCTCTGAAGAGTATTGGTAGTGGCTGGGGTCACCTGCCTTATAAAGATGCTGCCCCAAAAAAGAAGCTTTTCACTGTATCTTGGTACATTCAACAACAATAAATTGATTCCAATTCTAGTCCTTCAGAATCCTTTGAGGCTATAAGTGTCATTGGTAAGGCAGCTATTCTTATTTCAGTCTCTAACCAACGAGACTGAGGTTCCTCCAGTGTCAACCCTTTCAGCTTTGAACTGGAGTCACATATAGGCCAATCTTATCATCGTGTCCTTCCAAACAAAGATACCAACCATAGGGTCATATACTACAGAAACAGGTCTTTCAACCCAACTGGTCCATGTTGACCAAGATGCCCATGTAAACTAGACCCACCTCCCTGTGTTTAGCCCATATCTTTCTAAATCAACCTTTTTTTTTAATGTCAGAGAGCTTTAACCTAGTGGTCCATGTACCTGCCCAGGAGTCTTTTATGCATTATTAATGTATCTTCTTCAACCTCAATGCACTTCTTGTGCAGCTGTTTGCATACACTAACTAGAGACAATCTGCAGGTGTTGGAAATCCAAGCAACACACACAAAACGCTGGAGGGGTTCAGCAGGTCAGACAGCATCTACAGAAAAGAGTACAATCGATGTTATGGGCTGAAGAAGGGTCTCAGCCTGAAACATCGACAGTTTACTCTTTTCCATGGATGCTGCCATCCAGCTGAGGTCCTGCTGCATTTTGTGTGCGTTGCTTTCCCGCCCATCTAGTTTCACGTATCACCTTCCAGCTATCCTGCTTCAACTCTCCCCACTTTTTATCCTGATGAAAACGGTGCCCCACAGCTTCCTTTTAAATCTCCCTCTTCTCACCGAGTCACCGAGTTCCCGATCCCTCAACCTTGGGGATAAGAAGAAACAGTGCATTACTTATCAACTAGATTTGATTTTAAAACTGATAACTTTATCTTTTTCCACAATATCAGTGTTGTTTTATATCATACTTCCGCAGAGCTCTGCATGACAATTAGATTATGAGAACACTCAATCCTCTTTTATTGTCATTTAGAAATGCATACATGCATTAAGAAATGATAGCATGTTCCTCCAGAGCGATATCACAGAAAAATAGGACAAACCAAAGACTAACACTGACAGAACCACATAATTATAACATATAGTTACAGCAGTGCAAAGCAATACCATAATTTGATGAAGAACAAACCATGGGCATGGTAAAAAAAAAGTCTCAAAGCCCCCGAGTCAATTGACTCCTGAGTCCCCGAAAGCAGGTGGCAAAAGGGAGAAACTCCCTGCCATAAACCTCCAGGCACCATCAACTTGCCGATGTCTTGGAAGCAGTCGAACACAGCCGACACTGAGTCCATTCGTCTGAAAACTTCGAGCCTCCGACCAGCCCCTCCGATACAGCCTCCCGAGCGCCATCCTCTGCCAAGCACCTTCGACCTAGCCCCGGCTGCTGAAACAAGCAAAGCCGAGGATTCGGGACCTTCTGCTCCGGAGATTCCAGTTACCACACAGTAACAGCGGCAGTGAAGCAGGCATTTCAGAAGTTTTCCAGATGTTCCTCCGCACTCTCATGTCTGTCTCCATCAAATCAGAATTGTGCACGGTCCCCTAATTGACAGATTACAGATTCTAGAGGATTTCGGGATACAAGTACATAGTTTGCTGAAAGTGGTGATGCAGGCAGACAAGGTTGTTTAGAAGGTGTAGGGGACACTTAGTAGAAGAATTGGGACATCATCAAGGTTGGTTCTTTGAGACTTAAGGTTGTAGGTGGCCTGTGTGACAGGGTGAGTGAGAAAGGGTCTTGCTTTGTTTTTGTTGACCTGTTTTGTTCTGTGATGTTTGTGTTGTTCTGCTGAAGGCTGTGTTGACAATGGAATTGTGGTGACACTTATGGACTGCCCCCAGCGCATCCTCCAGTGTTGGCCAAAATGATACATTTCATTGTAAGTTTTGATGAACACAAGATAAGTAAGTCTGAATCTGAATCATGTTATAGCTGTACAACACATTGATAAAACCATGTCTGGAATATTGTCTGCAGTTCTGGTTGCCATATGAGAGAGAGGATGAGACTAAGACAGAGAGACTGTGGAAAATGTTCACAGGGATGTTAAGCATAGAAACATAGAAAACCTACAGCACAATACAGGCCCTTCGGCCCGCAAAGTTGTGCTGAACATGTCCCTATCTTAGAAATTACTAGGCTTCCCCACAGCCCTCTATTTTTCTAAGCTCCATGTACCTATCCAAAAGTCTCCTAAAAACCCTATCATATCTGCCTCCACTACATTTGCCAGCAGCCCATTCCATGCACTCACCACCCTCTGCGTAAAAAACTTACCCCGATATCTCCTCTGTACCTCCTCCCCAGCACCTTAAACCTGTGTCCTCTTGTGGCACCCATTTCAGACCTGGGAAAAAGCCTCTGACTATCCACATGATCAATGCCTCTCATCATCTTATACACCTCTATCGGGTCACCTCTCATCCTCCATTGCTCCAAGGAGAAAAGGCCGCGTTCACTCAACCTGTTTTCGTAAGGTATGCTCCCCAGTCCAGGCAACATCCTTGTAAATCTCCTCTGCACCCTTTGTATGGCTTCCACATCCTTCCTTTAGTGAGGTGACCAGAACTGAGCACAGTACTCCAAGTGGGATCTGACCAGGGTCCTATATAGCTGCAACATTACCTCTCGGCTCCTAAATTTAATTCCATGATTAACCAAGGCCAATGCACCCTATGCCTTCTTAACCACAGAGTCAACCTGCACAGCTACTTTGAGTGTCCTATGGACTTGGACCCCAAGATCCCGCTGATCCTCCACACTGCCAAGAGTCTTACCATTAATACTATATTCTGCCATCATATCTGACCTACCAAAATGAACTACTTCACACTTATCTGGGTTGAACTCCATCTGCCACTTCTCAGCCAAGTTTTGCATCCTATCAATGTCCCGTTGTAACCTCTGACAGCCCTCTACACTGTGCACAACACCCCCAACCTTTGTGTCATCAGCAAACTTACTAACCCATCCCTCCACTTTCTCATCTAGGTCATTTATAAAAATCACTAACAGTAAGGGTCCCAGAACAAATCCCTGAGGCACACCACTGGTCACCGACTTCCATACAGAATATGACCCTTCTACAACCACTTTTTCCCTTCTGTGGGCAAGCCAGTTCTGGATCCACAACGCAATGTCCCCTTGGATCCCATGCCTCCTTATTTTCTCAATAAGCCTTGCATGGGGAACCTTACCAAATGCCTTGCTGAAATCCATATATACTACATCTACTGCTCTTCCTTCATCAATGTGTTTAGTCACATCCTCAAAAAATTCAATCAGGCTCGTAAGGCATGACCTGCCCTTGACAAAGCCATGCTGACTATTCCTAATCATATTATACATCTCCAAATGTTCATAAATCCTGCCTCTTAGGATCTTCTCCATCAATTTACTAACCACTGAAGTAAGACTCACCGGTCTATAATTTCCTGGGCTGTCTCTACTCCCCTTCTTGAATAAAAGAACAACATCTGCAACCCTCCAATCCTCCGGAACCTCTCCCATCCCCATTGATGAGGCAAAGATCATCGCCAGAGGCTCAGCAATCTCCTGTCTCGCCTCCCACAGAGCCTGGGGTACACCTCATCCGGTCCCAGCGACTTATCCAACTTGATACTTTCCAAAAGCTCCAGCACATCCCCTTTCTTAATATCTACATGCTGAAGCTTTTCATTCTGCTGCAAGTCATCACTACAATCACCAAGATCCTTTTTCATAGTGAATACTGAAGTAAAGTATTCATTAAGTACCTCTGCTATTTCCTCCGATTCCATACACACTTCCCCACTGTCACACTTGGTAGGTTCTATTCTTTCACGTCTTATCCTCTTGCTCTTCACATGCTTGTAGAATGCCTGGGTGTTTTCCTTAATCCTGCCCACCAAGGCCTTCTCATGGCCCCTTCTGGCTCTCCTAATTTCCTTCTTAAGCTCTTTCCTGTTAGCCTTATAATCTTCCAGATCTCTAACGTTACCTAGCTCTCTGAACCTTTTGTAAGCTTTTCTTTTCTTCTTGACTAGATTTATTACAGTCTTTGTACACCACGGTTCCTATACCCTACCATAACTTCCCTGTCTCATTGGACAGTTGTTGAGGTTGGAGGACTTAAGTGAAAAGGGAGACTCTACAGGCTGAGACTGTTTTCCTTTCAATGCAAGAGGTTGAGCAGTGCCTTTATAAAGGTAGGAAGTCACATATAACTTGGATGGTCACAATCTAAAACGTAGAGGCCATAGATATAAAGTGAGAAGGAAAAGATTTAAAGGACAACGAAGGAATAAGATGTCAGAGGAAGTGGTGGAGGCAGGTACAACATTTAAAATACATACGGATAGGTTAATCAATAGAGAATATGTAGTGGGAGTTGCGCCAAATACAGACAAGTGGACGAGAATGCATCTTGGTTGCCATGGAGAATTGGGTCAAAGTGTCTGTTTCCATGGTGCAGCATCCTATGATCAATCTGCTTCCACTGTCATCCAGGTAATGCATTCCAAAAATGTATAAAGGCAATTGGGCTATTTCTCAGACTTTGTCAGTCAATGAATCAATCGCAAACAAGTAGTAGTTAAATTGACAACACAGGAGATGCTGCAGATGCTGGAAATCCGGAGCAACACACACAAAATGCTGGAGGAACTCAGCAGGTCAGGCAACATCTATGAAAATGATCAAACAGTTGACGTTTTGGGCTGAGACCCTTCTTCAGGACTGCAAGGGAAGGGGAAGACCCCAGAATGAAAAGTGGGGAGAGCTGAAGGAGGACAGCTGGAAGGTGATATGTGAAGTCAGCTGGGTGGGAAAGGTAAAGGGCTGGAGGAGAAGGAATCTGATAGGAGAGGAGAGTGGATCATAAGAGAAAGGGAGGGAAGAGGGGACCCAATGGGAGGTAATAGGCAGGAGAGAAGAGATAAGAGGCCAGAGTGAGGAAGAGAAGAAGTTAACTTTTTTAACTGGAAGGAGAAGTCGATATTCATGCCACCAGGTTAGAGGCTACTTAGACAGAATATAAGGCGTTACACCTCCACTCTGGAGGCTCACCTCATTGTAGCACGAGAGGTTCTATTATTCATTCATAGGATGGTGGATGGGGGGGGTCCCTCTTTATTTGCCTCTGAAGTGAGGAGGTTAGTGAAAAATCAATCAGATTATTGGATTTGGACTATTATATAAACCAGGTAAGGACGCCAGGTTCCCTTTCCCAGTAATAAACCTGATGGATTTTTCATAATCAGACAGTTCTACAGTTACACATTCATTTCCAATTTTAATCTAGTTACTTTAATTGCTTTAGACAATTGAAAAACTTAATAAATTTGATTAAATATTAAAGCATATTAAATAGCACCAATAAATAACTAAAAACATCAAAATAAAATTAATAAAAGAAACCACAGAGCAGAACCTACCTCAGTTCTCCTTGTCGAGCTCTGAATTCTGCCTAAAGCCCACACTGACAGCTCACTCCATTTTCACCCCCCTGTTGCCCATTATCAGTTGATTCACTTCTGCTCTCTTGCTCTTTTCTCAGGCCTTGGGATTATATTTGCTACTTACAACCTGTTAGAATCATTCTGGAATCTGTGGAGTTCTGGAATATGGAGCAAGAAGGAAAACTGCTGAAAGATCTCTGTGGGTCAGGCAGCATCTGTGGAGGGAGTGGCGGAGTCAGCATAACGGGTTGGGACCCTACCTTGAAGCGTCAAGTAACTCATTCCCCCCCCCCACCACAAATGCTGCTTGACCCCCTGAGTTCCCTCATCCATGATAGAATGGTGCAGCTGACTCGATGGGCCAAATGGCCTAATTTTGCTCCTATGTCTTATGGTGTAAAACAATTTGCTCCATGTTCCAATATTTATAGTCTCTTCTACTCTGTATTCTGAAATATGATAAACAATTCATCCAATATATCTATAGCATCCTTTTCCAAACCCCTGAGATGCATCTCATCGCCACCTGGAGGTGCATTACCTTCCAGTCCCATTAATGTCTCCAATAATAATTTTTCGCTAATGCTATTTGCACTGTGCTGTATTGTTCTATGTTCCACAGGAAAGGACCACAAGGATGTTCTACACCATGTCTGGAAAGTTTCCTGTGTATTGTTCCATGGGACAGACACAAAACACAGGGAGAAGCCAGGAGAATGGGGTTGTGAGGGAAAATAAATAGGCCATGATCAAATTGTGGAGAAGAATTGATGGGCTGAATGGCCTAATTCTACTACATTTTTAATATTTTAAAATTTATCTAGAGCTACAGAATGGTACCAGGGGCCAATCCGGTCATCAAAAGTTTGGAGAGGAGGAGACTTCAATCAGGTGAGCTGCCCGAGGATAAAAGGCAGGAGTGGGTTGTGGCAGCAAAAAGAGCTTTGACCAGTGGCCAGTCAAGAATTCAGAAGTTTGGAGAGGGGGGACTTCATTTAGGTCCACTGCCCGAGGATAAAAGGCAGCAGCGGAAAAGAGCTTTGACTGGTGACCAATCGGCATCTGGGATTGATTAGTAAGCACAAATTAAAGGAAGGCTAGGGCAAGAACAGCACCCTTTGTCCCAGTGACTGTCGTCTGAGTGGAGCTTGAGGCTTTAGCCCTTCAAGGCTTCAACGAAGAGAGGTTTCAGTCAAGGAAGGCAAAGAAAAGAAAAGTTTAATTTGTTCCTTCTTTATATCTGCTTAGATAGGACAATAAAGGTGCCAGGCAGGATAGTTGAATACTCTTCTTGTGGGATGTGGGAAGGCAGGAAGACCTCCAGTCTCCCTGATGACTACAACTGCAAGAAGTGCATCTGGCTGCAGCAGCTAACAAACCGTGTTGAGGAGTTGGAGCTGGAACTGGATGAACTCTAGATCATTCGGGAGAC
Organism: Mobula birostris; assembly: GCF_030028105.1. Lineage (NCBI taxonomy): Eukaryota > Metazoa > Chordata > Chondrichthyes > Myliobatiformes > Myliobatidae > Mobula > Mobula birostris. The sequence continues at coordinate 15,408,668 of NC_092374.1, read as the reverse complement.
TGAGGGGTGATAGATACGACATATAGAGAGATGGTTACACTCAAGGTGCAGGACACAGGAAACTGGGTGGTAGTTAGGAAGGGAAAAGAGGTTAAAGAGCTAGTGCAGGGTATCCCTGTGGCTTTCCCCCTCAATAACCAGTACTGTATATCACTTTTGATACTATTGGGCAGTGGTGGGGAATAACCTAACAGAGGAAAGCCATAGTGGTTGGGTCTCTAGCACTGAGTCTGGCTCTGTGACTCAGAAGAGAAGGAGGGAGGAGAGGCACACTTGGTGATAGGGGATTTGTTACTTAAGGGAACCATCAGGAGGTTCTGTGGGCGAGAACGAGATTCCTGAAGGGTATGTTGCCTTCTGGGGGCCAGGATCCATGATATCTAGGATCGAGTCCTCAGCATTCTTAAGTGGGACGGTGAACAGCCAGAAGCCATGGTCCATGTAGGTATATTGACATGGGTAGGATGATTGATGAGGTTCTGAATAGGGATTCAGGGAGTTAGGTGCTAAGTTAAAAGGCATTACCTCCAGGGTCGTGATCCAGGATTGTTATCCATGCCATGTGCTATTGGGGCCAGAACTGGGAAGATTATACAGTTTAATTCATGGCTAAGGAGTTGGTATGGAGGGAGGGCATAAGATTTTTGGATCATTGGGCTCTCTTCCAGGGAAGATGGGACCTGTACAGAAGGAACAGTTTACACCTGAACTGGTGGGGGACTAATATCCTAGTAGTAGGGTTCATTAATGCTACGTGGTGGGGCTTAATCTAAAGTTGGAGGAGGATGGGAACCAGAGTGCCAGAATAGATAGTGGAGAGATTGTGGAGGCAGCTGTTGGTAAGACCTCAGAAAAAGCTGGAAATCAAAAGAGTAAGCAAGGAGCAACTAGTGTCCTGAGCCACCTATATTTCAATGCAAGAAGTATTGTAGGAGAGGCTTACAATGGCGCTGAAGATGAGGGAGCTAATTTACAAAGATGTAATCGGTAGTGAGGAGAGGCTGTTGATAGGTCAGAATTGCAGTCAGCAGGATAAGTTGCAATGTAAAAGGAAGACAAAATTGAAAAGGGTAAATACTGCACAGGACTGTGGGGGTTGCATCTGAATGCGCTCAGTATATGGAATAAGGTAGATGAACTTGAAGCATAATTACAGATTGACAGGTATGATTTTGCATGCATCACTGAATCATGACTGAAAGGTTATAGCTGGGAGCTTAATGTCCAAGAATGCACATTGCATTGAAAGGACTGGCACCTGCGTTGCTCTGTTGGTAAAAATGAAATCAAATCAATAGAAAGAAGTGACATAGGATCGGAAGGTGTTGAATCATTATGGATAGAACTAAGGGAATGCAAGGGTAAAAAGACTCTGATGGGAGTTGTATACAGACTCTCAAACAGTAGTAAGGATGTGGCCTACAAATTACAATGGATGATAGAAAAGGCATGCCAGAAGGACTATGTTTCAATAGTCATGGGGGACGTCAATATGCAGGTAGATTGGGAAAATCAGGTTGGTGCTGGATTCCAAGAGGGGAAATTTCTGGAATTCCTAAAACATGGCTTTTTAGATCAGTTCATAGTTGAGTCCACTAAAGGATCAGCTATTCTGGATTGGGTGTTGGGCAATGAACCAGAATTGATTAGAGAACTTAAGGTAAAATAACTCTTTGGGGCAAGTGATTATAAAATGATTGAATTCACCCTGAAATTTGAAAAGGAGAAGCTAAAGTCAAATGTATCAGTATTACAGTGGGGTAAAGGGAATTACTGATACATGAGAGAGAAGTTGGTCAGAATTAATTGGAAAAGAACACTGGCAGGGATGATGGCAGAGCAGCAATGGCTGGAAGTTCTGGAAGCAATTTGGAAGGCACAGGAAATATGCACCCCAAAGACGAAGAAGTTTTCCAAAAGAAAGATGACACAGCTGTGCTAACAAGAGAAGCCAAAACCAACATAAAAGCCAAACAGAGGGCTTACAATAGAGTAAAACTTAGTGGGAAGTTAAAGGATTGGAAAACATTTAAAAACCAACTGAAGGCAACTCAAAAAGTCATTAACAAGGTAAAGGTGGATTAAGAAAGTAAGCTACCAGTAACACTAAAGAGGATACTAAAAATTCCTTAAGATACATAAAGTGTAAAAGAGGCAAAAGTGGATAATGTACCACTAGAACAAAATGCTAGAGAGACAGAAATGGGGGATAAGGAAATGGCAGATGAACTGAACAAGTATCTTGTATTAGTCTTCATTGAGGAAGACACTATCGGTATGGTGGACTGGGGTCATGAAGTGTGTTAAGTTACCATTACTAGACAGAAGGCTCTTGGGAGACTGAAATGTCTGAAGGTAGATCAGTCACATGAACCAGAGCTCTGAAGGAGGTGGTTAAAGAGATCATGAAGGCGTTAGTAATAACCTTTCAAGAATGACCAGATTCTGGAATAGTTGCGGAAGACTGGAAAATTGCAAATGTCACTCCACTCTTTGGGAAGAGAGAGAGAAGCAAAAGAAAGGAAACTATAGGCCAGCTTGCCTGACCTCAGTGGTTGGGAAGATGTTGGAGTCGATTATTAAGGATGAGATCTCAGGGTACTTGGAGACATATGATAAAAATAGGCCATAGTCAGCACAGTTTCTTCAAAGGGAAAATCTTGCCAGACAAATCTGCTGGAATTCTTTGAAGAAATAACAAGCAGGATAGGCAAAGGAGAATTGGTTGATGTCATCTACTTGGATTTTCTGAAGGCCTTTGACAAGGTGCCACACATGAGGCCGCTTAACGAGGTACAAGCGCATGCTATTGCAGGACAGATTCTAGCATGGATAAAGCAGTGGCTGATTGGCAAGGGGCAAAGAGTTGAAATAAAGGGAGCCTTTTCTGGCTGGTTTCTGGTGGTGTTCCACAGAGGTCTGTGTTGAGACTGATTCTTAATTCTCTAAAGGGAGAAAAAATACAAAAAAAAACTGAGGTGCAACGGAACTCATGAGCCCGTCTGCAGGATTCCCTAAAGCGTATTTTGCAGGTTCAGTCTGTGCTGAGGAAATGTAATGCTGGCATTCATTTGAAGAGAACTAGAACATAAAAACAAGGATATGATGTTGAAACTTTACAAGCACTTGTGAGGCCTCACTTGGAGTATTGTGAAAAGGTTTCGGCTCCTTATGTAAGAAATTATGTGCTGAGATATTTTTCAAAGGAGTTTCACAAAAATATTTCTAGGATTGAATGACTTGTCATATGAAGAGCGTTTGATGGCTCCATAATTCAGAATTCAAAAGAATGAGGGATGACCTCATTGAAACCTATCAAATGGTGAATGGCCTTGATAGAGTGGATGTGAGGAAAATGTTTCCTATGGTGGGAGAGTCTAAGACCAAAGGAGATAGCCTTAGAATAGAGGGGAGTCCTTTTAGAACAGAGGTGAGAAGGAATTTTTTAATTCAGTGAATGGTGAATCTGTGGAATTCTTTGCCACAGGCAGCTGTGGGGCAAAATCATTGGATACATTTATGGCAGAGGTTGATAGATTCCAGATTGGTCAGGGCATGAAGGGATATGGGGAGAAGACAGGAGATTGGGGTTGAGAGGAAAATTGGCTAATTCTGCTCCTATATCTTACGGTCTTCCAGTCCAACAAGCCCTCGCTGGCCAGTTACATCCATGTGACCAATTAACCTACTAAAACAAATGTCTTTTGAACGCTGGAGGAAACCAGAACGCCCAGTGGAAACCCATGCGGTCATGGGGTGAACTCCACCCTTCCACTCTCTCATGCAAAAAAAAGTTATAAAAATTCTAAGAGCAGAGGTTCCAGAATCTCTGCTGAACACCATTAGTTGACAACCTCCAGTTAGAATATGTTCCATTTACTGCCACTTTCTCCCTTCTGTGGGCAAGCCAATTCTGAATCTATACAGCCAGGTTTCTTGCATCCCATGATTCCTGACCTTCTGAATGAGTCTACCAGAAGGAACGTGTTAAATGCCTTACCAAAATCCATATACTTACACCACATCCACTGCCCAGCCTTCATCAATGTTTCATGATTTTCTCAAAGAATTCAGTGAGGGTAGTGAGGCATAACCTGCCCTCACAAAGCCATGCTGACTATCTCAAATCAGATGATACTTCTTCATATGCTCATCAATCCTGCCTCTGAGCTTTCAATTCCTTAAAGTTTCTGATCAAAAGTAACTATTGTTGTCTCCGGAATTCTTACATTGAATGTTGGTTTGCTAGGATAGTTTGGGTAAGTGAAAAGGTAGAGGGAAAGTGGACATAACCATCTGGAAGGAGTTTAAATGTGGTTTCCAACAATCAACTTCTTCTGAATCATCACTCTACTTTCTTTGGAAGTTATTACAAATTTTAATGAAATTAACAAGAAAACTGTGTTCCTAACATAACACACTCATAACATGGCCACACAGTGTATGCTTGTGGTTTTCTGCTGCTGTAGCCCATCTGCTTCAATGTTCAACATGTTTTGTGTATTCAGAGATCTTCTTCTGCACACCACTGTTGTAATGTGTAGTTGCTGTCACCTTCCTGTCAGCTTGAACCAGTCTGGCCATTCTCCTCTGAACTCTCCCATTAACAAGGCATTTCCACCCACAGAATACTGCTCACATGTTTTGTTGTTTTTTTTGCATCATTCTCTGTAAACTCTAGAGATTGCTGTGCCTGAAAAGCCCAGGAGATCAGCAATGTCTGTGATACTCACACCACCCCATCTGGCGCTAACAATCATTCCACAGTCAAGTTCCACAAAACAACAACTGAACCTCTTGACCATGTCTGCACGTTTTTATGCCCCGAGTTGCTGCCACCATGATTTGTTGATTAGATATTTGCATTAATGAGCAGATGTACAGGTGTACCTAATAAAGTAATTATAGTGTAAAAGCATGTTCTAATCTTACGAAATTCTCCACCAGAGATACAAATACCATGGTCTGGATACCAAAGTCAAGCAGCTGTCAGTTATTACAAATTGTGGTATCTTGCCTAGGGACACAAGGCAAGAGACCTGGTCCGGTAAGCATTCAATCAAACAAAATTACATTTTTGACATGAAATAGAGGAAATACCAGCGGGATGTATCATGAAGCTTTTCTGCTGAATATATGCTATAAATATAGACCAGAGGCAAGATTGTAGTTGCAAACCAGTTTTGCAAATGGTGACATCCAATTATCTTCAAACAAAATTCTAAAGGAGTTACTTAACTCAAACCACTTATAAAATGCAGCAGTATCTAGAATACTGGAACTTCATAAAACATTGGTTAGCCAAGAGATAGAGGACTTCATGCAGCTAAGACCCACACTGCAGGAGGATATGAGTGCATGGCAAAAGAGATGAATGAGGATGTTACTCTGTGCTGGGAATCATATGAGATTTACCAGACTTTGATTGTTTTCCTTGGAAACAGAATGCATGGAGGTTTAATTGAAGTGTATGAAATTATTAGAAATGGAGACAAGGGTATCAAAATGGACCAATTAACCTTGGCAGAGCAATTAGTAACTGGAGGCATTGCATTGCTAATTAGTAGAAGGATTATAGGGCAGTTGAGGAAAATAGTTATTCACATACTAAGTTATGGGAGTCTGGAAATAACAACGTGAAATGGTGGTAGACTAGAAACTTCTCCTCCGAAGATCATCACCTTATCGTGGTGGAGAGGCTCGTGAGTTCCTGAGATCCTAAGAGAGCTTAGCTGCTGGTAGGGTCACCCATGGTGAGAAGGTCAAGGGGGTCTGCAGACAAAGAGTGATCCAACCAAGACCTCAACGCTAGAGCTGGCGGAAGATGATGACACATCTCAATGAGAGTGAAAGGTCCAGTCACTTTGCATTTCAAGCCACTGGACCTTGACCCTGATCTGTCAAGGGCCGTGTGGTGGCTGCCCGTGCATCAGCCTCCCCAGGTTAAACAAGTTTACGGACAGTCCTTCTCCATCAGGGGAATAATCCCCTGGGAGAACATCGTACTCAACTCGAATGATCACACTGCTACTGGATCAGAAACCTATAGCACTTTTTTAGTTGAGCAGGGACATAAGATTAACCACTTTTAGTGAGAGACAACAGGATGGGACACATGGCTTCCTACTGGGTCATATATTTCAATGATTTATACTCATTTTCACCAGTACCTCCTCGTCATATCTCAAGCTTGAGGTGATAACAATAAAACTAAGAAATGAAGAATGCTAGAAATATTCAGTGTGTCAGGCTGCATCCGTGGAGAGAAAAACAGGTAATATTTTGGTTTGTTGAAATGTTGACTCTACTCCTCTCTCCATAGATACTGCCTGACCTCCTGAGTGTTTTTAGAGTCATCTGTGTTTTTTTTTATTTCAGATTTCCTGCATCTGCAGTGATTGCCTGTTTGGATCAAAGCTCCTTGCAATGAACCCGCTTCTTCTGCACCCTCAAAATGTCCTGGGTTTGTGTCTGTGTGTTTGCGTCTGCATAAGCTTCCATTTGTTTGTGTGTGTGTGTGTGTGTGTGTGTGTGTGTGTGTGTGTGTGTGTGTGTATTTACCCGAAGAACAAACTCCTTTCAAATTTCAAACTATATGCAGCATATGTGACCAGATAGTACCCTGAGATTCATTTTCTTGCAGACATTCACAGTAGAACAAAGAAATACAATAAAATCAGTAAAGAACTATATGCAAAGACTGGCAAACAACTAATATGCTTAATGTGCAAAAGAAAACAAATTGTGCAAATGCAAAAATGAATTTTAAAATATATAAATCTATTACTGAGAACATGAGTTGTAGACTCATAGAACATAGAAATCACAGCAAATATCAGGCCCTTCGGCCCACAATGTTATGACGACCATGTAACCTGCTCTAGAAACTGTCTAGAATTTCCCGACCGCATAGCCATCTAATTTTCTAAGCTCCATGTGCCTATCTAAGAGTCTCTTAAAATAAACTATTGTGTCTGTCTTTACCACTGGCAGTGTATTCCACGCACCCACCACTCTGTGTGAAAAACTTACCTGGGACATCCTTTGTACCTACTTCCAGGCACCATTAAACTATGCCCCCTCATGCTAGCCATTTCAGCCCTGGGAAAAAGCCTCTCCGATCCACACAATCAATACCTCTCATCATCTTATACGCCTCTATCAGGTCACCTCTCAGCCTTGAAAGAATGCTCAGTCCTTGAAAGTGAATCCATAGGTTGTGTCCAGTGATCAGTTCAGTGTGGTGGTGGGTGAAGTTGTCCACACTTGTTCAGAAACCTGATGGTTGAAGGGCAGTACATGTTCCTGATATGGGACCTAAAGCTCCTGTACCTCCTCCCCAGCCATGGCCTGCTGTGATCAATGATCACTGAGCTCATTGTTCCAAAGTAACAACCAATGTTTCTGTGTACAGTCTATTTTATCTGCAACCAGGTTTTTATTCTGTGTTTTCCAGGGTTTTGGAAACAAGGTACAGGTTTAGCAACCATTTTAGTCTGGAGCAGTTTAATTTCAGTGACAACAATTTTTAGGACTGCAGCAAACATAGCACCAGAGAACTGTGGTTTAATTCACATAAATTTATAGAAATTAGGATCAAGATCAATTTTCTCCAGGATTCTGAAAGTATTCTGGGAACCAATGTTTCCCACTTCTCATTTGTGCCAATAGATTAAGATGCTCTGGGCTGAGGTCCAACAAATATAATAGAAGACATCGGAATAATAACTCTATTTAGTCTGTACATGATCTGGGGTAAATTCTTAACTGAGTGCTTTGGTAAATGCTACAGTATTCAGCATTGCAATCACGTATTGTTTAACCTTGCAGATTTATTACTCTGAGGACCAGGTCTAAAAAATCCAATGGCAAAGCACTTAGGCTTAATTGAATGATTCCTTGGATTCCTCGTGTTATGACGGGGTGGGGGAGGGCTGGCTGGAAAAGTAGGATGGTGCTGGAGGAAAGCTGATAGAGATATTCAGAGTAATGAAAGTAGTAAATCAAATTTATTGTCATATTACATGCACGCACAAGGGCAATGAAAAACCTATTTGCTGTAACACCACGGGATCAAAGTATCAGAGACTCAACGTGCACAAAAAGACTTAAGTTAAACATATATCATACAAAATTATGCAAGAATTAAGTTGATGGTCTTTTTGAAAGGTTCAAAAAACTAGTTAATGATCGAGATCTGGAAGATTATAAGGCCAGCAGGAAGGAGTTTAGGAGAGCCAGAAGGGGCCATGAGAAGGTCTTGGCGGGCAGGATTAAAGAAAACCCCAAGGCATTCCACAAGTATGTGAAAAGCAAAGGATAAGATGTGAGAGAATAGGACCAATCAAATGTGACAGTGGAAAAGTGCATATGGAACTGGAGGAGAGAGCAGAGATACTTATTGAGTACTTTGCTTCAGTATTCACTACAGAAAAGGATCTTGGCGATTGTAGGGATGACTTACAGCGGACTGAAAAGCTTGAGCATATAGATATTAAGGAACAGGATGTGCTGGAGCTTTTGGAAAGCATCAAGTTGGATAGGTTACTGGGACCAGATGAGATGTACCCCAGGCAACTGTGGGAGGCGAGGGAACAGATTGCTGAGCCTCTGATGCTGATCTTTGCATCATCAATGGAGACAGGAGAAGTTCTGGAGGAGTGGAGGGTTGCAGATGTGTTCCCTTATTCAAGAAAGGGAGTAGAGATAGCCCAGGAAGTTATAGACCAGTGAGTCTTACTTCAGTGGTTGTTAAGTTAATGGAGAAGATCCTGAGAGGCAGGATTTATGAACATTTGGAGAGGGATAATATGATTAGGAATAGTCAGCATGGCTTTGACAAAGGCAGATCATGCCTTATGAGCCTGATTGAATTTTCTGAGGATATGACTAAACACATTGATGAAGGTTGGGCAGTAGATGTAGTGTATATTGATTTCAGCATGGCATTTGATAAGGTACCCCATGCAAGGCTTATTGAGAAAGTAAGGAGGCATGGGATCCAAGGGGACCTAGCTTTGTGGCAAAAAGTGGTTGTAGACGAGTCATATTCTACATGCAGGTTGGTGACCAGTGGTGTGCCTCAGGGATCTGTTCTGGGACCCCTTCTCTTCATGATTTTTATAAATGACCTGGATGAAGAAGTGGAGGGATGGGTTAGTAAATTTGCTGATGACACAAAGGTTGGGGGTGTTGTGGATAATGTGGAGGGCTGTCAGAAGTTACAGCGGGACGTCGATAGGATTCAAAACTGTGCTGAGAAGTGGCAGATGGATTTCAACCCAGATGTGTGAGGTGCTTCATTTTGGTAGGTCAAATATGATGGCAGAATATTGTATTAATGGTAAAACTCTTGGCAGTGTGGATGATCACAGGGATCTTGGGATCCGAGTTCATAGGACACTCAAAGCTGCTACACAGGTTGACTCTGTGGTTAAGAAGGTATACGGTGCATTGGCCTTCATCAACCGTGGGATTGAGTTTAAGAGCAGAGAGGTAATGTTACAGTTATATAGGACCCTGGTCAGACCCTACTTGGAGCACTATGCTCAGTTCTGGTCACCTCACTACAGGAAGCAGGTGGACACTGTAGAAAGGGTGCAGAGGAGATTTACAAGGATGTTGCCTGGATTGGGGAGCATGCCTTATGAGAATAGTTTGAGTTAACTCGGCCTTTTCTCCTTAGAGTGGTGGGGGATGAGAGGTGACCTGATAGATGTGTATAAGATGATGAGAGGCATTGATCGCATGGATAGTCAGAGGCATTTTCCAAGGGCTGAAATGGCTAACATGAGAGGGCACAGTTTTAAGGTGCTTGGAAGTAGGTACAGAGGAGACGTCTGGCGTAAGTTTTTTTATGCAGAGAGTGGTGAGTGCGTGAAATAGGCTGCCGGCGACGGTGGTGGAGGCAGATACAATAGGGTCTTTACAGAGACCCCTGGATAGGTACATGGAGCTTCAAAAAATAGAGGGCTATTGGTAACCTTAGATCATTTATAAAGTAGTATGTTTGGCATAGCATTGTGGGCTGAAGGGCCTGTATTGTGCTGTAGGTTTTCTATGTTTCTATGTTTTTCCCAGGGCAGAGGAGACCAAAACTAGGACTAGAATGAGAGGGAAAAGATTTACATAGGACCCGAGCTTTGTAAGCTGCCAGAGGGAGTGACTGGGGAAGGTGCAATAGTCCCATCACCTGCCTGCCCTTCCTGACAATCTGACTGCATGCTATCTTTACGTTTTTACCATCCATCCATTCCTGAGTCCCTTCACTCTGGTTCTCATCCCCTTGCCAAGTTAGTTTAAAATCCCCCAACAGCTCTAACAAACCTGTCGGCAAGAAAATTGGTCCCCCTCGGTTTCAGGTGCAATTCATCACTTTTGAGCAGCTAGATTTGTCAGCTATGAATGTCAGCTGGATTTTTACAGAGAGTGGTAGGTGTGTGGAACATGCTGCCAGGGATGGTGGTAGGGACAGATATATTAGGGACATTTTAAAGTGATAGATAGGCACATGGATGAAAGAAAAATGAAGAGCTATGTGGAAGGGAAGGATTGCATTAATCTTCGAATAGGGTAAAGGGTCCAGCACAACATGGTGGGCCGAATGGCCTGCACTGCGCTCTGTACCATGATCTAAGACTGCAAGAAATTGCAGAGTTTTGGACACAGCTCTGTCTATTGAACCAACCAGCCTGCCATCCATGGACCTTACCCAGCCTGGACATCGTCTCTATTCCACCCTTCCATCAGGCAGAAGATACAAAAGCTTGAAAGTATGTAACACCAGGTCCAAGGACAGCTTCAGTCCTGCTATTATCAGACTCTTGAATGGGCATCTCAAATAGTTAACACAATATTTTGCATTCAGTTAGTTTCTTTTTACCACCTTGACATACTTAAATATGGCATGACCTATCTGGATGGCTCTCAAACAAAACCTTTTCACTGAAGCTCACAGAGTCATAGAAAAGTTCAGCAAAGAAACAGGCCCTTTGGCTCATCTAGTCTGTGCCGAACCATTTAAATTGCCTACCCCCATTAATTTGCTCCAGGATCATAACCCTCCATACCCCTACCATCCATGTAGCTATCCAAATTTCTCTGAAACATTGAAATCAAGTTTGCAGGCACCACTTGTGCTAACGGCTTGTTTCACATTCTCACGATCCTCTGAATGAAGAAGGTCCCCCTCATGTTCCCCTTAAATTTCTCACCTTTCACTCTTAATCCATGACGTCTGGTTGTAGGCCAGTGATGTTGTGGGGATGGAACTGGACTTTCTGACGGTGGTGTCTGAAAAGAGGATGCTGTCCAAGTTGCCTGCCATCTGGACGATGTCTCCCAACCACTACATAATGTACTGGGTGGGCACAGGAGTACATTCAGCCAGAGACTCATTCCACCGAGATGCAACACAGAGCGTCATAGGAAGTCATTCCTACCTGTGGCTATCAAACTTTACAACTCCTCCCTTGGAGGGTCAGACACCCTGAGCCAATAGGCTGGTCCTGGACTTATTTCCTGGCATAATTTACATATTACTTTTTAATTATTTATAGTTTTATTACTATTTAATTATTTATGGTGCAACTGTAACAAAAACCAATTTCCCCGGGATCAATAAAGTATGACTATGACTAGTCTCACCCAATCTTCGTGGAAAAAGCCTGCTTTCATTTACCCTATCTATACTATAAGACCAAAAGGTATAAGAGCAGAATTGGGCTATTTGGCCCATCAAGTCTGCTCCACCATTTCATCATGGCTGATCCATTTTCCCTCTAAGCCCCAATCTCCTGCCTTCTCCCTGTATCCCTTCATGCCCTGACTAATCAAGAATCCATCAACATCTACCTTAAAAATACCCAATGACCTGGCCTCCACAGCTGCCTCTGGCAACGAATTCCACAGATTCACCATTCCCTGAATGAAAAACATCCTTCTCACCTCCATTCTAAAAGGACACTCCTCTACACTGAGGCTGTGTTCTCTGGTCCTAGACTCCCCCACTATAACCCTCAAATCAAATCTCCCCTCAATCCTCCATGTTCCAATAAAGTCCTAACCTATTCAACCTTCCCTTATAACTCAGATCCTCCAGTCCTAGCAACGTCCTTGTAAATGTTCTCCATACTCTCGCATTGTGTGGGACGTGGCCAAGCAGTTAAGGCATTGGACTAGTGACCTGAAGGTCGTGAGTTCGAGCCCCAGCCGAGGGAACGTGTTGTCTCCTTGAGCAAGGCACTTAATCACACATTGCTCTGTGATGACACTGGTGCCAAGCTATATGGGTCCTAATGCCCTTCCCTTGGACAACATCGGTGTTGCGGAGAGGGGAGACTTGCAGCATGGGCAACTGCTGGTCTTCCATACAACCTTGCCCAGGCCTGCGCCCTGGAGAGTGAAGACTAACAGATGCCTTTATTTATTTATTATTCTCTCATCCTTAGTTACATCTTCAGTGCATGTGACACTAATAAACCATTAGTAATACTATCTAGTATTAGTAATACTAGACTGGTAAAATGTCTTATGTTTGTGGAGGAAAACAAGACTGGGATGCCTAGATGTGTGCAAATCCATATTGCATGCGGTAACTTTGTACAAAAAAAATGTTTAAGAGTTTCCTGTAAGGTTGTATGAAATGGAAAAACCTGACAGTGAACTTTCACCATAACAAAATCTGCTGTGAGGAACAGTTTGGGTTGCTGGTTAATTTGACCATATCTGTGGCAATTCTGTCACTCAATGCAAATTAACTCACCAAGCTCTTTCTGAACTTTGGAAATGAAGCTAACATAATGGCATGCACTGCTCAGAATTGAACAGATGAGGCAGTTTTTGTACAGTGGTATTTTAATAACTAGCTTAGCTTTTAATGTGGCATCATTCCGGTTTCATATTCATTTCTCCAATGGCCAATGCACTGACGTTTATGTGTAGCAGCTTTAGAGGGCATTTCATCAACCAGTCTAAATTTCTTTGGTTGATCTCCAAAACCTGGCCCTCATTCAGAAGGGCAGCAGGTGCATGGACCAATCATCACCCCCTGTGCTCCATGTCAGACTTCCCAACACCCAGACTACTGTGTCAAAATCTTTAAACTCCTCCAGAAAAAGTGCAGTGAGTCATGAAGGTGACTCACCCCCCCACCCCCGACATTTGTGGTTAGAGGTGGCTGATAAATGTCACTCTTCCACGTTAAGAAAAAAATCAAGCAAGATCCAAAGTCAGATTTTTCTGTTACTCAGAGAAACAGATCTCTCCATGTACTTCATTGCGAGAACCCACCCTAACATCCTGGATGAAGTCCCGTGGCAATCAGCAACAAGCAAAGGGGATAGGATTGTGACGTCTGGAAGCCTCTAGTCACAAGCTGGATAGAACGGACACTAGTCCAAAGCCACAGCAGTTGGTTGGTTAATTGGTCATTGTGAATTGTCCTCTGATTAGGCTAGAATCCAATAGGTGGGTTGCTGAATGGTGTGGCTCATTTGGCAGGAAAAGCCTGTTCTGCAGTTTGCCTAAATAAATAAATACTACTACTCAGGGAAAGTCCTAGCTCTGCATGGGAACAAGTCACTCTTCCCAAATCCTACATGAAGTCAGAAATTTAGCAACTATTTGGCTTTGTACCAAAGCCTTCAGTCCAGTGTTCCTCAGCCAGGCAGACTCTCGTCACCAAATCATCATCACCACATTCTCCCAGTAGCTCTGAGAACTCTCCCTGCAGCAACTTTCTTTCAAAACTTTTTCTCTAGTGGCCAAGGAGCAATTGGCGGAGTGTTTTGCTGCCCCTCTGCCAATCATTTGTTCTAAGCTCCTAATTATAGAGGGCAAACAGGCAGAGTCTCTGACTAATACGAGATTCAAAGAGGCTTTACAGACTAACTTCTCTTGATAGAAAATCACCTCATTTAAATTATCTGATAATTCCTTATTATGAAGGGATGAATTCTTAATTTACTGTGTAATTTTGAAAAAAAAATGAAATTTATAGCCATTCATCTCAACCCAGTGTTCCTATATAATGAAGCAAAAGATGAGTTATTCACTTACCCTGAACTCAAAATGTAAGCCTGACTTCAACAACCCACCACTGGTCCAAGCCATCATCATCTCAGGGGTATTTAGAGTTGGTTAATAAATACCCAGTTCCCAAAAATGAATATTAAAATGCCATGGTGCAATATGCAAATGATGGAGGGAATGAATATTTACAATAGTGGACAGGGAGACAATTGAGAAGGTACTTTATCCTGGAATATCTTCAGGTTTTTTTTTGTGAGTAGTTGTTCTTGCACATCAGAATAGGAATCAGAATCAGATTTATTATTACTGACTTACTGTACATCATGAATTTCATTGTTTTGTGGCAGCAGTACTGTGCAATACATGAAATTACTATACGTCTCAATAAGATATTGATAGACATATACTGTAGTGTGAAAAGAGAGCAAAGTAATGAGGTATTATTAATGGGTTCATGGAGCTTTCAGAAATCTGATAGGGGGAGGTTAGAAGCTGTTTCTAAAATATTGAGTGAACGTCTTCAGACCCCTGTGCCTCCTTCCCCAGTGGTAGTACTGTAATGAGAAAGGAATGTCCCAAATGGTGAGGGTAAGACAACCGGGAAGTATTCCAACACTCTCAAGTAGACTTGACTCTGTGTCTCCTTTTTTACACAAAAGCTTTGTTTTACATACTTTTTTAAAATGTGGGGTGTATGGGGTGTCAGGGAGGGGTAGCACCTCTGGTGGGGGAACATGTCGCGTCCTTTTCAGGGCGGTTAGTCCACCTTTCGTCCCCACCTGGCACTCAGCTCTCACCTGTGGCTCCCCGTAGCTGTTTGCATGCGACAGCGGCCACACCCCGGGCAACGGCTTCGACAAGCCGGCTAAACCAGGTGAGGGTAGCTGACGGGTCTCAAACCCTCGGTGAGATAGGGAGTTGTCTATCCCAGCATGTGAAGACAGACTCCGGCGGATTGAGCGGACAAGATCAATGGAAGGTCCAACGGTCAAGAAGGCGGTCTCTGCAAGCGTTGTGGAATGTGTAGAGCAGGACAAGACACAGGAGATGTCCTGGTCATCCACTGTGCCTAGTCCCATCTCCAGCCGTCTCGACTCTGTCTTGTCACTGGATCCAGATGGGAATTGGGAAGAGAGAGTGAGGCTGACGCTGCACAACTCTCCCTCACTTAAATCCAAATCACGCGCTAGTCTCGACACCATCATAATGGTGTCAAGGTCCTCATCGACGTCAATGATGGACAAACAACATTTTTAAAATGTACCTGCAATTTATGAAAAAATTACATTCAATACGTTGTTTGCAACTTGGTGCCTATGTGAAAAGCTTTCAGTGTACCTCTACCTCACTGAACTTCTGCACATGACAATAAACAATTTGGCTGCATGATTGACAGAAGAACTTTAGGAATTTTGTGTTACAGAATCAAAGTCAAACAGACAGGAAATAAGCCCTTCAGCCTGACTTGCCTATGTTGACTTTTTGCCCAGTGAGCTCGTCCCATTTGCCCATATTTGGCCCATAGCTCTCTAAACCTCTCCCCTCCACCTACCTGTCTAGATGGATTTTAAATATTGTTAATGTGACCAGCTCAATCATGACTCCTGGGAGCTCATTTCAAGTTTGCACTATGCTCTGTGTGCAGAAGCTGAGCCCGTATCCCTTTTAAATCTCTCTCCTTTAATCTGAAGACTATGACCTTTATTTTGCAACAACCTGTCTCTGTGGAAAAGACTATGTGCTTTCATGCTGTCTGTGCCCTCTTGCTCTTACTTACTTCTATAATGCTATATAATTGGTCTTTAATCTACATTCATTTCCATTCATACCAGCCTTGGCTCTAAAACCTTTATCATAAAAAATCTATAATACTTATTTCTGAAGTTTTTAACTGATCCTGCCTCAAAAGCTTCATTAAGGAGGAGGACTGGGAGAAAAACGGGTTCTTGCTAAGTTCACTCATTTGAAACTCTCTCTCGACCCTATCACATCCTTCAATCATGTTAAATACTTTAATTAGATCTTCTCTATTTAGACTCCATGGAACACAAGGATAATCTAGTCAACCTGCCAACTTAACAAGAGACACTGGAAAATTAAATAACTTAATGTAATTATTAATTGCATACATGATGACAACATTGCCAGAGTTCTGTTTAGTCTCCTATACAGAAGCAAGCCATTGGTGTTTGAACTATAGTCATAGAGAAGTACAACATGCAAACAGGTCCTTCAGCCCATCTAGTCCATGCTAAAGCTATTTAAACTGCCCGCTCTCATTGACCTGCACCAGGACCATAGCCCTCCATACCCCTACCATCCATGTACCTTCCAAACTTCTCTTATACATTGAAATCCAGCTTGAATGCACCACTTGTGCCGGCAGCTCGTTCCACACTCTCAAGACCCTCTGAATGAAGAAGAACGCCACAGGTATGTCAATAACACCATCAACTTATTGGCAGGAGAAGGTGTGAGTGACAAGTGAAGGAAGAATGCCATGCATGGCCAACAGCCCTTGCAAAGAAATTAATCATATTTCTGTAACAGAACGACTACAGGGTTGGAGGAGATTGAACATCACTCTCCAGAAATTAGAACTATCTTGTACAGCCTAGTTCCAATCAGGGTAAAACTATGGGGCAACATACTGATTGTCACCCAACTAAAATACAACAGAAATCCCCTAACAATATGAGATTTGCCTAATTAACAACCTTAAAGAGCAGGTCAACTTCTTGGCAAAATTAAAGCAAGGTAAACTGTCTCTGACATGAGCAATAAGAAGTTCAATAAAAGTAAAATGTTCAATTAATATAAGATTATGGTTAGTTTCCTTGTTTCTGTCTTGTAGTTAAACCTTCCTCTGTTTGCCTGTATTTTATATAATCACTTGTATACGTGTTTGGGTGGTGGGTGGAGATATGTCTCTACCAAAGGAGGTGTAGAGCGCTCCTTCCCTCGGCTAGCCTGCAGGTCATTCTTGGGCAAGGTGCAGGACCTGTTTAGCCTCCCCCGCACCCCAAGAATCAGGGTCACGTGAAGCCATGGGAGCAAATGATGGATGGACTTATGAGCAGCTGGTGCATATCACAAGTCCTGGTTATGTGACCACTGATGCCAGGCTGACAATCCCTAAAGGGTATTGATAAAGGCTGGGGTCACCCATCTTGTAAAGACACTGCCCAGAAGAAGGCAATGACAAACCACTTCTGGACACAGATTTGTCAAGAACAAACATGGTCATAGAAAGACAATAATCGCCCATGTCATATGACACGGCAAATAACGAATGAGTGATACACATGTTCAGTGGATTTCTCAGTAATTATGGTACAGTTTTTGCTGCATTTTTTTCTAGAGACCTTGCTAGGTTTCTGTAGCAGGTGCACACGACTTGAATCTGACTATTTCATAGGTTAATTGTCATCACTGGAATGTTGTTATCTCTAATCTGAGTATGAGGTGACCATGAGTGTTTTTTCTCATTTGTCTTTACTCTGTTCGCTTGGTTCCTCTTTCTTGTTCATTTTCTGCTCTGTAATGCTAAATAAAACAATTATAAACAACAAGATTTATGACTCATTTTGACTTCCAAAGAACCTTTGGATCACAAAATCATCAGGATCCAACATTAGTAAATTAATTTATTATTTTCTCATGGACAGATTATTCCATTAAAACAGCGCACTGAGGTAGAAGATGAGAGCAGAACAGACACGGAGGAAATTCAGTGCAAGCAGACAATAGTGAGGTCAAGAGGCCACCTTATTGTACTAGGGTAGAGGTAGCAAACATATGGGATGCATCCCCAAGATGGCATGAGCAAAAGTTTTGTTGATACACAGAATTCAGAACTGCCCTCCAATTCTTTAAACCTCCCCCATAAAAAAATAGAATCATGTTTATTATTATTACCAAATGAAGAAGCAAATTATTTTTACAACCCAAGAGCAGTGCGGTGTTTTCACAGAAAACATATCATGCAAACTTAATGTTAGCTGGACAGTTGTAAGAACACGGGATGTTGGAAGATATGTTTTGAAATCTTCACGGACCTGATATACATAGCAATATGTGGATAGGAAATGGCTGGGGCAGTTGGCATTGGTTTCACTCTGCTTACAGAAACATAGACATCGACAGCACATTACAGGCCCTTCAGCCCACAATGTTGTGCTCACCATATATCCTGCTCTAGAAACTACCTAGAATTTCCCTACCGCATAGCCTTCTAAGCTCCATGTACCTATCTAAGAGTCTCTTAAAAGACCCTATTGTATCAGCCTCTACCACTTTCGCTGGCAGTGGCATACACCCACCACTCTGTGTGAAAAATTTACCTCTGACATCTCCCATGTATCTACTTCCAAGCACCTTAAAGCAATGCCCCCTCATCTTAGCCATTTCAACCTTGAGAAAAAGCCTCTCTCTATCTACACGTTCAATGCCTCTCATCATCTGATACGCCTCTATCAGGTCACCTCTCATCCTTCATCACTCCAAGGAGAAAAGGTCAAGTTCACTCAACTTATTCTCATAAGGCACACGCTCCAATCCAGGCAACATCCTCGTAAGTCTCCTCTGCACTCTCTCTATAGTATCCACGACCTTCCTGTAATGAGGTGACCAGAATAAAACACAGTACTCCAAGTGGGGTCTGACCGAGGTCTTATATAGCTGTAACATTACCTCACGGCTCTTAAACTCAATCCCACATTTGATGAAGGCTAACACACCACATGCCTTCTTAACACCACTGTCAACCTGCGCAGCAGTTTTGAGTGTCCTATGGACACGAATCTCAAGATTTCGCTGATCCTCCACACTGCCAAGCGTCCTACCATTTATATTATATCCTGTCTTCAAATTTGATCTATCGAAATGAACCACTTCACACTGGTCTGGGTTGAACTCCATCTGCCACTTCTCAGTCCAGTTCTGCAACTTATCGATGTCATGCTATCTTCTACTCTATCCACAACACCACCCACTCTTGTGTCATCAGCAAACTTACGAACTCACCCCTCAACTTCCTCATCTAGAGGTCATTTATAAAAATCACAAAAATTAAGGGTCCCAGAACAGATCCCTGCTGAACACCACTGGTCACCATTCTCCAAGCAGAATAAGAACCATCCACATCCACCCTTTGCCTTCTGTGATCAAGCCAATTCTGGATCCACAATGCAAGGTCTCCTTGGATCCCATGCCTCATTACTTTCTGAATGAGCCTCATACGGGGAACCTTATCAAATACTTCACTGAAATGCATATACACTACATCCACTGCTCTAGCTTCATCAGTGTGTTTTGTTACATCCCCAAGGAATTCAATCAGGCTTGTAAGGCATGACCTGTCCTTGACAAAGCTATGCTGACTACCCCTAATCAGATTATATCTCTCCAAATGCTCATAAATTCTGCCCCTCAGGATCTTCTCCGACAAGCTACCCATCACTGAAGTCAGACTCACTGGTCTATAATTTCCTGGGTTACCTCTACTCCCTTTCTTGGACAAGGGAACAACTTTTATGAGCTTCCAATCTGCCGGTACTTCTCCCATCCCTGTTGATGATGTAAAGATCATCGCTGGAGGCTCAGCAATCTCCTCCATTGCTTCCCACAGTAGCCTGGGGAATACCTCATCCAGTCCCGGCTTAATACCTTTCAAAGGTCCAGCACATCCTCTTTCTTAATGTCTATACAATCAAGCATTTCAGTCCACTGCAAATCATCCCCACAATTGCCAAGGTCCTTTTCACTGGTGACTACTGAAGCAAAGTATTCATTAAGTACCCCAACTATCTCCTCCAGCTCCATGCATGTTTCCACTCTCGCCCCTGGTTGGTCCTATTCTCAGACAGCTCATCCTCTTGCTTTTCACATACTTGTAGAAAGCCTTAGGGTTTTCCTTAATCCTGTTCGCCAAGGCCTTCTCATGGCTTCTCATGCTTATATTTTTTCTTCTGTTCTTTGAGAGTGAACACTGGATATTCAGTGATGATAATGGTAAATACTGTGTGCAACTTAGTGTCTCCAGGTTTTTTTTTTGCAAAAAACTTATTTTGTTTTTATTAGTAAAACTGTCATTTATTACAATCTGTCTCTGTTATAGCTGTATTAACAGTAAAACAACAATGACATGTATAAGCAGCAAGGCTCATCCCTTTTCCTTAATCTATAATTATTACTATTAATTCATTAATCAATGACCATCTCTGTTCAAGATTACCATGGAACATGAGAGAAGTTTTTTTAGAAGATTATTGCTAATTTGCACACATACTCTAAAGAAGATTAACTACCTCAGGGGACAATTCTAAAGTCTTAAAACAGTGGGATAGAAACAGTTGTTGAGCTTGGTGGCATGTGCTTTTGGACTTCTATATTTTGCAATCGATGGGAAGGTGGAGGATATAAAGTAGTATTATGGGTAATGGCCAAAATTCTCTCAGGGTGACAATGTTCAATGTTTAGGCATAAATGAGCAAGGCTATAAGTAACAAAAATCACCAATATTATTCCACAATTGTTTGGCATAATCTCAGTTAATTAATCCTAGGTGCCACCTTGTCAATGGATACTTTATGGCGGTGGGGGATGAGATTGATACAAGGGGTAAAATAAATTGAATAATGATCCTTCTTCACCCAAATGTGACCCATTAATGTGTCTGTTTTTTATCTGTAATTCTTTATCAATGGAGACCGAGGAGCAACATTCACTCTTGTATGGGAATCACCACATGCGGTACCAGACGGCATCCCAGGGTGGGTACTTGAGGAACGTGCGGCACAACTGGCTGGCTGTTTGCCGACATTTCTAATCGCTCCCTCTCCCAGTGCAGAGTGCCCTCCTGCTTCAAAACATCCACCATTGCTCCTGTACCTCAAAAGACCAAGGTAACATGTCTGAATGACTGGCGTCCTGTCACACTCACCTCAATGATAAGCAAATGCTTTGAGAGGCTGGTCAAGGATGACATCTGCAGCTTGCTATCATCCACACTGGAACCCCTACAATTTGCCTACCAACACAATTGATCGACAGATGACGGAATAGCCACAGAACTACACACCATCCTTACACATCTGGAGAAGAAGGATGCTTATGTGAGAATGCTGTTCTTGGACTACAGTTCAGCATTCAACACCATAATTCCCTCCAGGCTCAACAAGAAGCTTAGAGACCTCAGCCTTCAACTTTCCCTGTGCAGCTGGTTCCTTGTCTTCCTGTTAGATCGCCGGCAGGTGGTAAGACTGGGCTCCCTCACCTCTGCCCGTCTGACCCTCAACACAGGAGCCCCTAGGGCTGTATCCTAAGCCCCCTCTTTTATTCTCTGTACACTCATGACTGTGTCGCCACCCACAGCTCCACTCAGCTAATTAAATTTGCAGATGATACTACATTGTTTGGCCTTATCTCAAATAATAATGAGGCAGCATGCAGAGAAGAATTCATCACCCTGACACAATGGTTTCAAGAAAACAACTTCTTCCTCAATGTCGCATAAACAAAGGAGCTTGTTGTGCAAAAATGAGGAATGGAGACAGGATCATCCCTATTGACCTCAATGGATCTGGGGTTGAGATGGTGAACAGCTTCAAGTTCCTTGGTACATACATCACCAAGAAACTCACTTGAACTCTACATACGGCTATGTGGTGAAAAAAGCACAACAGCACCTCTTTCACCCCAGATGGTTGAAGAAGTTCGGCATGAGTCCCAAAATCCTAACGACTTTCTACAGGGACACAATTGAGAGCATCCTGACTGGCTGCATCACTGCCTGGTACGGGAACTGTACTTCCCTCAATCGCAGGACTCTGCAGAGAGTGGTGCAGACAGCCCAGCTCATCTGTAGATGTGACCTTCCCACTACTCAAACATTTACAGTGACAGGTGTGTAAAAAGGGCCTGAAGGATCATTGGGGACCCAAGTCACTCCAACCACAAACTGTTCCAGCTGCTGCCATCGGAAAACAGTACCGCAGCATGTAAAACCAGGACCAACAGGCTCTTGGACAGCTTCTCCAGGTCATCAGACTGATTAATTCACACTGACACAGTTGTATTTCAAGCTATATTGACTGTTCTGTTGTATATCTTACTGTATATACTATTACAAATTACTATAATTTGAACATTGCTCATTCAGACGTAAAGATTTTTACTCCTCATATATGTGAAGGATGTAAGAAATAAAGTTAATTCAATTCAATTCACACAAAATGCTGGTGGAACACAGCAGGTCAGGCAGCATCTATAGGAAGAGGTACAGTCGACGTTTCGGGCCAAGGCCCTTTGTCAGGTCCTAATGAAGGATCTCAGCCCGAAACGTTGACTGTACCTCTTCCTGTATGTGAGCGGTTTGCTGTGTTCCACCAGCATTTTGAGTGCGTTGCTTGAAATTCCAGCATCTGCAGATTTCCTCATGTTTGTGTCAATTCAGTTCAATTCATTGGAGCAGATCCCCATCATGTCTATCATTGATATGGAGCTCATTCAAGGCTGGAGAAGCACCTTTGTTGGGCATTCAAGCTTGATGACCAACACATCTTCACAACCACCTCACAATCTTGACTCTTATGATTGAATTTGTGTGCTAGGCACCTGGTGGTCTGAACTAATAACATCAAAAGTCAAAGTTGAGGTTATTGTCATATGCACAAGGACATACATAAATATCTGATGCAGCGTAATAAGCACATAACATCAGATACACAACATTCACAAGGAGAGCATAAATTAAACAAAGCTATACAGAACTTTTACAAGAAGGAACACAATTAGAATGAAAGAAATGTCCATTATAGTTCGAAATGGTCATAGAATTTCTACACTGAGGTATTAGCATTGGCGTGACTTATCATTGTCACATATACTAATGTACATCTGCTGTTCTGCATCCACACCGGACTTCAAGGCAAGTGGCCTTGAGTTTGAATCCAGCCATTTCCTCGCAGGCAGAAAAGTTTGCTGTCCGATGCGTCACAGGGCACGGAGGGGAACAACACCAACAACATATACCAAGATACAGTTTCTCTTGCACATTATTCATACAGATCAAATCATTACACATTGCATTGAGCCAGAGTAAGGTAAATAATAACAATACAATATAAAGTTTAGAAGCTACCGAAAGAGGGAAACAATAAAATGCAAAATCACAATCAGATAGACCGTGAGGCCAATGGTGCATTTAGTTGTATGAGGGCCATTCGAGAGTCTGGTGACAGGGGAATGGATGCTGTCCTTCAGCCTAGTAGTGCATGCTTTCAGGCTTTTGTATCTTATGCCTGATGGGAGAGGGGAGAAGAGAGAATGTCTGTGGTGGATGGGGGATTTGTATAGGTAAGTTGTATAGCAAATATCTGAAGGAAAGTAGTTGTTTTTAAACCTTGTGGTGTTCTACTTCTGGCTTCTGTACCTCCGCTCAATTGTAGCTGAGAGAAGATGGCATGCACAGATGATGATGATTTTCAAAGATAAATCTTCTTGTGACAATGCCTTCTATAGATACTTTCAGTGGTGGGAAGGTATATAGAAACATAGAAAACCTACAGCACAATACATGTCCTTCGGCCCACAATGCTGTGCCGAACATGTACTTACTTTAGAAATTTCCTAAGATTACCCATAGCCCTCTGTTTTTCTAAGCTCCATGTACCTATCCAGGAGTCTCTTAAAATACGCTATCGTATCCACCTCTACCACCATCGTCGGCAGCCCATTCCACGCACTCACCACTCTCTGTGTAAAAAACTTACCCCTGACGTCTCCTCTGAACCTGCTTCCAAGCACCTTAAGATGGTGCCCTCTCGTGCTAGCCATTTCAGCTCTGGGGAAAAAGCCTCCGACTGTCCACACGATCAATGCCTTTCATCATCTTATACACATCTATCATGTCACTTCTCATCCTCCGCCACTCCAAGGAGAAAAGGCTGAGTTCACCCAACCTATTCTCATAAGGCATGCTCCCCAATCCAGGCAACATCCTTGTAAATCTCCTCTGCACCCTTTCTATGGTTTCCACATCCTTCCTGTAGTGAGGCGACTAGAACTGAACACAGTACTCCAAGTGGGGTCTGACCAGTGTCCTATATAGCTGCAACATTACCTCTTGGTTCCAATACTCAGTCCCATGGTTGATGAAGGCCAATGCACCGTATGCCTTCTTAAGCACAGAGTCAACCTGCGTAACAGCTTTGAGTGTTGTATGGACTCGGACCCCAAGATCCCTCTGATCCTCCACACTGCCAAGAGTCTTACCATTAAAACTATATTCTGCCATCATACTTGACCTACCAAAATGAGCAACCTCACACTTATATGGATTGAACTCCTTCTGCCACTTCTCAGCCCAGTTTTGCATCCTATGAATCCTATGAATGTCCCGCTGTAACCTCTGACAGCCCTCCACACTATCCACAACACCTCCAACCTTTGTGTCATCAGCAAATTTACTAACCCATCCCTCCACTTCCTCATCCAAGTCATTTATAAAAATCACAAAGAGAAGGGGTCCCAGAACAGATCCCTGAAGCACACCACTGGTAACAGAACTCCATGCAGAATATGACCCGTCTACAACCACTCTTTGCCTTCTGTGGGCAAGTCAATTCTGGATCTACAAAGCAATATCCCCTTGGATCTCATGTCTCCTTACTTTCTCAATAGGCTTTGCATGGGAAACCTTATCAAATGCCTTGGTGAATTCCAAATACACTATATCTACTACTATATCTTCATCAATGTGTTTAGTCACATCCTCAAAAAATTCAATCAGGCTCGTAAGGCATGACCTGCCTTTGACAAACCCATGCTGACTATTCCTAGTCATATTATGCCTCTCCAAATGTTCACAAATCCTGCCTCTCAGGATCTTCTCCATCAGCTTACCAACCACTGAATTAAGACTCACTGGTCTATAATTTCCTAGGCTATCTCTAACTCCCTTTCTCAAATAAGGGAACAACATCTGCAAACCTCCAATCCTCTGGAACCTCTCCCGTCCCCATTAATGATGCAAAGATCATTGCCAGAAGCTCAGCAATCTCCTCCCTCGCCTCCCACAGTAGCCTGGGGTATACTTCATCCGTTCCTGGAGACTTATCCAACTTGTTGCTTTCCAAAAGCTCCAGCACATCCTCTTTCTTAATATCTATATGCTCAAGCTTTTCAGTCCGCTGTAAGTCATCCCTACAATCGCCAAGATCCTTTTCTGTAGTGAATACTGAAGCAAAGTATTCATTAAGTATCTCTGCTATCTCCTCTGGTTCCATACACACATTTCCACTGTCACACTTGATTGGTCCTATTCTCATGTCTTATCCTCTTGTTCTTCACATACTTGTAGAATGCCTTGGGCTTTTCCTTAATCCTGCTCACCAAGGCCTTCTCATGGCCCCTTCTGGTTTTCCTAATTTCATTCTTAAACTCCTTCCTGCTAGCCTTAAAATCTTCTAGATCTCTATCATTACCTAGTTTTTTGAACCTTTTGTAAGCTTTTCTATTCTTATTGACTAGATTTGTACACCACGGTTCCTGAATCCTACAATCCTTTTCGTCTCATTAGAACGTACCTTTGCAGGAGTCCATGCAAATATCCCCCGAACATTTGCCACATTTCCGCCGTACATTTCCTGGAGAACATCTGTTCCGAATTTATGCTTTCAAGTTCCTGCCTGATAACCTCATATTTCCCCTTACTCCAATTAAACACTTCCCTAACTTGTCTGTTCCTATCCTTCTGCAATGCTATGGTAAAGGAGATAGAATTGTGATCATTATCTCTAAAATGCTCTCCCACTGAGAGATCTGACACCTGACCAGGATCATTTCCCAATACCAGATCAAGTACAGATCTGCTCTCTTGTAGGCTTATCTACATATTGTGTCAAGAAACCTTCTTGAACTCTCCGAACAAACTCCACCCCATCTAAATCCCTTGTTCTAGGGAAATGCCAATCAATATTTAGGAAATTAAAATCTCCCACCATGACAACCCTGTTAATATTACACCTTTCCAGAATCTGTTCCTTTCCCTATCTGTTCCTCGATGTCCCTGTTACTATTGGGTAGTCTATAAAAAACACCCAGTGGAGTTATTGACCACTTCCTATTCCTAACCTCCACCCACAGACACTCAATAGATAATCCCTCCATGAGTTCCTCTTTTTCTGCAGCTGTGACACTATCTTTCATCAGTAGTGCCATGCCCCCACCTCTTTTGCCTCCCTCCCTGTCCTTTCTGAATCATCTAAAGCCTGGCACTCCAAGTAACCATTCCTGCCCCTGAGCCATCCAAGTCTCTGTAATGGCTGCAACATCATAGCTCCAAGTACTGATCCACGCTCTAAGGTTCATGATACTCCTTGCATTAAAATATACACATCTCAAACCATCAGTCTGAGTGCATCCCTTCTCTATCACCTGCCTATCCTTCCTCTCGCACTATCTACAAGCTTTCTTTATTTGTGAGCCAACCGCCCCTTCCACCATCTCTGCAGTTCAGTTCCCACCCCCCAGCAATTCTAGTTTAAACTCTCAATAGCCTTAGAAAACCTCCCTGCCAGGATATTGGTCCCCCTCGGATTCAAGTGCAACCAGTCCTTGTACAGGTCACGCCTGCCCCTAAAGAGGTCCTGATGATCCAGAAATCTGAATCCCTGCCACCTGCTCAAATCCTTCAGCCACACTTTTATCCTTCACCTCATTCTATTCCTATACTCACTGTCACATGGCATGGGCAGTAATCCGGAGATTACTAGCTTTGAGGTCCTGCTTCTCAACTTCCTTCCTAACTCACTGTAATCTATTTTTTGGACTTTCTTCCTTTTCCTACCTATGTCGTTGGTATCAATATGTACCACAACCTCTGGCTGTTCACCTTCCCACTTCAGGATATCGTGGACGCGATCAGAAACATCTCGGACCTGGCACCTGGGAGGCAAACTACCATCCGTGTACAATGCAAAGACATCCTGTAACTTAATCCATCCATGGCAACTGTGTGAATTTAAATTGAGTTAATAAGCCAAAATTATAACAGCAGTGATGACCAAAAAAAAAGCCATTGGATGGCTATTAAAATCCAAATGCTCCACGCATAGAGGAAAATACACAACTTTTCTCTGTCTGGCTTAAGTGTGACTTCTCCAGTACTTTGGAGACCAGCCTTTATCAGTGACATTTTTCCCTGGAGATAAAATGGTAGTAAATACAGATGGTAGAAATGGGGGGAGAAGGGGTGAGAGGGAGAGGGAGGAGAGGGGGGACTTCATTGATTCTAAAGGAAATTACTGTGTCACTGATGGCAAGTATTTGAAGAGAAGTAGAAAAATTTTAAAAAAATAAGATACCACAAACATTATAACAGGAGCGTGTCATCATTTCCCTGGCTATAGGTTGACTCATTATAGAGTCTAATGGCCGAAGGTAAGAATGACCTCATATAGTGCTTTTTGGAGCAGCGCAGTTGTCTTATTACTAAAAGTGCTCCTTTGTTCAACCGAGGTGGCATGTAGAGGGTGAGAAACGTTGTCCAGAATTTCCAGGATTTTCCATAGGGTCCTTTGCTCGACCACAGCCTCCAGTGTGTCCAGTGACTAAATAACAGAGCCAGCCTTTCTAGCAACACACATCAAAGTTGCTGGTGAACACAGCAGGCCAGGCAGCATCTCTAGGAAGAGGTACAGTCGACGTTTCAGGCCGAGACCCTTCGTCAGGACTAACTGAAGGAAGAGTTAGTAAGGGATTTGAAAGTTGGAGGGGGAGGGGGAGGTCCAAAATGATAGGAGAAGACAGGAGGGGGAGGGATGGAGCCAAGAGCTGGACATGTGATAGGCAAAAGGGGATACGAGAGGATCATGGGACAGGAGGTCCGGGAAGAAAGACAAGGGGGGGGGGGCCCAGAGGATGGGCAAGGGGTATATTCAGAGGGACAGAGGGAGAAAAAGGAGAGTGAAAGAAAGAATGTGTGCATAAAAATAAGTAACAGATGGGGTACGAGGAGGAGGTGGGGCCTTAGCAGAAGTTAAAGAAGTCGATGTTCATGCCATCAGGTTGGAGGTAACTTCCACTAAGGCCCCACCTCCCCCTCGTACCCCATCTGTTACTTATTTTTATGCACACATTCTTTCTCTCACTCTCCTTTTTCTCCCTCTGTCCCTCTGAATATACATCTTGCCCATCCTCTGGGTCCCCCCCCCGGCCTTGTCTTTCTTCCCGGACCTCCTGTCCCATGATCCTCTCGTATCCCCTTTTGCCTATCACCTGTCCAGCTCTTGGCTCTATCCCTCCCCCTCCTGTCTTCTCCTATCATTTTGGATCTCCCCCTCCAACTTTCAAATCCCTTACTCACTCTTCCTTCAGTTAGTCCTGACAAAGGGTCTCGGCCTGAAACGTCGACTGCACCTCTTCCTACAGATGCTGCCTGGCCTGCTGCGTTCACCAGCAACTTTGATGTGTGTTGCTTGAATTTCCAGCATCTGCAGAATTTCTGTTGCCAGCCTTTCTAATCAGTTCATTGAGCCTGTTGGCATTACCTGTGTTGATACCATTAACTTTAAAATATTTTGTGATTAACTTTAATGTATATCATGTTGCCTCTCTGCTCAGTGGCAATGAGCAATGGGTAATGAATGCTGGCATATTTGAGAAATTAATACATTAAAAGAAAATCTATTGTGGACATTCTATAACTTTGAAAAATGAATGGAAAGAAAGATGATAAGATTATCCTTCCAAACATGCCTGAAGCTTCAACACACTGTTGACCAGCAAGCTGAGATGATTTAGAAAATCTTCAACCTTTTGGTTCCTGTTGCTTCTCCTCTGTTCCATCCAGAGTAATTTTCTTTCAGCTTTTTCCCTTTACCTGACCGCAATTTCCTTGTTGTCTGAGCTGCTCCATTGATGTTTCATTTCGCTCTTGAATAATTGATCATGAAGAGTGTGTACCTTGACTCCTTGTCATTAATTGCTGGGATCCTGATAGCTTTCCTGTTTGCCTAGGCAAATTATTTAATTATAATGATTGGCTCTCTGCCACCTGTAATTACTGCAGTTTTATCTCTCAGACAAAGAAATGTAACTGGAAAACGGCTTGTCGCCAAAACACTCGAGATGTCACACTTGAAAGCATAAAAATGAAATCTTTTTTGGACAAAACCTGAGTGTACCAATCCCAATTTCCCATTTAGTTTTCATTCTTTAGAGTCATAGCATCATATAAAAGTGGAGCACAGAAACAGACCCTCCCGCCTATTTAATCCATGCTGAAGTATTTAAACTGCCTCCTTCCATTGACCTGCAATGGAACCATAACCCTCCATGCCCCTGCCTATCCAAACTTCTCTTAAATGTTTTCTTTATTGAAAAAAACAGTAAGAATAATAAAACTGATAATACTTAGCAGGTCAATCAGCATCCGAAAAAAGAAAAACAGGTTGAAGATCATTAATCAGAGCTCAATGTTGTCCTGCAGAAAGTAATTAGTTCTATCTCTTGGAAATACGATCAGAGAGTAATGAAGTCATAGAGAAATACAACACAGAAACAGGAACTTTGGTTCATCAACTCCACATTGGCTAGCAAGCCACTCCATTTATACTAAACTTACCCTAACATGGGTCCTAAGCAGCTATGAAGATGTTCTGGAACTGAAACATTAACTCCTTCTCTTACTGTCTTCCAGGAACATATGTTATTATTTGTTAATTTATTTGAGGTAATATTACTCTATATGTTGTGTACCTCGGTTCAGAGGAATAATGTTTCATTTGGTGGTATACATGTATACTGTTGAATAATAGTAAACTTGAACTTCTGTAAATATTGACTGGTCTGTTGAGTATTTTCATCATTGTCTACTTTTAAGTGTCTATTCCTACACTAATCCACTCCTAACCCATATTACTCTCCCTACATTCTCATCAATTTTGCTCATTTTACCTATCACTTAGGCACAATTTACTGTGGCCAATTATTCCACTGACCCTCAGACCTTTGGGATATGGGAAGAAGCTCACACAGTCTTCAGAAGTTTTCGGATGACTCTGCCATAGTTGGATGCATCAGCAAGGGAGATGAGGCTGAGTACAGGGCTACGATAGGAAACTTTGTCACATGGTGTGAGCAGAATTATCTGCAGCTTAATATGAAAAAGACTAAGGAGCTGGTGGTAGACCTGAGGACAGCTAAGGTACCGGTGACCCCTGTTTCCATCCGGGGGGTCAGTGTGGACATGGTGGAGGATTACAAATACCTGTGGATACGAATTGACAATAAACTGGACTGGTCTAAGAACACTGAGGCTGTCTACAAGAAGGGTCAGAGCCATCTCTATTTCCTGAGGAGACTGAGGTCCTTTAACATCTGCCGGACGGTGCTGAGGATGTTCTACGAGTCTGTGGTGGCCAGTGCTATCATGTTTGCTGTTGTGTGCTGGGGCAGCAGGCTGAGGGTAGCAGACACCAACAGAATCAACAAACTCATTCGTAAGGCCAGTGATGTTGTGGGGATGGAACTGGACTCTCTCACGGTGTTGTCTGAAAAGAGGATGCTGTCCAAGTTGCATGCCATCTTGGTCAATGTCTCCCATCCACTACATAATGTACTGGGTGGGCACAGGAGTACATTTAGCCAGAGACTTATTCCACCGAGATGCAGAACAGAGTGTCATAGGAAGTCATTCCTGCCTGTGGCCATCAAACTTTACAACTCCTCCCTTGGAGGGTCAGACACCCTGAGCCGATGGGCTGGTCCTGGACTTATTTCATAATTTCCTGGCATAATTTACATATTACTATTTAACTATGTATTACTATTTTTCTATTACTGTTCTATTACAATTTATTTTTCCATGACTATTACTATTTACTAATAGTAGCATTACTATTACTATTTCTATTACTATTCATTATTTATGGTGCAACTGTAACAAAAACCAATTTCCCCCTGGGATCAATAAAGTATGACTATGACAGTCACAGAGTGAGGGTGCAAACTCCAAGCAAACAATACCCAGGTCACAGGAGCGGAGCCACCCAGAAAATGACTGTAAAAATAACTAGTTTGTTGTAAGAACCCTTCCAGTTCACTAATGTCCTTCAGGGACCCCCACCATCCAGGCCATGCTCTCTACTCACTACCACCATTGGGCAGGAGGTACGGGAGTCTGAGATCCCACACCACTAGGTTCAGGAACAGTTACGTCCCTACAACCATCAGTCTCCTTAATTGACATGGGTAACTTCAATCTGAACTGATTCCACAACCTACAGACTCACTTTCAAGGACTTCTGTTGTCATTATTATTTATTTGTTTATTTTGCACTGTTTGCCTTCTTTTGCATATTGGCTGTTTGTCAGTACTTGTTTATGTATAGCTTTGTGTAAGATATATTGCAGTTTTTATTTTCCTGTGAATGCCTGCAAGAAAATTAATCTCTAGGTTGTATATGGTGACATATAAAGTGCCAAATTTCAAAGTGAATTTATTTTCGAAGTACATATATGCCACCATATACAATTCATTTTCTTGTAGGCATACTCAATAAATCTACAGAATAATAACCACAACAAAATCAATTAAAGACTGCACTAACGGGTGTTCAACCACTGTGTAGAAGACAAGCTGTGAAAATACAAAAAGAAAGAAATAACAATAATAAATTTTAAAAAAACAATACATATCAAGAACAAGATATGTTGAAAGTGAGTCCCTTGGTTTGTGGGAACATTTCAGGGTTGTATTGAGTGAAGTTGAGTTATCTCCTTTGGTTCAAGAGATTGAAGGTTGAAGGGGTGGTAACTGTTCTTGAACCTGGTTGTTGAGTCCTGAGGCTTCTGCACCTTCTTCCTGATGGCAGCAACAAGAAGAGTTACGGGCTAGCACAATGCTTTACTGTACAGGAGACCCAGGTTCAATTCCCACCTTCTCCCCGTGACCATTTGGGTTTTCTCCAGGTGCTCTAGTTTCCTCCCACAGTCCAAAGATATCATGTCCTGGGTGGTGGAGATCCTTGATGATGGCAGCTGCTTTCTTGTGACAGTATTTCACACAGATGTGCTCAATGGTGATATATACTGTACATACTTTGATATTAAATTTACTTTAAGCTTCGAACTTTGTTCCAGTCTTTGCTGCTTTGCTTGCCTTAATACTGAATGCAGTTTGCAGATTTGAGTGTGTGTGTGCAGCAGGTTTAAATGCACTTTTGAAAAATATAGCCTGACGATCTTGAATAAAATTAATGCTAATTTTAGGCGAAGCAGAATGGCAATTAACCAGCACTGAAGGTAAAGCATGGCACTAAACTTCAGTTTATGTCATTTATGAAACCATTAGTACCTGTTGAATAACTATTCCCAGAATCTCTATTTTCTCCGAATAGCGATCACAATGATCTTGAGTAATAACAGAATAGCCTCAGGCAGTCTCTCTTGGATTATAATTCATTAATAGAAGAATGCTTTTGTTCACACCTCTAGACTTGAACAGAATATACTGAGTTCTGTAGTCTGGGTGGATGCCTCATTCCGTACCATTGGAGGACACAGGCTGGAAGAAGAAATGCAGGGCAAAATGGTCACGAGATCCTGAAACAAAATGGCTGATTTACGGAGAGTTAATGTCAAATGCTGTTCAGTCTTGGTGAAGGTCATCTCCAAAGTTTAGATTGGATTTTTAAATTCTCATCCTTATTTTCAAATACTTATATTGGTAATTGGTTTATTATCATCACAAACCAAGATAGTTTATCGACTGCAGGGTCACTTCCTTCAGTACTCTAACTCCAAGCACCTTGGACCCAGCACCTCACTTGGCAACTGGATTCTCTCTTCTCACTGCTGCCTTCAGGAGCCTCAGCACCCACACTTCCAGTGCCAGGAGCAGTTATTACCTCTCAACCATCAGGGTCTTTGAACAGTGAGGTTGACTTCACTTGTCCCATCAAGGACACTTCATTTCATGTTCTCAATATTTATTGCTTATTTTTTTTCTCTCTTGTATTTACTCAGTTTGCTATCTTTTGCACATTGGTTGTTTGTCACCCTTTTGGGTGTGGTCTTTTATTGATTCTATTATGGTTCTTGGATCTACTGCATATGCCCGTAAGAAAATGAATCTCAAGGTCATACTCAGTATATGTACTTTGATAATAAATTTACTTTGAACTTTGACTTCCTGATCAACAGACTATGGTTGGTTAGGACAGGGAAAACATATCCCCCATTATTCTAAACAAGTGTGTTCCACAAGGCAGTGTCCCTAGCCCTCTACTCTCCCCCCTGTACATTCACAACTGTGTAGCCAGACTCTGCTCTAGCCCCACCTACAGGTTTGCAGATGAAACCACCATAGTGGGCCACACTGGAGCTCAGGAAGGAGTGAGTAATCACAGTGACATGCTGTCATGACAGAAACCTTATCCACCCTGTCAGAAAAACAAAAGGGCTGGTCAGTGACTTCAGGAAGGGGTTAGTGCACAGGCTCCTGTTCATATCCATTGTTCTGAAGATGAGGGGGAGAGGGCTTCAAGTTCCCAGGAGTTAACATCACGAAATAGTCTGTCCTGATCCAACCATGTTGAGTCCGCGGCCAAGAAAAGTCAACAACAGCTCTACCTCCTCAGGAGGCTAATGAAACTTGGCATGTCCCCGTCGACCCTTACCAATATTTATTGATGCAGCATAGAAAGCGTTCTAGATGGTTGCATCTCAACTTGGTGTGGCAACTGTTCTGCCCATGACAACAAGAAACTGCAGAATGTTTTGGACGCGGCTCACCAAACCCGTCTCCCCTCCATGGACTCTGTCTATACTTCTCTCTGCCTCAGTAAAGCAGCTAGAATAACCAAAGCCCCCACCCACCTCAACATTTGCTCTCCTCCCCTCTCCCATCAGGCAGAAAATACAAAAGCCTGAAAGCACACACCACCAGGCTGAAGGATTGCTTCTACCCTGCTGCTATAAGACAATACTATGAGTGCCACAGTAGGGTAGTGGTTAGCGCAGCACTCTGACAGCTCGGGGCAATGGATTTCAGAGTTCAATCCCCACATCCTCTGTAAGGAGTTTTTGGAATGCTTCCACCAGATGTTCCACTTTTCTTCCACGGTCCGGAGATGATAATCACAGTCTGGTTGGTAAGGTAATTGGTCATCGTAAGTTGTTCCGTGATTCGGCTAAGTGTCTATTCCCCATAGTATCTCTAAATTCGGTATGGTGAAGAAATCGTTGGTGTAAAATTCTGATATGGGTCTCTGCTGTGGACTGAGAGTGGAAAGCAGGCAGAGAGAGGGGAATCATGTTTGGGAAAAGGAGAAGGGAGAGGGGAGGGAGCAGAAAGCACCAGAGAGACATTCTGTAATGATCAATAAACCAATTGTTTGGAATCAAATGACCTTGCCTGATGTCTCAGGACTGAGTGTGTCTGCATCCGCACCACCCCTCACCCCCAGCACTCCTTCCTGCCACCTGTCCCAAACCCCTCCCACGGCACTCCACCGTCACCATTCCCAACATCTTTTGCTCCTATCAGGTTTACAACCTCGCTCTCTGCTCCACATTGGCAAAGACAGTACTACGCAAGTCTTCGGCACCCCAGCTACATATATGTCCCTAAAACATTTGCACAGTACAGTACAATAAATAGATGGATAAAAATGAAAAGTGACGAGATGGACTCTTGTCCCTTAAAGTCTACCTTGCTATGACCTTGTACCTTATTGTCTATCTGCACTGCACTTTCTATACAGATGTTACACGCTATTCTACATTCTGTTGTTACTTTACCTTGTACAGGTTGACCACCATGATTCTGGATTGATGGGTTCACTACCT
Source organism: Mobula birostris (assembly GCF_030028105.1). Taxonomy (NCBI): domain Eukaryota; kingdom Metazoa; phylum Chordata; class Chondrichthyes; order Myliobatiformes; family Myliobatidae; genus Mobula; species Mobula birostris. The sequence goes on along the minus strand of NC_092374.1, from coordinate 15,373,781 downwards.
CAATACACTGCTGTAGCAAACTGATCTACGTGGGCAGTATGCAAGACAGGTTTTCACTGTACCGCAGTATATGTGACAATAATAAATCAATGTGCCAATTTTGAGATAGAGGGAAGAATGTTGTTTTGCATGTCATCCAGGCAGGTCATTTCATGCGTAAGCACAATGAGATCACATAAAAGGAAAAGCAGCAACACAATCAGACTATGGAGTTGGACTTAATAGTAAGTGTAGCACAGTTCTAGAGCTGTGATCTGTAACATTCCTCAGTTCTAAAACAATCAGGAATCTGCACTCCTTCAATTTCAGTTTTGTACACTTTTCTGGATTTATTCTCTCCACAGAAGGCATTGCTGTTGGACTTCCAGTCCTCTTCTTTCCAAATATCTCTCTAAACTTTTGCATCACCCAGCCTCTTTCCTCTGACTTCCTCCTCTTTGTGAAAACCTACCCACCCTTTTGATCAAGAAGGCATCTTCAAAAGGCAAACAAGAGAAAATCTGCAGATGCTGGAAATCCAAGCAACACACACAAAATGCTGGAGGAACTCAGCAGGGCAGGTAGTATATATGGAAAAGAGTAAACAGTCGACGATTTGGGCCGAAATCCTTCGTCAGGCTCTTCAAAAGGCAATAGCTGAAGAAGTTAGCTTGCATCATTAAGAGCCCTCGCTACCAGGGACATTCCATCTTAGTCATACTTTATTGATCCAGGGGGAAATTGGTTTTCATTACAGTTGCACCATAAATAATTAAATAGTAATAAAACCATAAATAGTTAAATAGTAATATGTAAATTATGCCAGGAAATAAGTCCAGGACCAGCCTGTTGGCTCAGGGTGTCTGACCTTCCAAGGGAGGAGCTGTAAAGTTTGATGGCCACAGGCAGGAATGACTTCCTATGACGCTCTGTGTTGCATCTTGGTGGAATGAGACTCTGGCTGAATGTACTCCTGTGTCCACCCAATACATTATGTAGTGGATGGGAGACATTGACCACGATGGTATGCAACTTGGACAGCATCCTCTTTTCAGACACCACCGTGAGAGAGTCCAGTTCCATCCCCACAACATCACTGGCCTTACGAATGAGTTTGTTGATTCTGTTGGTGTCTGCTACCCTCAGCCTGCTGCCCCAGCACACAACAGCAAACATGATCGCACTGGCCACCACAGACTCGTAGAACATCCTCAGCATCGTCCGGCAGATGTTAAAGGACCTCAGTCTCCTCAGGAAATAGAGACGGTTCTGAGCCTTCTTGTAGACATCTTCTTGTTACTACCATTGGGGAGGAGGTAAAGGAGCCTGAAGACCCCCATTCAATAACAACTCCTTTAACTATACAAAGACCAAGAGAGAAAGACTTAACATTTCAGGGAAATTATACACTGTGGAGAGAAGGGACCCTTTGTATTATGCAGAAAGCAGCTATGATCAGGCCAAGATAATCTGGTCCTTTCTACAAAGAAATTGCCTAAAATACACCAGGGTCCTGCACCATTTGTGTAGTCCTCTCATCAGCTTTGCCCCAGACAACTAACCCTGTTTCTCTGTCCAGAGATGCCGATTGACAACTGAGTATTTCTTGCCTGTTCTGTTTTTATGTCATATTTCCACCACATGTAGTAATTTGCCTTTGGTTTTCTATAACAAAGGCTGAAAAAGAATTATAGAGCATAGGAAGGGACATTTTGACCCATCATCGCAATGCTAATTTTATAAAAGAACTATTTAATTTGTTCAAACACCCCTGCTAAAGCAATTAATTCTAGTTTGGAAGTTGCCAATGTCTCCAGTAGTACATTGCTAATCGCATCTTATTGTATAAAACATTCTGAAGTGTTTTAATTTTCTAATTAGCTTATATCCATCCAATAGTCACTGACCCTTTTGACAGTAAAAACAATTTCTTTATTTACTCTCTGAAACACTTCATACTTTCAAACATCTTCCTTTAACTGATATAAGTGGAGCATTCCCAGCTTCTAAAAGCTGATTCCACAAATGCAAGAGTATACACATCGAAAAAGGACAAACATGTTGGGTGTGTTTTCTCTTGAGAAAAGATAGGTGATGTGTGGACCTACAGAAGAATTTAAAATGGTGAAAGATTTTGTCAGAGTGGATACAGAGGGGATATTTCCATTTGGCGAAGAATGGAACAGGAGGTTACTGATGTTAAGTAGTTTTCAAGAAATCCTTTGGGGAATTCAGAAGAAACTTCCTCTCTGAAGGTTTGGTAAGAATGGTGGAAAAGGCTACTCTGTAGGGTGTAGAGGTGAATAGTACAAATACATAAGTGGAGGCTGGGCAAGCATATGAGCGAGAAGGGATTAGTGAGACACGGTGGCAGATTCAGGCAAAGAAAGGTGGAGTGTAAACGCAGCATGAGATGGATAGATCGAATGGCCTGTTTGTGGCATGTATCCATTGTCATCTCCATAAAGGATCGATGGGGAGACTTATTAGCTTCCTGAGTTTACTGACAGTGGTGAGACTGTGGTTGATCCAAGACTGGTTGTTGGTGATGCCCAACAACTTAAAACTCTCAACCCCTTCAGCACTGGTGATGCAGACAGGGGTATGTGCACCTCTACCCACCCCTTTCCGAAATCAATGACTGGCTCTTTTGTTCTGCTGCCATTGAAGGAAAAGTTGTTGTGACACCATGTCACCAGCAGCTCTACCTCCTCCTGTACACTGCCTCTTCATTATTTGAGAAATGGCCTCTTACTGTTGGATCACCTGCAAATAGTTGATACATTTAGAGCAGAATCTGCCCACACGGTCATGAGTGTACAGAGAGCAGAGTAAGGAACTTGTGGGACACCACTGTTGAGGATGATTATGGTAGAGACATTGTGGCCAATCCTTACTCACTCTGGTCTATTGGTTAGGAAGTCAAGGATCTAGTTGCGAAGGAAGGTATTGAGACCCAGGTTTAAGAGTTTGGAGATGTTTGCTAGGAATTATAGTAATAAGGCAGAAAAATAGTCAATAGACAATAGTCAGACAGGGACACCTTTATTGTTTTGATATTCCAGAGGTGAGTGTAGTACCTTTGAGACTGAGTGACTTACAAAGTCCAGCCGAGTATTTTGGTTCTGTGAGACAAAACACGCTACAAATGGTGACTGGATCACATTTGGTGGGAGCTAAGGCTCTACCCCTAAACTGCTCCTTGACCTCTGAATTGCCAAAGACTATTTGATTGCTCCCAAAGATCTCCAACTATCAGATATGGAAACAGTTGAAAAAACATTTTAAAAAATTATAGACATTAGAAATAATTCCAAAAAAGTTGAAAGCAGGTTTTTTTTGCTGTACATCAGCATAATTACCAATTATAAAATTCAATTGTTTTCATGATTTACATTTCTTCTTTCTCTTGTGCATCGAATGTTGGTCTTTTATTTTTATTTTATTCTTTTCTTTAATTGGGTTCTTTCAGGTTTCTTGCTCTGTGGCCACTTGAGAGCAAGCCAATCACAAGGATGTATAATTTATACATTATTTGATAATAAGTGCACTTGAATCTTGAATAAACCAATTAATTTATTGGCCATGGGACGAGTGCAAGGTGGAATCTGCAAAATGTAACTCAATGTGTCAAGGGTTGTCAGTTCAGGATCAATCTAACAAATAGTGAATTCAGCCCATCAATATCCTCCACCAATGTACCTACACTAAAAAATTATTTACAACTCTAAAAATCCTACCTCTTGATTTTATCCTCATCGAATCTACCTCAAACCCTTCAGTTTCCTTCTGTTCACTATTTTACTGTTCATCCATACATCAGTGTCACTTCCAATGTAAGGAGCTCAGATTAGTATACAATTCCCCAGTGTCCTGTTAAATATTTAGCTCTTTTTCAACAATAAAATAATAACTGTGGGAGATACTCAGCAAAATTTAGCTGACTTGTTTCCCAACAGCATAAGGTGAGTAAACTTCATTGATATTGGATCGCGATGTTTTTTGACCTAAAGTTCTTTGGAAGTCCAGAATGAGGCATACAACTTGTTACAAGATTAAAGAAGATGAAGAGAAAGGATAGTGAGCAGGGACAAGACACTTCAGTGGCAGGTGAAAAGAACAAAGAAGAGAGCAAACCAGCATGGTTTGGTCCTCTTATCCCAGATTACTTTATGTTATATTGTTGGACTATATATAGTGATTATATACACTGGAATTTAGAAGGATGAGAGGGGATCTGATTGAAACATATAAGATTATTAAGGGATTGGACATGCTAGAGGCAGGAAACATGTTCCCAATGTTGGGGGAGTCCAGAACCAGAGGCCACAGTTTAAGAATAAGGGGTAGACAATTTAGAACAGAGTTGAGGAAAAACTTTTTCACACAGAGGGTTGTGGTTCTGTGGAATGCTCTGCCTCAGAAGGCAGTGGAGGCCAATTCTCTGGATTCTTTCAAGAAAGAGTTAGATAGAGTTCTTAAAGATAACGGAGTGAAGGGATATGGGGAGAAGGCAGGAAAAGGGTACTGATTGTGGATGATCAGCCATGATCACAGTGAATGGTGGTGCTGGCTCAAAGGGCTGAATGGCCTACTCCTGCACCTATTGTCTATTGACTGTAAATGAACAAAAATCAGTGCTGATACCTAGTGCTTTCATAAAAATGTTTTCAATTTTTGCATCTTTCAAATCTTCATTTTCATTGTAGCATTCAAGATGATTGCCAATACCTTCAAATTCTTTGTATTTCCCAACGTGTTTTTCATTCCTGGCCATTTCTGGCATCTCCAAGCCTGAATGCTTGAAAGCGTGGTAAGCAAAACAGTTCTAAATTACGTTACTGCTTATTTCTGACTAACTAAATCACTGCTTTTTAGACACAAACACACATGCAAAGGATGGCATTTAAAAACTGTTTGCTCTAAGCATGTGACTGGCACTAATTAGTAACTGTTTGGTTATAGTCTTCTGTCCCAATCAAGAGGCATAACGTCCCAAACAAAGGAAGGGAATCCCAGCTATTTTCTCTATTAGTTTTTGTTAAGAGTTGCTCAAAATAAATGGCTGCCCCAATTAACCGATTAAATAATTGTATAAAAGTACAAACAATCATAAGGAAGCTCAACGACAATAAAAATGTCAATGATACAGTCCAGTTCAATAGTGACAATTGACGGTTTCAGTGACTTCTCTCAAAGTAATATAAAAGGTGCTTGGAGAAGTTTAGAGATTTCCTTTTACATTTCTGCTACTTGTGCATTTGTGGCCTCATTATAGGGAGTCACAGAATGAAAACCAACTCTGATTTGTGACCAAGTGTCCTTGAGACACAGTGTAGAAAATAGCCATGCATTCAATGAATGATCGATAATCACATTCAAGCCCTTTCTGTTTTCCTGTCTCGACGTTTGTACAGTGTCCTTGGCCTTTCGTGCCAGCAGTTTCTAGAGGAGCAGCATGCTGGAGTCTGCTGGTGATTTTACACTGTGGCTGCAATAGAAGGATAGCTCTGTAGTACAGTGATATGCCTCGATGTTTATCACTCTGCTCCAGACACTGCCAACCCTTCCTGAAAGTATAACTTGATTCCATCTAACTGTGAATGCAAGTAGTGACATACTCACTACCTTGGCAGCCAACATAAACAGAGCTTCAGTCCTACTCATCAAAGTCACTTCTCAACAGATTTACTTAGTCCAAATCATCCTCTGAGTATTTTAGTATGTCTTGGTTTAGGATGCAGGCAATTATTGAGTTAGTTAATTCTCTTTTTTTGTTACGGCTCACAGTAAGGCTGACCAGGATAAGGGCAAGGATAGCAGAAGTCCTGTCTGGAAGAGCACAGTAAAGAACTGACCGGATTAATCCAACATCCCAGCATTTTATTTCCAGCCATCTTCCTTTCCCTCCCCCCTCCTCCCTACCTTTTTTATTCTGGTGTCTTCCCCCTTCCTTCCCAGTCCTGAAGAAGGTCTCAGCCCAAAACATCGACTGATCACTCCTCTCCACAGATGCTGCCTGACCTGCTGGGTTCCTCCAGCACTCTGTTGATGTGTCGCTTTGGATTTCCAGCATCTGCAGACTTCCAGCATTTCCAGAATTTTTAAATTAACGATTTAAATTGGAAAACTATCAGGGTTTGAGTTGACAACAGGAATTCTGTAGATGCTGGAAATTCAAGCAACACACATCAAAGTTGCTGGTGAACGCAGCAGGCCAGGCAGCATCTCTAAGAAGAGGTACAGTCGACGCTTCAGGCCGAGACCCTTCGTCAGGACTAACTGAAGGAAGAGTGAGTAAGGGATTTGAAAGTTGGAGGGGGAGGGGGAGATCCAAAATGATAGGAGAAGACAGGAGGGGGAGGGATAGAGCCAAGAGCTGGACAGGTGATTGGCAAAAGGGGAACGGAGAAGATCATGGGACAGGAGGTCCGGGAAGAAAGACGGGGGGGGGGGGAACCCAGAGGATGGGCAAGGGGTATAGTCAGAGGGACAGAGGGAGAAAAAGGAGAGTGAGAGAAAGAATGTGTGCATAAAAATGAGTAACAGATAGGGTACAAGGGGGAGGTGGGGCATTAGCGGAAGTTAGAGAAGTCGATGTTCATGCCATCAGGTTGGAGGCTACCCAGACGGAATACAAGGTGTTGTTCCTCCAACCTGAGTGTGGCTTCATCTTTACAGTAGAGGAGGCCGTGGATAGACATGTCAGAAAGGGTTTGAGTTGAGCTGCACTTCCTGCATTACTAGTCCAGACTTCTGGATTATTGACCAGGACCATAATCATTGCACCGCCAGTCGACACAAACTCATGTATAATTCAAGATCACTTACTGCTGGGAGTTTCTTGGACTCATTGATTTTAAATCCTAACATGTTTGTTTCACTGTTTTATTTTGCACTGCAATGGAATTGCTTAAGCCATCTTTGATATTTTATTCTGTTTATTTAGGGATAAAGTGCGGAACATGGAGAGTGTGATAAAAGTATTGCAGAGGCCAAACTTGGAGTGGTCATGATCTAATTGAATGGACTGAATAGAATTTTAAAAAAGACTCTTCAGCCCAAATGCCTGCTAACCTTCAATTTATTTACTTATTTGAGATATTGTGCAGAACAGGCCCTTCTGACCGAACCAGCTGCATCACCCAGCAACCCACCTATTGAACACCAGCCTAATTACGAGACAATTTACAACGCTCAGTTAATCTACTAATCGGTACGTCTTTGGAACGTGGTTCACAGGGAGAACATACAAATTCCTTACAGCTGGTGTGGGAATTGAACTCCAAACTCCGAGACATCCTGAGCTATGACAGTACCGCGCTAACTGCTGCGTTGCGTGGTGCCCGAGGGTTAGTTAAATTAAAATTCCTTGCAACACAACGCATTCAATGAGGGAAGCTGGAGGTGATGAGTAAAGGGGCGAAGAAAGCCTCTGATAGCAAGAGGAGGGTGGACCATAGGAGACCAGGACTTAGCCCTTTGCCCCTTCCACCTATCACACCCAGATTTGCACATAATCCCCCTCCTCCACACTGCCATCTTCTCCCCTCACCTGGTCTCACCAATCACCTTCCTTTCCAGTCCTGAGGAAGGGTCTCAGCCCAAAACATCAACTGTTTATTCCTCTCCATAGATGTTGCCTAACCTGCTAAGTTCCTCTAGCATTTTGTGTGTGTTCCACAGGATAAATTCAGTTCCATTGGCTTCAACTGAATATAGTTTTCATTTAGAACATAGAGCAGTGCAGCACAGGAGACAGGCCTTTCAGCCCACAGTACCTGTGCAGAACACAAAGCCAAATTAAACTGAATCTCTTCTGCCTGTACATGATAAACACCCATCAATTCCCTGCATATTCATGTGACTATATAATACTCTCTTATACACCACTACCATCCAGACGGTGCCTTCCAAGAATCCATCACTCCCCATGTAAATAAAAAACTTACTGACAATAAGTGTCACGTCCTCTAGTATTTGACACACCTGCCAGCATCCACTATACCTATGCCGCACTTCCGGGAAGCGGAGGCAGAGAAAGTGGTAGCACACGAGAGACCAGAATGAAAGAATGAGTGGTTTATTATTGTCAGATATACAGCAAAAAACTTTTGGTGCATGCCCATCCAGACTGACCATTCCACACATAAATATATCGAGGTAGAGAAACGGATATTAGAGTGCAGAATACTGTATAGTGTTACAATTACAGAGAAAGTTATAATGATACTTCATTTATCCAGCACGTTTCATACAGATGTAGTTGAACGTACTTTGAAATGGGATAAAAGAAAAAAACATGAAAATAAAATTAAAAATAAACATGAAAATAGAAGTTATATTGATGTTAGTTAAAAGCAAGGTTAAATAAATAGGTTTTGAGCTGGCGTTTAAAAATGTCAACTGAGTCTGCATCTCTTATAGTTCAAGGTACTGAATTCCTGTTTAGGAGTGCAGTTCAGAAAAGTTGAGCTGTCATCTGGTTTTGAGGGAGATTGCTTAAAGTTGGTGGAGACTGGTGGAAGAAGACCTGAGAGCTCGAACAGGAAGTGTTGTGCAGGTAAGCAAATAAGGTTAGAGAAAAGGCGAGGTCAGTTGAGAAATTTAGTGTATGAGGATAGATCGAGTATGATTCTTTTAAGAAAACTTCATCAAAATTGAGAGTTCCCTCCTCCTTCTCCAGAACACTCAAAGGAGCAGAAGACCAAGTGGAAGTTGGATTTTATCTTCCGTCAAGATTTACACCTACCTGCCAGTGAATTTGCCCGTAAGTGAGCTATTCCTCAAGTATAGCTTTTGTAGCTACTGGATACCTGCACTGGTTCTGGTGGTCTTCTCCTGGATCCATCTTCTGCAGCTTTCCAGAGCTTGGGAGTCCACTCAGTTCTCCAGCACTAGGTTTACCATAAGTACAATTGCCCCATTGGATGCGAGACACGTAGATACTGCCATTCGTTTAATTAAAAGTAGTGATGGGCTTTGTGTCAATAACAATGCTCAAGAGGGAGATGGGGCTGATTTTAATGTATATAGAGAAGGTGAGGGTGAACCACTGATCTAATCTCATTATACAAGGCAGAGTCTCCATGTCTGTGCCAGTACCAGTATCGAAGGAGCAAGGTGTAGTGTCTGTATATTCATTGTCATCATTATGTATTGTGCCATATAGAACATAGAATAGTACAGCACAGTACAGGCCCTTCAGCCCACAATGTTGTGCCGACCCTCAAACCCTGCCTCCCATATAAGCCCCCACCTTAGATTCCTCCATATACCTGTCTAGTAGTCTCTTAAACTTCACTAGTGTATCTGTCTCCACCACTGACTCAGGCAGTGTATTCCACACACCAACCACTCTCTGAGTGAAAAACCTTCCTCTAATATCCCCCTTGAACTTCCCACCCCTTACCTTAAAGCCATGTTCTCTTGTATTGAGCAGTGGTGCCCTGGGGAAGAGGCGCTGGCTATCCACGCTATCTATTCCTCTTATTATCTTGTACACCTCTATCATGTCTCCTCTCATCCTCCTTCTCTCCAAAGAGTAAAGCCCTTTGATATGGACGACTTGTCTTTGCCTGTGGGGAAGACCCCTTTCATGCTGTTATTCTTAGTCTTTTATTTATCCATTACCATGATTATTCTTGACCAATTTTTCTACAGAAATGGTTTGCTACTGCCTTCTTCTGGGCAGTGTCTTTACAGGATGGGTGACCCCAGCCATCATCAGTGCACTTCAGAGATTGTCTGCCTGGCATCACCGGTCCCATCACCAGGACCTGTGATATGCACCAGCTACTCATACAACCGTCCACCACCTTCTCCTGTGGCTTCATGTGACCCTGATCTGGGGGTGGGTGTGGAGGGGGGAGGGCTGAGCAGGTGCTACATCTTGCCCGAGGGTGATCTGCAAGCTAGCGGAGAGAAGGAGCACATTACGCCTACTTTGGTGGAGACGGATCTCTGCCTCGCCACCTGGTCTGTATATTAGCGTCAATATTAATGGGGAGTCTCCACATTAGTGTTAAAATAGGAGGGTCCTCATGGAGAAGTCTCCACATTTGCTGGAGATAAAGTTTGAAGATAGACCATATACTTGGGGTGTGGAGTGGGATGGAGGGCCATTGATGGCCTGATATGGGAGGGGTAGATCTCTGGGAGCCTGCTGAATTTTACAGGATGTATCTGGAAAAACATCAGTGCTTATATGGGAGGGGTTCCTGGGTAACTTCAATGCTTGCAGTGAGTGAGAGAGGTTGTGGCTCGTGTTTCACCATGGGGAGCAGATACTTCAAGTTATTTACAAAGGGTAATACATAAACCATGGGGGTTTTGGGTGGAGATATATTTCTGCCAAAGGAGGTGTAAGGCACTCCTTCCCTTCACGAGCCTGCAGGTCACCCTTGGGAGAGGTGTTACACCTGCTTAGCCCCTACAATCCGGATGACATGAAACCATAGGAGCAGATGCTGCATATCACAAGTCCTGGTTATGCGACCGCTGATGTCAGGCAGATAACCTCTGAAGAGTATTGACAATGGCTGGGGTCACCCGTCTTGTAAAGACACTGCCCAGAAGGCGAGAATGGCAAACCTCACCTGTGGAAAAATTTCCCAAATCAATCATGGTCATGGAAAGACCATGATCGCCTTCTCATACGACACGGCACATAACACGTGAACAAATACATAAACAGTCAAGGCCTTGTACAACTGCAGTAGAACCTCCCTGCTCCTGTACTCCAATCCTCTTGCTATAAATGCTAGCATACCATTTGCCTTTTTCACCACCTGCTGTACCTGCATGCCCACTTTCATGTGTGTCCCCAGGTTATTTGCAGTGAATCCCAAGCACACTTCCAAAGTTTAAAGTGATAAACATGCACTGTAATATATTACCAGGCACAATATCACTGTCACAAGAAGCTCAAAGCTTCAGTGGGAAGAGAAATAATAAAATCATCAAATGTCCTCGTTTGAGAGGTTATTAAATATGTGCAACAATTTATTTTTAGTGTCATAGATGCAGACTGCTATTCCAATCTCCAAGCAACAAAACTGCCTCAAAAATTAATGTTGCAGCCTCAGAAATGTGGGCCACAATGTTAATTGCCCCATCACCCCTATTTTACTCTGCTCTATGTAAAGTGATACCCCTTCTACTTCCTAGTGCTGGTTGGGATGTGTGGGGTGTTGGGGGCTGGGGATTAAGATGAGTGAAGGAAAAGAAAACTAATCCTTTTCTTTCGCAGCCCAATGTAATACAATCACCGTTTTATCTAGCCAGCACCAGGTAAAATGTGTGACATCAACCTCGAGCTAGATGAGGATCAGTGGTAGGTTCCTGCAGCAGTCATGGCTGGTTGGTTGTCCAGGCAACGTGAAGAAACAATCTTTGGTCCCCATGCCGACTTGGCATTGCCTGAATCCAAATCCTGCTGTTTGAACTGCTCTGAACCGTGTCTGGAATCTCTTGAATGAGAGCAAATGACAGCGTGAGAGGAACAACTAAATTAATTAACAGATAGAGAGAGAGACTGTGGGTACAAGAGAGAGTGTGCACGTTAGAAAGAAGCAGAGCACAAAATAAAAAGAGATGAGAGGAGTGTGCAAGAAAGAAAAGAGAAAAAGAGGGCAGAAAGGATGTATGAAAGTGTGTGTGTGTGTAAGTGAGAGAGAAAGAGAAAGCACGTGGGGCAGAGCATGTGAGAAAGAGAGAAAATGTGAAAGAGCAAAATATGAGGGTGAGAAGGGTGGAGGGGAGAAGGATGGAGGGGAAGGGGAGGGGTAAGGGGGAGGGGGAGGGGGAGGGGAGGGGAGAAGGGGGTGGGAAGAAGAGGGAGGGGAGAGGGGGAGGGGAGAAGGGCGGAGGGGAGAGGGGAGAGGGGAGAGGGGAGAGGGGAGAGGGGAGAGGGGAGAGGGGAGAGGGGAGAGGGGAGAGGGGAGAGGGGAGAGGGGAGAGGGGAGAGGGGAGAGGGGAGAGGGGAGAGGGGAGAGGGGAGAGGGGAGAGGGGGAGATCTATTTTAGCCATGATTAAAAGGCAGAACACGCTCAATAGTCTAAATGACCCACTTCCACCCCTTTTTATCCAGTCTTCTGAGCTTCACCTATCATGAAATCTTTTCATTCATTTGTCAATTTATAAATGTTATTAATCTCCCTTTAAAGCATTACGCTGAATATGCTGTTCAGGGCTGGTGATTCAGAGACATTCAAGTAACATAAAGCAATAACATTTGCAGAATGCAGAGAAAATGACAATTGGTCAAATGTCAGACGATTAAGTCTGACATTAATAGTGTTTTGTGACTGAGTGTCACATGATCAAATGGACAGGAAAATATCAAACAAGAGCAAGAAACGGTACCACAAGACAGACAGAGCTGGATTAGGTGCCTAAAGGATTCCAGCAAACTATGCCTTTGTTTGATTAGAGTTTCTGCGTTCTTCAAGCCCTACTGGAAAACCCCTGCCTGAAGCTCTCTCATCTACTCTTATGCCTAGGATCACCACGATCTCTGTCACCCCTCTTTGACAGTTTGTCGGGACCACCTCATGAAGCCCTGCTGAACTTCGTTAGGAGTTGAAACCTGAATAGTTAAATGAGAACTGGGAGTCACAGCCAACCGACATGAAGGTCCCTCGGTGGATTTCAAGAGAGGTCATGGATGGTCCATTTAAAAGGATCAGCATGATCGCATAACAGCATAATGCATAACAATATCAGCGTAGGGGTTCAATTTCTGCCTCTAAGGAGTTCATACATTCTCCCATGACCACCTGGGTTTCTTCTGGGTGCTCTGGTTTCCTCCCATATTCCAAAGATGTATGAGTTAGGGTTATAAACTGTGGGCATGCTATGTGGCTGCCAGAAGCATGATGACTTGTGGGCACACCTTCAGTGTGTGTTGGTCATTGACGTAAACAATGCACGTCAATGTACTGTATGTTGTACTGTACCCATAGACAAATATAGGTGATCTTTAAAAGCTAATCTATCTAATTAACTTAAATCTATGCCTCCTACTTATCGAACTCTCTGCAACAGGAAATCAGTCCTTGCAGTTTATCCTGTATAGGCCCTTCATAGTTGCATGTACCTCACTTGAGTTTCGTCTCCATCTTCTTTGTTCATCCTGGCACTGTATTGGTCATTGATGCAAACACCGCATTTCACTGTGCGTTTCGAAGTTTCAATGTGCATATGACAAATGAAACTAATCTTTAATCTTCTTTAATCTTTAGGATCTCAGCATCAAAGAAATATAATTCCGTCAGGGGCGTATCTACTGAAAATAGCGCCTATGGCAAGCACTGAAATTGAGCCCCTGTTCAAACATCTAACACCCATCTTTTAGATAACTTTACCATAATATCAGCTCAAAAATACAAGTCAAGCTCGTTAATTAACAAATTATGGCACTACATGAAAATTATAACGGCACCTTCCTTGCTTTCACTGATGCAAATTGGTCGATGGTGTGATCAAAGTCAGTTTTTTTGGTTTCTTCTCTTTCTACACTCAGCAGAACAAGATCACAGAGTCTGCCTTGATCCATGGAGGCTCTCAAATACGAAAGTGTTAGTTTTAACTTGCTGAATGATCTCTCACAGCTGGCGATGGAAACTGCGATGGTTAGCATTAACTAAACAGCAATGTGAAGATTGGGGAAGACACTCCCATCTCCATACAGAACAATAAATTCAAGAAGCTCTTCAGGTCTTGATATTTTCATGTTGACCCACCTTGATAGCAACATTCTGCAATCCAAAATTTCTTCATATAGCTGCTGTCCATTACCATCAGAGCTGTACAATTCACCCAAATTTTCGCACTTCTTCTTTAGGTTGTTACTGTCGGTGCCGTAACAGAGTCCCTTGACATCGAGAAGGAACCCAAACTTGGCGTCAGTGTCATGCAAACGAACGAATCTTTCTTCCATTTCACTGTGAAGACAGTCGAGTGTTCCCTTCATGACTCTTTCCATTTCCTCCTTAGCTGTTAACCCAGCGTCTCTCAAGTTCTCATCAGCCATTCATTTTTTTCGTCTCTGACATCCTTCAACTTCAATATTCCATTCCTGACAGAGACCAACTCCTTTTTCGAGTGCCTTCCTGACCAACACTTCACTTTCATCATCAAAATGATCTCGGAGGGCTTTCAAATCCAGGGCAGTATCGTGGAAGTTCCTGCAGCCTCTTTTGAGTAGGGTCAATGCGAATGAGTACATTGTTCCAAAATCCGAGCAAAATCAGAAAGTCGTAACTCAACATATGGTTGTACAGCTGTCTTGCATCACTTCTTGTTTTACTGGTCTCATTTTCATTGTCTATCATGTCCTGGAGAACTTGAAGTATCTTCTCAATGTACTTGTTGACGGGCTTCACTGCTTCTGTCCTTGCACTCCACCTGGCTTCAGACTCCGACTTAATAACCACAGGCATGGCATTTTTGAGTTTTTCCCAGCACTGTTGAACGAGAGAAAAACACGTAGAGAGCTTTGATGGTTCCAAAAATCATGACCATCATTGTATCCTGCTTGGCTGCATGTACACCCACCAAGTTGAGTGAGTGATTGTTGCAATTCACAAACACTGCCAGGTTGTTTTTCTCACTTATTCTTTGATGAACACCACTTCTGTGTCCAGCCATCACAACAACGTTGTCATAGCACTGTGACTAACAATCTTGTAGCTCCATTTCGTCCTTCTCTAGCTGTTTCAAGATGTCTTCAACCAAGCTCTCAGCATCCTTCTGGCTTATCTGGATAAAACCAAGGACGGACCCTTTAACACGGACTGTTTTCCTCTCAAAATCAACTTCCACATACCTCACTACTTCTGACATCTGCTCACGGTGTGCCTGATCAGGAGTCGAGTCGAACATGAGACCAGAGTATTTGGCTTTATGAGTGCTTCTCAGTAAACTCTGGTGAATAGTGGATGCCATCATCTGGATGAATTCGTTCTGGACACCTGGTGAAAGATAAGACATGGATCCAGGATGACTTTCCAAATGAGTGAGGTATTCTTTTATGACAGGGTCAAAGATGGCCAGTAGTTTCAGTAAGCCAAGGAAATTTCCCACATTGGAGTCATCGTCTAGCTGAAGTGACTCCCTGTGTCCTCGCAAAGCCAGGTTCTGAGTCACAAGGAATTTTATGCAGTGAAGGATTCTCGTCAAGATATCACGCCACTTCTGCTTTTCCTTCTCAATCTATAACTGAAATACCATGTCAATAACTCCTCTGTTTCCAGCTAAATTTCTTTCTATTTCTTTCCACTGTGTGAAGCATTCCCAATGATTCTTGGCATTTTCATGAACACTAATCCTTTCAGGTGCTTTCCACTGGTTGGATCCACTTTCCTGCTCCAATGAGGATTGATGGTCTGACTGGGAATAGAGAAGACAACAGACACAAAATGCAGTCTTCTTAGAAGGGGAATAGACCAGCCATGAGCGAGTCACTTCCTCACCACGACCATTTCCTAATTTCCTCTTGAACCAAGTTTTGTTCATTGAGCGGTTATTTGTTGGTAGGAAAAGCCCCTCACTGTTCTGGAAATACTTCGAACCCAGTTTCATTATTTCTGCTCTCAACGCGTCAGGCAGAATTGCTTTTCCAGTATCCTTGTCGAACTTCAGAAGTCCAATGTCATGCTGTTCAATCACTTCTGGTATGACAGTTCGAAGCTCTTTGACACCATCCAGTTCATTAGGTTCAGTGTCGTCAGGTTCAATCTCGTCAGGTAAAATCTTGTCAATAAACTCAACATCACCACCACCATCGTCTTCCCCTCCTGTCATGTCCACGTCCTCTGTGGCAGCCTCACTCTTAATCTCCTCATTCTTGGATTTATCTGACTTGATTTCTTCCTCAGCTTGTGACGCATTTGTACTTGATCCACTTTCAGGTTCTAACAAACTTGTAGCAGGTGCAAGCGATTCCATGGAATGTGTCAAACTACTTGTTCCAGGCTTTTTACAGAAGGGCATGAAGAACTTGCTCGATTTCTTGGCTTCCCCCGCCTCCAACTTTCGTCTCTTCCGTCCTTCAGCTCCACTTTCCTTCTTCTTCATGAAGAAACGTTTCATGGTCTTCTTACACAACGCTTTGAGATAAGGCCATCCTAGTGCTTCTCACCCATGATAATCAAAGACAGATCATACATCTGAAGAAAATTATTTTTTCACTATCCGAGGATGGCTTGTCTGACTTTAATAGAAACTGCTCAGCGGCACCCCCTCCCTTTCAAGTGGCAGCCAGGGCACGTGCCATACCTGCCATACCTTAGATACATCACTGAATTCTGCCACATAGCTCCTTGAGCATGGTAGGCATTTACTATCAATCTGAACATGGATGTCATCTCCACGTTGCTGTTTGACCCTTTTTCTCGATTCAATTTTCAGAAAATCCACCAGGATCAACAGTGAAGGGGGAGATCGGTATAATCTCTTTGAACTTAATATAAGGAGGTCAACAGATTTTGTGTAGTGGCTGAATTATTATATTAAGGTCCAAAGGATCCAGATCTTGATACAGAGCATCATTTCAAATCCGACCATGGTGACTTGGGAACCAAAATACTGGAGTGGGACTCTGACAGATTTAGTAGAGCCTCACAGTTTTGGCAATCTGTGTTCAGTCATGACCCCTAGTGCCATCTGTGCCCAGCTTGCACTTTCTCTCCCGTGACTGCATGGGTTTCGCCGAGGGTGGTTTGGTTTTCTCCTGCATCCCAAAGACATGCGGTTTGGAGCCTACTTGGCAGTTATAAAGATCTCCTGGTATAGGTAGATGGTTGGAGAGTTGATGGAGATTCGATGCGCCCCGGAGAGAATAGGTTTCAGACAGATAATGGGGAGATTGTTCTGAGGGCCAACATAGCCTCATAGCTGAACAGCTCTTCAGATCACATCTTGGACGTTTAACAAGAACAGTTAGATTTTAAAAATACGAAAGATTCTGCAGATGCTGGAAATCCAGGGCAATACGCACACAAAATGCTGGAGCAAAACTGCAGTCCTGATGAAGGGCTTT
Organism: Mobula birostris; assembly: GCF_030028105.1. Taxonomy (NCBI): domain Eukaryota; kingdom Metazoa; phylum Chordata; class Chondrichthyes; order Myliobatiformes; family Myliobatidae; genus Mobula; species Mobula birostris. The sequence goes on along the minus strand of NC_092374.1, from coordinate 15,356,757 downwards.
GGCCCAAAACATCGACTACTTATTCCTCTCCATAGATTCTGCCTGACCTGCTGAATTCTTCCAGCATTTTATATCAGCTGGCTTTTATAGATTTATTCTCAGGATGTGGATATGAATGGCAGTTTATTGTCCATCCTGGAACTTAATGAGGTGTAATTAAGTAACAATTCAGTCATCGCTGAGTCTGGAGTCAGAGATAAACCAGGCTCTGAGCTGAAGCTATCAACAATTTTGTACCACAGTCCCTTCAGCAGTGCTGGGTCTCATATTGTGTTGGCAACATTATTTCAGCCCTATATCTGCTCCAGTATTGAACCTTAAATTGTTTTATGATGCATCACAATAAAAGGATCTGGATTTGTGCTATCATGAAGGTGATTTGTGTCAGGTAGTTTTATGACCAATAGAAATCCTATTGAACACCCAAGCATAGTGTAAAAAGTCTTTAAATCTTTCAAAGTGATAATACAAGAGGAAAGTTTTATCTTTAGAGAAGTGACCATGTTGACAATAAGTTTTGTTAATTTACTTTTTCCCAAACAGCTTTGACTTTGGTAGTGGGTGTAGTTCTTTTTTTTAATAAAATTATTTATATTCTAATATATGAATTAATCTAATCTATATGAATATGGAGTAAGGAGTTCGTTAATGTGATTCAATTTACTGTATCTGGTATTATATTTTTTCTTTTGTTTTATAATATGCATTCTCTTGGACTCTATTCTTCTATATAGAAATCAATAAAAAATATTGGAAAAGAAGAAAGACAATTAACTTATTTGGTTTACTGTTAATTCATTGGATTGGATTATGGTCAATTGAAACAACTGCCAGCACGTGACTTCCATATCTACAAATTAATCTGCACTACCCTACGGTGACAGCCTTCTCTGAGGATTATCACTTTGTTGTGATGGTGAGGCTGGTCACTTTCTGAGATCCCAAAAGAGCAATGCCATCTGGAGATTAGCACATGGGAGGGGTCACCCACAGCAATAAGGTCAAGGCTGAGGTTCCAGGCAAAGACCGATCCAACCTAGACCTCAGTGATGGAGTTGGCAAAAGGTGAAAACATATCACACTGGCGGTGAGGGCGGAGGAAGGCTACAACAGTGAAGGGTCCTCAGTCACCTTGCATTCCATGCCACTGGACCCTGATCCCCTGCTCTCAAGGACTGTGAAGTAGATGGCTGTGCATCAGCCTCCCCAAAGTCACACATAGGCATTCTCCATTAAGGGAATTATGTGGATCCTGGATTGGCCTCTACAACCACTTGAAGACACACCAATAGACAACCCCTTAGAAGGACATCATATACAACTCAAGTGATTGCACGGCTGTGGCAGAATAGTCATCTCCACTGGGCAGAGCGGGTCACAGGTGGCAACCAGGCCTCAGGAGATGGATCCTCAGGCACTGCTCATAGCACTGGTTTGACTACCTTTTGACAGCACACTGCCAGGCTTAAGATCAATTTCCATCTCATTATTATAAGACTATAGATTGGATATCTTATAACCTAGAAGCATAGCATATAGAAGATTAGATACAGGAACAAACCATTTGGTCCACAATGAAGTGCCAAACTATTTAAAATAATGATGCCCAATCCTTCTGCCAAAACATGGCCCATATCCCTCCATTCTCTGCATATTCATGTGTTCATATTCATATTCATGCATTCATTTAAGAACATCTTAAATGTCCTGTCCAAGACCGAAAGAAGCTGCAGAAGATCGTGAACATGGTGCAGCACATCACAGAAACCAATCTTCCGTCCATGGACTCACTTTACACCACACGCTGTTGGAGAAGTGCTGCCAGGATAATTAAGGACATGACCCACCCAGCCAACAGACTTTTTGTCCCTCTTCCTTCCAGGAGAAGGTTCAGGAGCTTGAAGACTCGTACGGCCAGATTTGGAAACAGCTTCTTTCCAACTGTGATAAAACTGCTGAACGGATCCTGACCCAGATCTGGGCCGTACCCTCCAAATATCCGGACCTGCCTCTCGGTTTTTTTCCGCACTACCTTACTTCCCATTTTTCTATTTATGATTTATAATTTATTTTTTAAATATTTACTAATTTTAACTATTTTTAATATTTAATATTTGTAATCCAGGGAGTGTGAAGCACAGATTCAAATATCGCTGTGATGATTGTACGTTCTAGTACTAATTGTTTAGTGACAATAAAGTATAAAATACAAAGTAAATGCCTCTATCATATCTGTCTGTACCATCACCCCCGGCAGCACGTTCCAGACACCAACCACTATCTGAGTAGAAAACTTTCCCCATAGGTATCCTTCGAACTTTCCTTCACCCACCTTAAATACATGCCCTCTGGCATTAGACATTAGATAATGGCTCTGGTACTGTATTTTTGCCTTTCATAAGTTTATATTGATTTCACTTGGTAATGTGAAGGGTCAGTTTACTTGGCAGTCAAAAGCCACTTCGAACATGCCGGTCATCGACTGACCCGTCTGAAGAATGCAGCGGCACTCCTATGCTATGCTTCTAGTTCATAATGGAAAGTGTGCCACATCATCGGTGTCTGGTTTCGGAGGGTTTCCTTTGTCTTTGGGACATTCATCTTCAGACTGAGTTTGCAACCAGTGCTAAAGAACCATTGGGAAAGTATGCTGCAGATATCAAAAGGCCCACACATATACTTGGCTAAGTATCTGTTTGATGAATGTTTAGTTTTGTAGTTTGTGTAACTTAGGATAGCTTAGATGTTTGGTCAAATGATTTACTGTTTGCCCATAAATAAATGATTAACGTGCTTGTTTGTAATCACTGTCTTCTGTCTCACTCCACAAACTTGTGAACCTGCTTCCTCGTAACACTCTCAATCTCTCAAACGGCCTCTTCATGACCATTGCATTTTGCCTACCTCCACTACACTTTCTCTGTAACTGTACACTACACATGGCACTCATTAATGTTCTACTAAATCAAAGTACATATGCATAGGATGACAGACCATTAGACCATATGATATAGGAGCAGAGTTAGGCCATTTGGCCCATTGCATCTGCTCCACCATTTCATCATGGCTGATAGAATTTTCCCCTCAGCCCCAAACTCCTGCCTTCTCCCCATATTGTTTCATGTCCTGACCAATCAAGAATCTATCAATCCCTGCCTTAAATACAAATAAACACTTGGCCTCCACAGATGCCTGTTGCAAGGATTTGCACAGATTCACCACTCTCTGGCTAAATAACTTCCCCTCATTTCCATTTCAAAAGGATGCCCCTCTATTCTGAGGCCTGGTCTTAGACACTCCTACCACAGGAAACATCCTCTCCACATCCACTCTATCAAAGCCTTTCACCATTTGATAGGTTTCTATGAGATCACCCTCATTCTTCTAAATTCCAGTGAATATAGGCCCAGAACTACCAGACGCTCTTCATATGACAAGCCATTCAATCCTGGAATCATTTTTGTGAAGTTCCTTTGAACCCTCTCCAGTCCTTTCTAAGATAAGGGGCCCAAACCTGGTCACAATACTCCATGTGAGGCCTCACCAATGTGTTAAAAAGTTGCAAATTACATCCTTGGTTTTCTATTCTAGTCCTCTTGAAATAAATGCTAACATTGTATTTGCCTTCCTCACCACAGACTCAACCTGCAAATTAACCTTTAGCAAACTAACCACAAGGACACCCAAGTCCCTTTGCACCTCAGTTTTTTTGCATTTTATTTCCACTTACAAAATAGTCAATCCTTTTATTTCTTCTACTAAAGTGCATGACTATAAACTTCCCAACACTGTAATCCATCTACCATCTCTTTGCCCATTCTCCTAACCTGACTAAGTTCTTCTGTAGCTTTTACTTCCTCAAAACTATCTGCCCCTCTACCTATCTTCATATTTTCTGCAAAGTTTGCAACAAAGTGATCAATTTCTTCATCAAAATCATTGACATATGATGGAAAAAGAATCGGTCCCAACACAGACCCACCTGGAGCACCACTAGCCACCGGCAGCCAGCCAAAAAAGGCTCCCTTCATTCCCACTTTTTGCCTCCTGCCAATCAGCCACAGGTTTACCCATGCTAGAGTATTTACTGTAATACCATGTTAGCTTATTAAGCAGCCTCATGTGTGGCACCATGTCAAAGGCCTTCTGAATATCCAAGTATACAATATCAATTGCTTCTCCTTTGTCTATCCGGCTTATTACTTCTTCAAAGAATTCCAACAGATCTGTCAAGCGAGATGTTCCCTTGAGGAAGCCATGCTGACTACGGCCTATTTTATCATGTGCCTCCAAGTACCCGAAGAGCTCATCCTTAATAATTGACTCCAACATCATGCCAACCACTGAGGTCAGACTAACTGGCCTATAGTTTCCTTTCTTCTGCCTGACTCTCTCTTCTTGAAGAGTGAAGTGACAACTGCAATTTTCCAGTCTTCCACAACCATTCCAGAATCTAACGATACTTGAAAGATCATTACTAATGCCCCATAATCCAGCTGAGGCTGAGGTTGAAGCGTTCGGCAGAGATGGTGCTCGGTGTCAGAGGGCTAATCAGAGCTCGAAGTTTTCGGATGACTCAGAGTCCCACTGTGGTCGGGCATGGCAGGGAGAGTTTTATTCCTTCTCCTGTCTGCGTGAGATGTGGGACTTTCGAGAGACTTTGAACTTTTTTTTTAATGTGCTATGGCCTGTTCTTCATCAAGTTATGGTATTGTTGCACTGTTGTAACTATATGTTATAATTATGTGGTTTTTGTTAGTTTTTCAGTCTTGGTCTGTCCTGTGTTACTGTGATATCACACCGGAGGAATATTGTACCATTTCTTAATGCATGCATTACTAGATGACAATAAAAGAGGACTGCGTGTCCTCATAATCTAATCTGATAATCATTTCAGCCTTCTCTTTCAGAACTCTGGGGTGTGCACCATCTGGTCCAGGTGCTTTATCTACCTTCAGTTCTTTCGGTTTCCAAGAACCTTCTCTCTAGTTATGGCAACTTCACACACTTTATGTCCCTTGATACCTGGAACTTCCACCATACTGCTAGAGTCTTCCAGAGTGAGTCTGGTGCAAAAGGCTTATTCAATTCATTCACCATTTTGTTGTTCCCTATTACTACCTCTCCAGAATAGTTTTCCAGTGGTCAGATATCCACTCTTGCCTCATTTACACTTTATGTATATGAAGAAAGTTTTAATGTCCTCTTTAATATTATTGGCTAGCTTACTTTTGTATTCCATCTTTTCCTTGTTAAGGACTTAAGTTGCCTTCTGTTGGGTTTTAAAAGCTTCCCAATCCTCTAACTTCCCACTAATTTTCACTCTCCTATATGCCCTCTCTTTGGCTTTTATGTTGGCTTCTCTTGTTTGCCACATTTGTGTCATCTTTCCGTTAAAATACTCCTTCTTTGGGATGTATATAACTTGTGCCTTTTGAATTGCTTCTAGGAATTCCAACCATTGCTTCTCTGTGATCATCCCTGCCAGTGTTCTTTTCCAATCGGTTCTGGCCAATTCTTCTCATCCTTGTGTTTCCCTAATCTCCACTGTAATACAAATACATATGACTTTAGTTTCTCCTTCTCAAATTTCAGGGTGAATTCGATCATCTTATGATCACTTTCCCCTTAGGGTTCTTTAGCCTTAAGATCTCTAATCAATTATGGTTCATTCTGCAACACCCAGTCCAAAATAACTGATCCTCTCATGGGCTCAACCATGAGTGGCTCTGAAAAGCCATCTCATAGGCACTCTAGAAATTCCCCCTCCTGTAATCTAGCACCAACATGACTTTCCCAATCTACCTGCACATTGAAGTCCCCCATGACTACTGTAACATTGCCCTTTTGCCATGCATTTTCTATCTCCATTTGTAATTTGTAGGCTACATCTTTACTACTGTTTGGGGGTTTGTATACAACTCCCTAATGGATCTTTTTACCCGTGCAGTTCCTCAGCTCTGTCCACAAAGATTCAACACTTTCTGACCCTACGCCTCTTTCTAATGATTTGATTTCATTTTTTACAAACAGAGCAAAGCCACCCCCTCTCCTTTCCTGTCTATACTCCAATACAATGTGTCTATGGTCTTTCAGAATGATCTGTTTGCATGGTATCCAAATGAACACATTTCACTGTTACTTCAGTACACATAACAGTAAACCAATAATCAGATGCAGGTTACTGATGTCTGATATTGAGAAACATAAGCAAATACTGTAAGTGGTTTTCATTTACTAAAGACCACAAAACATAGGAGCAGAATTAAGCTATTTAGCCCATTGTGCCTCCTCTGCCATTCTATCATTTCTGATCCCAGATTCCACTCAACCTCATCCACCTATTTTCTCACCATACCCTGACTGATCAGGAAACAATCAACTTCCACCTTAAATATACTTAGTCTCCACCTCAGTCTGTGGCAGAGCATTCCACAGATCCGCTACTCTCTTGCTAAAAAAAATTCCTCCTTACCTTAGTTCTAAAAAGATCCCCTCAATTTTGAGGCAGTACCCCCTAGTTCTGGATGCCCCCACCAAAGGAAACACCCGCTCCACATCCACCCTATCTAGTCCTTTCAACATTCGGTAGGTTTCAATGAGATCTCCACGCATTCTTCTAAATTCCAGTGAGTACAGGCCCAAAGCTGCCAAACGCTCCTCACATGTTAACCCCTTCATTCCCGGAATCATCTTGTGAACCTCCTCTGGACTCTCTCCAATGACAACACATCCTTTCTGAGATATAAAGCCCAAAACTGTTGACAATATTCCAAGTGTGCCCTGACTAGTGTCTTATAAATCCTCAGCATTATCTCCTTGCTTTTATATTCTATTCCCCTTGAAATAAATGGGAACATTGTATTTGCCTTCTAAATTAACTTTCTGGGAGTCCTGCATGAGGACTACTAAGTCCCTCCTCACCTTTGATATTTGAACCTTCTCCCCATTTAGATAAAAGCATTAAGAATAGTTAACAAATTTAGATGAATATTAAACTCTATATGAAGTAAAAATCTTTGAAATAAAGGCAATTTACGAAATTTACTCTACGAAATAAAATGGCAGCATGATAGCATAGCAGTTTGTGTGACACTGTACAGCGCTAGCTATAAGATCAGGCTTCAATTTTTGCCACTGTCTGTAAGGAGTTTGTACATTCTCCCTATGACTGCATGGTGTTCTTCTGGGTAAACTGATTTCTTCTGCATTCTGAAGACTAATGGATTAGTAAGATAATTGGTCGCATTAGTACAATTGGTTGGCACAAGCTCATTCTGCTGAAAGATCCTGTTACTGTGCTCTTATATCTAAACACAAATAAAAATATGAACCTGGTTGCAGCTTACATAATAGCTGAGGGGTCAGATGGTAAGTGGATCCTGCTACTCAGACCTACAAAACTTACACCCATAGTTGGACTTGATCCGAGTCCAGTGACAGAACAGAAGGTTGGGTGTACTGAGAGACACCGGCCTCTGTTCTCCCACAATGCAGTGCACAGATGCACGTCAAGAATGCACCAAACTTCAGGAGCTAAATCTGACTCACCCAATTTCACTACAACTCAGTAAACTAAAGTTAGAGCTTAGCACTCAGGAGAATTGGACGAGGCAGTTTGTAAATGCTTTGCTTCAATTGTCAGATGTAAACATTAATCCTTGATCAGCACATTTATTTACTAAGAAGTAATATTCTAACTGCTTCAAGTGCTGTAGTGTGCAATGTTTAGTTTTCATGCACAGCAAAACACAGTGGACAGAAATAGCATTCACGTCAATGCTTCATTCATGGGGTGTGTGTAGCAATACTCAGATCAGTCTTATTGTCTCACCCGTAATTGCTTTTGAGAAACCTCCTTGGGCTGCTGCAGCCCTCCTGGTGAAGGTCTGTTCCCACAGTACCGTTGGGGAGGATGCTCCAGCATTTTACTCCACCCAGAAAAGAGTACAGCCAAACCAAGATGGTGTGCAACTAAGCAGGCAACCTGTAGGTGACACTGTTCCCCATTGCCTGGTATAACTATTGTCCGTAGTGTTCCAGGTCAGAGGTTAAGGAGGTACTGTAAGGGTAGCCAAGAGAAGTACATCTCAGTGCGCCTAGCAGCCATGGTGTAATAGGACAGGTGAGTAACAGGGCAACAAGGTAGCTAGCCATTAGCATAGCACTTGACAGCACCTGAGATTGGAAAATAAGGGTTCAATTCCCACCGTTGTCTATAAGGTGTTTGTAAGTTCTCCAAGTGTCCACTTGGGTTTCCTTTGACTGCTCCGGTCTCCTCCCACATAACAAAGGAGGGACGGGCTAGGGTTAGTAAGTTCTGGGCATGGTACATTGCTGCTGGAAGTATGGCAAAACTTGCAGGCAGTGTCCTGCACATCCTCGGACCGTGTTGGTCATTGACGCAGATGACGCAATTCACTTATCTTTCGATATACATGTGACAAATAAAGCTAACGCCCCTCTTTTGGTGAGGGGGTGCTTTTCCTTTCTACTGCACCACACTTCTGTGTCGGAAAACATAACCAGTGGAGCAGATGTGTGGGATTAGAAATTCCAAGAATGTTAGCTTCTCGAGGCAGCACCTCATGTAGATATCACCAGTGGTGGGGAGTGATGTGCCTGTGGTGTATTAGGCAGAGCCCACTACTCTCTGCTGATTCCTTTATTTCTAGACCTCCAGCCTAGGTGACATCACTCAACCAGAAATGTTGACTGTCCGTTCCCCTCCGCGTAAGATACCTGACTGACTGAGTTCCTAGCAACTGCAAACTCCATATAGTCTTCATTCGATCGGCACACAAACAAACCAAGGAGAAGAAGCAAGCCATTTGTCCCCTTGAGCTCAATCCACCATTTAGTATCCGGGTCTCAACTTCCCTTCCCCATCTAATCCCTACAACCTGCGTTACTATTGGAGTCCAATGGAAAGCAAACAGTATCTTTCTATAGGTGAAATGCTGAGAAATTCTGTCCATTTCAACAGACCACTTGAGCTTTAGGAGTTCATAAGAATTTAACCAAAATTTTCAATTAAAATAAAATTCGTATGACATTTTCAAAGCAGTTATGAGTGCCCCAGGGAACAGAATACAAGGACATGGTGGTAGGAGGAGATCAAACATGTAGAATGTGGCTTAAGTAGAACCAAACCACTATTATAGACCATTGCTGTAGTGTAAATTCTGTGTAGCTCTGTGAAATTACTTCGCCTGCCTGTATCAAAGCATGAGTTAATAAACTGCTAATAAGTGATTACACGTCAAAAGGACTGATTGTGAATAAAGTACTATTGGAACATCCTGAGATTGGAATGGTGATGTAGATATAAAAGGTTTTTTGTTTAAATTCTGAATTGCTGCTTCAATCACATTAAACATTCTCTCATTTTTTCCATAATTAATTTCTATTTCTCTACCTAAATGTTCATTGGTAACTCTCTCAGAACTGAGAGTTGAGACAGTGTTAGTATCCCTCTGTTAATACTATTCAACCTTATGAAGTAAATTCTCTGCTCAAACCAGCCATCATATCTTACATTTCCTCACAACTCAGGAGGAGGCCATTATCTCATTGAGCCTAACCAGGCTCTCACTGTATTCCCAAGAATCAGAGAAACATAGAAAACCAACAGCACAATACAGGCCCTTTGGCCCACAGTGCTGGGCAGAACATGTACTTACTTTGGAAATTACCTAGGGTTTCCTGTAGCCTTCTATTTTTCTAAGTTCCATGTACCTATCCAGGAGTTTCTTAAAAGACCCTGTCACATCTGTTTCAACCACCATCACCGGAAGCCCGTTCCACACATACACCACTCTGCGTAAAAAAACTTACCCCTGACATCTCACCTATACCTACTTGCAAGCACCTTAAAACTGTGCCCTCTCGTGGTAGCCATTTCAGCCCTGGGAAAAAGCCTCTGATTATCCACACGATCACTACCTCTCATCGTCTTATACACCTCTCATCCTCCATCGTTTCAAGGAAAAAAGGCCGTGTTCACTCAACTTATTCTCATAAGGCATGCTCCCCAATACTGGAAACATCCCTGTAAATCTCCTCTGCACCCTTTCTATGGTTTCCACATCCTTCCTGTAGTGAGGCGGCCAGACCTGAGCACAGTACTCCAAGTGGGGTCTGACCAAAGTCCAACGTTACTTCTCGGCTCCTAAACTCAATCCCACGAATGATGAAGGCCAATGCACCGTATGCCTTCTTAACCACAGAGTCAACCTATGTAGCAGATTTGAGTGTCCCATGGACTCAGATTCGAAGATCCCTCTGATCATCCACACTGCCAAGAGTCTTACCATTAATACTATATCCTGCCATCATATTTGACTTACCAAAATGAACCACTTCACACTTATCTGGGTTGAACTCCATCTGCCACTTTTCAGCCCAGTTTTTCATCCTATCAATGTCCTGCTGTAACCTCTGATAGCCCTCCACACTATCCACAACACCCCCAATCTTTGTGTCATCAGCAAATTTACTAACCCATCCCTCAACTTACTCATCTAAGTCATTTATAAAAATCACAAAGAAACAGGGGTCCCAGAACAGATCCCTGAGGCAGACCACCGGTCACCAACCTCTATGCAGAATATGACCTGTCCATAACCACTCTTTGCCTTCTGTGGGCAAGCCAATTCTGGATCCACAAAGCAATGTCCCCTTGGATCACATGCCTCCTTATTTTCTCAATAAGGTTGCAGGGGTACCTTATCAAATGCCTTCCTGAAATCCATATACCCTACATCTACTGATCTACCTTCATCAATGTGCTCAGTCATATACTCAAAAAATTGAGTTGATGCAGAGGTATAAACTAGCCTTAACAAACCACCAATATGCAAAAGACAAATAATGCAAAAAAATAAAATGAGAACATGAGTTGTAGAGTCCACAAAAGTGATTCTGTAGTCCATAGAATCAATTCAGAGTTGTGGTGTGTGAAGTAATCCATGTCGAATCAGGAGCCTGATATGATCTGATACAATATGATCCATGGAGAAGACTTGATGGGCTGAATGGCCTAAATGTGTACCTATGTCTTATGCTACCTGACCCAATGAGATACTCCATTATCTTGTGTATGGCTTTCTAAAGAATAAAAAAGCAGTCTATTGAGTTCCTCGCTGAGATAACAAACCCTCCAGTTTGGAACCAGAGCACTGCATGCTTTCACACTTTATTTCTATATTAGTACATAAACAAGCAGTGAGTAGGAGTCAACAATGTGGCAAACTTGTGCATACTTTCCATGAGAAGTTGAACAGCTATTCCAATTCTTTAAATAGTAATGTGCATTAATCCTGGCAAAGAAAAATAAAATCACCCTTTATACTCTATGTAGAATAACTTACACATTATAAACATTTCATCAGATTATCATCAACCAATAGCCAAATAACTCAGCTAATTAAATACTTTATACAATGCCTGGATGTGGACATCTTCTTGATCTAGAATCAGCAAGCGAGTTTTCAAAGCTAGAATTACATGCTGAATGCGTTTTGGATTTTTTTTATGGTGGAGCAGTCTAGCACCGAAGGGCACAGTCAATACCAAACTGATACTCTACCTAATCCCACTGACGCCGGAGGACACAGCTTCAGGATGGAAGTACAGAGATGAGGAGGAGTTTCTTTCATTGGAGGGTGATGAACCTGTGGAGTTCACGGCCATGGATTTGGCTGTGGAGGTCAAGTTATTGGATATATTTAAAGCAGAGGTTGATGGGTTCTTGATTAGTAAGGGTTAATCTTACTTAAGGGCATAATGGTTATGGTGAGAAGGCGGGAGAAAAGGGTTGAGAGCAAAACTAAATCAGCCATGATCAAATGGCAGAGTAGACTTGATGAGCTGAATGGTTCAGTTCCGCTCTTCCATCTTATGGTCTTTTGAAAAGAGTCTGATGTGCAAAGAGTCAGTTGCAGGAGGTAAAAGAGTGCTTCATCACTCCTCAGGATGGACGGTGTCTTGACAGTAAATCCATGAGGAACAGCAGGCAAGGATTTATGGAATCACTGCAGTTTAGGTATTAGCCATTCCCTTTGCCATTAACTCTTTTCTAGGAAAATCACAACTTTAAAATCAAACTAAAGTGTAATTATCATTCAACTGTACATGAATACAGCTGAATAAAACAGCGTTCCTCAGGGGCCAAGATACAAAACATATGCAGCACGTTCAAAATAGTTAGCAAAAAAAAACATAGTCATACAAAAACAAAAAACATATATGCTCCAAGACCCTGAATAACACATCCCGCAAATTGATTGTACAGATTACCGGGGATACGCAGCCATTGCAATCCAGCCTGTCATTCCACTGATCAAACACCAGAGGGCAGCACCAACAGGAGAGGCGAGCACCCAGCTGAGTATGGATACCACACTACACCACCTCTCTCTCTTGGACTGCAATGGCAGGCAAGTCCATGGCTTGAGGCCTAGTCCTCGCTTCAACTGAGGCCATGCAGCTCCCAATCTCCCTGTTGTGCCACCAAACAATGAAAACATGCCTGTGGCATCTTATATTATCAATGTCCAACAGGTTCTAAGACAATCGCCCACGGTTACACTGCACGCCATATTTGCACACCAATTCCAATGCCTTTGCCTAGCAGGTAGAAACACAATCTGCAACCAGGCCAGCTCCTTCAAACCCAATCAGGCTCCAGTTCCGATACGTCGACCGACTGGGCAAATAATACCCTTGGACATCTCGGTCCGCTCCTCCATTCAATGAGCTGCTCGCTGACGGGGTAGTCATGCAGTACCCGGAACTTCTGGAGCCCAGCACTGCCTTGTGATTGTAAAAATCACATTTAACAGAAAAAAAAACATCTTTGGTTGGCCCCCAAGATGCTGCAGCATCCAAATGCACTGCCACGTTACCATATCCCACCTTTCAAGTTCCATGTGGGAAGAATTAACATCAGAAATAGCATTTCTGTAGTCAGCCTGGTTCTCACTTGTGTTAGCAACCTGGCATCAGTTCAATGCAGATTTATTTCTGTTTTCTTTTATTCTCTGCCTCTCTGGTTCTGTCCTTGCTTTCCCAACCCTTGCTCGTACATTCGGGCCACTGCCTGATAGAGCAGTTGCAGCAAGTTCAACAGTGAAAGGGAATTGGATGAACAATTGAAGGAAATTTACCATGATAATGGGGAAAATATGATGGGGAATTATTTGGAGTGTCCGTGACTCAAAGTAGACCCCAGCATGTAGAGTAGTTTCAAAAAGCAACTGCAGTTGAAAATGAATGAACCATTCCTCATATAGAACATACAACAGTACAACATAGGAACATGTTGTGCCAAACCAATTAAATTAATAATCAAATGGCCAACCAATCTAATGCCCTCTGCCTACATAAATGGTCATATCCTCCACTTTCCTTCATATTCATGCGCCTATCTAAATGTCTCTTAAAAATGTTGAATATATCTGCCTCTACCACCACACCAGGCAGTACATTCCATGCACCCACGAATCTGTGTAAAAAAATACATCTCCTTTGAGCTTACTTAATACGACAACTCCTTCACTCCTGGAGTGCTGACCCATCCAATTTGCTAGTGGAAATGTTTCATGATATACCAGATCGTCCTTGATAAAAGTCAATATCCTTCACAATTCATGGAAATCCCTGGCCCATTGCCATTCAAAGAGGAGAAGGAGTACACGAGAGGGCACTGTGAACCTCATGTCTATTACTGGGAGCAAACTGAGCTTAGACAAAATCGTGGAACAGCATGAAATACCCATTTGCCCTTCCCACCAAGCACCTCATGCCCCATCTCTGGTTCCCACACTGGCCTCATTAGTCACCTCAAAACTCACGGAACCAGAGCGGATGTGTCAACCTCAGTTCAGGTGGACAGTTTATGGAGAAGGAAGAGTATCTCAGTAAAGCCAGCTTTTTTTGTGCCTCACTAATTGCCCTTGAAGTGGAGGTGAGATACTCTCTTGAACTGCTGCAAACTTCTGGTAAGGGTTCTCCATTTGCATCCTTCTTGTTTCCATTCTCACCTCCTTCGGTCATCAGATTTCAGCACAGCTAACCCTTTGTAGCCACCCTCACAATGCCCTCCTCCCGCCTGGCTCTGACTGCCTGTCATTATTTTTCATGCTCTCTCTTTTTGTGGGCCTCCATCTATCATTCACCACCCACTGTCCATGAACTCCAACTCTCCCCTACCTGTCATCTTAAACCCCTACCTCAGTCCATCAATCGCCTCAGACTCTCGTTAGGACCACGCCACTTCTCTTTCTACTCGCCATCTCCCCACTCCACTTTAGTACCGGTGCAGGGTTTTGACCCAATATGTTGAACATTCCTTTCCCACCCTGCCTCTCCCCACAGATGAGTTCCTCCAGCAGATTTTTGTTGCTAACCCCACCGTACCATTAGAGAGTGACTTTCAGGATTTATACACAGTGATGGGAAGCTACTAGTGATATATTGATAAATTGGGATGGGATGCATCCATCTCTTGGAGGGGAACCTGCATGTGCAAGAACTGTCAATGTTTCAGGTCAATTCACTGCATCAGGACTGAGAATGGAGAAGTGAAGTGGCCAATGCAAAAGAAGAAGAGGGATAATGAGACAAGAGTCCAAGGTGATTGGTGGTCCCTACGTAATTACCATCTCTGCCTTCTTGGTGGTGGAGGTGGCAGAGTTGAGAGGTGGTGTCATTTGAGCGTAGATGAGTAACCATAGGGTCTATTTATGTATTTATGTATCGTATATGTGCACCTACCTACTTAGCTACTTACGTATTTGCTTAACTATTTACATACGTACTTACTTACTATTTACTTAGAGATACAGGAGGGTAACAGCCCTTTCTTGCCCAAAGAGCCCACACAGCCCAATTACATCCAAATGACTAATTAACCTTTGGGGCACCACGGTAGCGTAGTGGTTTGCACAACACCTTACAGTACTAGTGACCCAGGTTCAATTCCCAACGCACGGTAATGTAGTGATTAGCAGAATGGTTTACAGTACCAGTGATGATGGTTCAATTTCCATCGCACGGTAGCATAGTGCTTAGCTAACCTGGGCTCAATTCCCATCACACAATAGCATAGTGGTAAGCACAACACTTTACAATACTAGCAACCTGGGTTCAATTCCTGCTGCTGCCTGTAAGGAGTTTGAACTTCCTTCCCAACACCACGTGTTTTTTTGTACAAGTACTCTGGTTTCCTCCCACAGTCCAAAGACGTACCAGTTGGTAGATAAATTAGTCATTGTAAATTGTCCTGTGATTAGGCTAGGGTTAAATTGGGGATTGTTGGACACTGTGGCAATCAATCAATAAATAATCTACTAACCTGCACATCTTTGGAATATTGGAGAAAACTACCAAGGATACTTGACAGTGGAAGTGGTGGATATGGGTTTGATTTCAACACTTAAGTGAAGTTTGAGTAAGCACATAGATGGGAGGGGTAGGGACCAGTAGGGAGGGGTACGAGTCAATGGGACTAGGCAGAATATCAGTTCAGCATTGACTGTGCCCTCTGGTGCTAGACTCCCCCACTATAGGAAACATCCAAAACTCATTCAATGTGTAATCCTGGCTTTGAAACTCATTTGCTTATTCTAGAGCAATAAAATGTATACATCCGGGCATTGTATATTTAATTAGCTAAATTAGTTATGCATTGGCTGATGATTATCAGGTGAAATATGTCTAATGTGTAAATTATTTTGCATAACAGTATGAAAATTAATTTTATTTTTCTTTGCCAGCATTAATGAGCATTACTATTTAAAGAATTGAAGAGATATTCAACTTCTCATGAAAATGACACAAAATCATAGTTCTTTCTCTATGGTTGTACAAAACTAGAGCACTCAGTGAGCACTGTAACGGTCACAGGGAGTACGTACAACCTCCTTACAGACAGTGTCGGGAATTGAACTGGAGTCGCCGGCGCTGTTGATTGACAGTATAGACTGTAATGTGTTGGCAATAGTGGGAATAAATGTTCAGGCTGCTGGACGGGGTCCAATTATAATTTTATAATGGGAACAAACCACAAGAGTTTATCCACATTTGTAGCAGATGGCCATGGGTTTGAGTGTCAGGCAGGGCTCACACTTCAGACTACCTAGGGTTCAGAGTCAGAATCAGGTTCATTATCACTGCCTTATATGACATGAAATTTGTTTTGCAACAGCAGCACAGTGTAAAGACATAAAATTACCACAAATTACAAAATAATTAAATAGTGCAAAATGAAAGGAATAGAGTCGATTCCAGTTCATTGGGACACACCGGAACCAATACATTTTGGCCCAAGTAAGTGGCTGCCCCAATTATCCAAAGTTTCATGTAAATAGTTAAAAGGTACATAAAAGACAAACTGAGTAACAAATTCTGTTTTAAAGTGAAATACAGACATACTAGAACATTACCAATACTACTGTAGTACCATAAAACTGGGTACTAGTTTCTAATAGTTATTGATGGAGGAAGTCAACACTGTGGTGTTCTTTTGATTGATTGTAGATGAACAAATCCAGCGCAAACACCTAGTGCAGATAATCGTGTGCACTAGTGGAGATCATCAATTATCGCAACCTCCAAATTTTCATTTTCATTGTAACATTCAAAATGATTATCGATACCTTCAAATTCTTTGCAGTTCCTAACTTGCTGGGGTAGTGAAATTGTTTTATTTTCACTCCCAGACATTCCAGGCATTTCCAAGCCTGAATGCTCGAACAAAACAATTCTAAATCATCTCACTGCTTATTTCTCGTCAACTATCAGTGACAAAAATCACTGCCCTTTGAACACAAACATATGTAACTGATGCTATTTAATAGCTCTGCACTCTAAGCATGGTGAAGTGTCTACGGATTACTGAAGTACGCATAACTGATGCTAGTTAGAAACTGTTCGGTAACAGTCTCCTGTCCCAATTAAGCAACATAATGTCCCAAATAAACAAACGGGGGCCTGCCTATTTTCTTGATTAGTTCTAGTTCTTAAAGGCTTTCCCCAAATAAGCGACGGCCCCGATTAATCAATAGCCCAATTAATCAGAATGCATTCTAATGAGCTAGTGTTCATGGGCCATTCAGAAATCTGACTGAGTGGTAGGAGCTGTTCTGAATCACTGAGTGTGTGTCTTCAGGCTCCTGTGCCTCCTTCTGATGGTGATGGTCCTTAATGATGGATGCCACCATCTTGAGGATGTTCTCGGTAGTGGGGAGGGAGGGCTGTGCCCCTGATAAAGCTGGAGCAGTCTCCAATCCTCAGCAGCCTATTGCAATCCTGTGCATTGGAGCCTCCCTACCAGGTGGGGATGCAACCAGTCAGGATGCTCACTACTGTACATGTATAGAAATTCGCACATCCAAATCTCAAGGCAACGATCAGAGTATGTTCTCTGCTGACAGACTGGCCCAGGAAGAAATAAGTTGGCAGAGCTCAGGTTTCCTAAATTAGCAATTGCTCCTCGAGATCAATGTCATTTTTGCTGCCCAGTCTGTGTTCACCTGCTAGGTTTGCATCACTGCCCTCAAAATAGTCGGCAGTTCCTTTAGAAGCACAGAGGAACGCAATGAAATAGGAATGTGGGGTAGCCATTATGTACATACAATCACATTGGGACTAACACATAGAACTCATAACATACATCAATGGCACATCAAGTAGTCCTTCATCTACAAGACACTCCTATCCAGCAAGTTCTAGAATTGCAGAAGAAATTTAGCATGTCCCCTTTGATCCTCACCAATTTTTACAGATGCACCATCGGGGTGCGTCTCAGCTTGGTATGACAGCTGCTCTGCCTGAGAGCTACAGAAGTTTGTAGATACAGCGTGTCATGAAAACCAGCCTCTACTCCATCAACTCTGTCTGCACTTCACGCTGCCTTGTAAGGAAGCCAACATAATCAAAGACCCTTCCCACCCAGGACATTCTCTCCGGCCTCCCCTCGGGCGAAAGATACAAAAGCCTGAAAGCATTTACCACCAGGCTCAAGCATATCTTCTATGCCACTGTTATAAAATTATCGACCAGTCCTCTTGTAAGACAAAATGGACTCGTCTTACAAAGCAGTTTGTCATGGCCTTGCACTATATTGTCTGCCTACACTGCACACTCTTTGTTCTGCATTATATTATCATTTTTCCCTTGTACCATTATGCTGCACTGGTGTTGCGAAATGATCTTGAACACAAGAGATTCTGCAGAGGCTGGAAATCCAGAGTAATGCATGCAAAATGCTAGAGGAACTCAGCAGGTCAGGCAGTGTCCAGGAGAGGAGTAAACAGTCAATGGTTTGGGCTGAGACCCTTCATCAGGACTGGAAAAGAAGGGGAGAGGGGTGGGAAGGAAGCCAGAAGTTATCTGTATATATGACTTTCAAAACAGCTTTTAAAAACTGTACTTAGGTCCTCCGTTTGTTGGGGTCAACCATGGATATTGAGTCCTAGCTGCCTACATGATACGTGAGCCAAAACGCAAGCCAGGGCAGTACAACATGGAGAGCAAGTTGTTGCCCTTGCAGCATGATCCCCGTCTCCTCATAACTGCTGAATCCAAAGGAATGGCAGAGACCGATACAGTTTTGCACCAGCAGCATTACAGAAGTTGTGGGTCAGCATTGAACTCAACGTTGGACTGCTTTAGCGACTTCTCCCTCGGGTAAAATTTCCAACAGCTGATGAACCCCATCTGACCGAAACAACTGCTTTTAAGGCACCAGTAACCCACCTGTGCCCCTTCTGTCGGTAGAAACAGGTCTGGCAGGCTCAGTAGCTAAGCCACCCATGCAGGTCAGGAGCTGGACGTGGTTGTCAGAGGCTATTTGACATGCACACCAGATGAGAGCACTTCAAGATTCAAGATTCAAAAAACTTTATTGTCATTCTAACCATACGTCAGCTCTGCAGGGCAGAATGAGACGCGTTTCTCAGGGGCAGTGCAATCATAACATAACAAATGCAACATGAAATAATAAACATAACAATAAATAGTAAAACACAACAGCCACATGTCAGTTAAAATCAGTTATAAGTGTCCAGTGCAAGTTAAAAGTGTCTAAAGCAGAGTCAGGTGGAGCAGCTATTTAGCAGTCTGACTGCCTGTGAGAGGAAGCTGTTTAGTAGCCTTGTGGTTTTCGTTTTGATGCTCCTGTAACGTTTGCCTGATGGCAAAAGAACAAACAGTTCATGGAGAGGGTGTGAGGGGTCTTTAATAATGTACTGTGTCTTCTGGAGGCATCGAATCTGAAAGAGGTCTTGGACAGAAGGTAGGGAGACCCCAATAACCTTCTCTGCTCCCGTAACCACCCTCTGCAAGGCTTTATATGAAGTGGAAGATTATCCCCATTAACTCTCTCTCTCCAGTTATAAGAACCTTAAAGAACCTTTACTGTACTATTTACAACAATAAGCAAATTAATCATTTGTCTCCCAGTCCCTCCAAGAGTTCACAGATCCTTAGCTTAGATTCTACCGCATAACCCTTAGAGATCAGTCCTCCTCCACTTCTGGTCAAGATCTCTACTCCCATTGCCCCGCATTAGCTGTCTGTACTTTAGAGTTTGGTTTTCTCCTCATCCTTCAGAATTTTCAAAATTGGCCACCCTATACTAATATCTGCTTCATGTCACTCGATGTCAAAGAGTCCAATATCACTTTGGCTCAAAGTTCAAAGATCGAAGTAAATTTGTCATCAGAGAACATATATGTCACCATATACAACCCTGAGATTCATTTTCTTGGGGACATAATCAATAAATCCATTATAGACTAATAACCGTAACAGAGTCAATGACAGACCTCACCACTTGGGCTTTCAACTAGTGTGCAATAGACAAAAACTGTGCAAATATAAAAAGAAAGAAAGAAATATAATAAATAAGCAATAAAGATCAAAAACATAAGATGAAGAGCCCTTGAAAGTGAATCCAGAATTTTTGTGGGAATATTTCATTGAAGCTGAGCAAAGTTATCCCTTTCGGTTCAAGAACTTGATGGTTGAGGGGTAAGAACTGTTTCTGGATCTCGTGGTGTGCATCCTGAGGCTCATACACCTTCTTCCTGATGGCAGCAGCAAGAAGGAAGCATGTCCTGGGGTGGGGGTCCCTGATGACGGATGCAGCTTTCCCGGCACAATGTTCTGTGTGGATGTGGTCAATGGTGGGGACGGCTTTACCCATGGTGAATTGGGTGTATCCACTAATTTCTGTAGGATTTTCCATTCAAGGGCATTGGTGTTTCCATACCAGGCCCTGATGCAGCCCATCAATATACTCTCCACTACACATCTATAAAAGTTTGTCAAAGTTTTACATGTCATGTTGAATCTTTGCAAACTCCTTAGGAAGCAGAGGTGCTGCCGTACTTCCTTTGTAATTGCACTTATGTGCTGAACACAAGACAGGTCCTCCGAAATGATAACGCCAAAGGATTTAAAGTTGCTGACCCATTCCATCTCTGATGGATCATGCACCTCTAATTTCCTCCTCCTGAAGATAATAATCAGCTCCTTGGTTTTGCTGACATTGAATAAGAGATTGTTATTATAGGATCACTCAGCCAGATTTTCAATCTTCCTCCTATACAAGCATAAACTGCTGTTAACAAGGCAGGAAATTCATTCTGCTGCCACGGGACATTTAGGCTAACAGACAAGAGAGTTACGCTTGAGTTACTTTGTTAATGCAACTGTACTTGTCTGTACATGGACTGGCTTCATTCTTGTCCTATACATCACGCCTGCCATTCTGTTCCATCTCATCCCTGCATTATCTTTAGTGATGAAAGGAGGGAAGGAGGAGGAGAGGCAACAATATACCAATATACGCAGTGGCCACTTTATTAGGTACACCTGCTCGTTAATGCAAATATCTAATCAGCCAATTATGTGGCAGCAACTCAATGCATAAAAGCATGCAGAAATGTCCAAGACATTCAGCTGTTGTTCAGACCAAATATCAGAACGGGCGAAGAAACATGATCTAAGTGGCCTTGATCGTGGCATGATTGTTGATGTGGCTTGAGATCTCAGAAACGGCTGATCTCCTGGGATCTTCACGCACACCAGGTTCTAGAATTTGCAGAGAATGGTATGAAAAGTAAAGAAAAACATCCAGTGAGCTACAGTTCTGTGGGCTTAAACACCTTGTTAATGAGAGAAGTCAGAGGAGAATGGCCAGACTGATTCAAGTTGACAGGAAGGCAACAGAAACTCATATAACCTTGTGTTACAACTGTGCTGTGCAGAAGAGCATCTCTGAATGCACAACACATTGAATCTTATATCAAAGGGTTAACATCAGCAGAAGACCATGAACATACACTCAGTGGCTATTTATTGGGTACAGGAGATATCTAAAAAAAATTGGCCAATGAGTGTATGTTTAACCTAAAACTTACTCCATACAGTACAATACTACGAACCACATTTAGTATGCACAGATTTACAAAGATCAGGACAGGAGTTTTCTTTCTTTCAGGGACACCAATGAGCCAGATGGAGTTTTACAACAATCTGGTAATTTAATCATACACATTACCAATAATTTACTTAATTTCTTGAATTTAAATACCTCAGCATTCGTGATGTGATTTGAACTGGTGACTATGGATTAAGGGCCTTGTAACAATTTGATTTGGTATGTTGTTGTTCTTTTCTATTGTTTGCATAATTTATTGTTTATTTTCCCCCTTTCTCTTGAGCATAGAGTGTTGGCCTTTTTTTTCTTTTCAAATCTTTTCATTGTATATATATATATATATATATATAGGAAAAATAACATGAGTACTTCGAAGTAACAACACTTACAATGCCTCAAAAAAAACCCATCATCTTAAAGATTGAAAACAAAATTTTGTGATAACAAAAAAAACCTACTAAGCAGGAAAGTGAGAGAAAAAAAAAGAACCCATTAGGTGTACAACCCTGGAGCCATGCGTCATACAAAAAGCTTCTAAAAATAAACATCAAACCGCCAGCAAGAAAAGAAAATATTCTAAAAGAGTTTACAATTAGATCATGGAAAAATTATATCAATTAACTCAAATGATAATAACAAGCAAATGAGCCCCATCTTTTCTCAAAATCAAATAAAGGTTCAAAGGTTCGACTTCTAATTTTCTCCAAACTAAGACATAGCATCACTTGAGAGAACCATTGTGACAAAGTGGGAGCTGATGTATCCTTCCACTTCAACAAAATGGCCCTCCTAGCTATCAATGTAACAAATGCAATAACATGTTGGTCAGACACAGAAATACCATGAATATTTTGAGGAACTATTCCAAAAGCACAGTTAATTTATTAGGTTGTAAATTAATTTTAAGTGCTTTAGAAATCGTTGAGAAAACCGACTTCCAGAACTGTTCCAATATAGAACAAGACCAAAACATAGGTGTCAGTGTAGCTATCTCAGTTTTACATCTATCACAATGACTATCAACATTAGGAAAAATTTTAGAAAGTCTCTCCTTTGTCAAATGATAACGATGTACAATTTTAAATTGAATCAATAAATGGCTAGCACAAATTGAAGAAGAATTAACCAACTTTAATATCCGCATCCAATCCTCCGGGCCTTTTTTTTATAATTGGTTTCTATCAGGTTTCTTACTTTGTGGCTACCTGTAAGCAAACAAATCTCAAGGTTGTATAGTATATACAATCTTTGATCATAAATGTACATTGAAACTTCGAAACTAAACCAAGATATCTTTTGCCCAACACAATATCTCAGCATGTGTTACCTTTAATGAAATGACTGGTGTAGGTTGACATAGGGAGATCCTGTCAAGAAGTAACACCTAGCCTGTTTCCATGGTGGTTTTGGTAGGGGGGAGGAACTTTGGGTGATGGAGTTCTTGGTGTATGACACTTGGGAACAGGTCAGAATGACAACAATGCTCCTACAAGGAGATATCACACATTGCAGAGTTACATTCTCTAGAATTTAGGTTAAGGAGCTGCTTGTCTGAAGATCAAGACATTACTAAGAAACAACAGCACAAAGGTAAATATCAGAGTAGATATTAAGATCTGAATGGCACTTGATAATAGGTTAATGAGTACCTCTGTCAATAATCTTCCTTCTGGTTTCTTGAGGATGTTACAGCTAGAAGTGGTAATGGGGATAAGATCCCATTACATAATTAATGCTCCCAATGGTGTGTGCCTCAAGTAGCCTCAGACAACCAAGTCCAGTTCCTGGTGTGGCTCAGCAACTAAGCCCGGATGAATCTTTTCCACTGACAGGAGAAGGGGCAAAAGTAGGTTACTGGTGCCTTAAAACCAGTCGCTTCAGGCAGAGGGGGCTCGTCAACCATGGTTGGCAGCTCATCTAGGAGAAGGAAAACTCTGATTTCAAACCTTTGCTTCCTTGTAGCTATACCCACTCATGGGGAAGAGTTCGGGAGCAAACACTGAAGGAAATATCCAGAGCTGACCTTCCTAAGGCAGTCCTATATTGAGTTCAACACTAACTGGCAACTCCTGTGATGCTGCCGGTGCCAAACTGTATCAATCTCTACTGCTCCTTTGGGTTCATCAGATTCGTGGAGAGGGGGAGCTTGCTGCATGGGCAACAGCTTGCTCTCCATGTTGTACTGCCCTGGCCTGCTTATCTAGACAGCAAGGATGCAACATCCGTGGTCAACTCTGGCCAACGGAGGCCTCAGAATTAATCATCCCTCACCATCCTCATCATCCAGGACATGCGCTCTTCTCGAAGAGGAGGAATGTGAAGACACACACTTCATGATACAGAGTAACACACACAAAATGCTGGAGGAACTCAGCAGTTCAAGCAGCATCTAGGGTCTCGGCCCGAAACATTAACTCTTTATTCCTCTTCATAGATGCTGCCTGGCTTGCTGAGTTCCTCCAGCACTTTGTGTGTGTTACCCTGGATTTCCAGCATCTGCAGAATTGCTTGTGTCAATGATTCAGAGATGGCTTCATCCCCTCAGCCATCAGATTTCTGAATGGTCTAAGAACCCGTGAAAACTACCTCGTTACTCCTTTTATTACACAATTTATTTGTTTTTGTAATTTATGGCAATTTTATGTCTTTGTACTCTTGCTGTAAGCCAACAAAAATCATACTAAGTCAGTGATAATAAGTTTGATTCTGATTCTGCTACAAATAGATACTTTGTAATCAAAGGTATTGAGGCATATAGGTAAATGATAGAATCATAAAAAAGTACAGCACAGAAACAGGCCCTTTGGACTATCTAGTCAATGCCAAACCAATTATGGATTTGCAGTTAATTTGTAAATATACAGAATGATTGAATATCTTCAAAAAACTAAACCTTCTCCTGTTACTTATGACCTCCTGACCTCTGACCACTTGGGTGCAAAGTGGCCGACCTATCCTTTTGAAAATTAGCCTTACTCAAATCAAAATAAAGTGACTCATTCAAATGGAAAATGCAAGAGAGCCATGTAAAGTTTAACTTCAAAATGAAAAAATCCCCATTAATCTCTCATTAAAAGAAGGTATGCAATAACATTTTAGAAACATTGAGTACTTTATATTCATGAATCAATAAAGCATTTTTTTCCATGTAGAATGCTTACATTGATTTTGTTTTCAATTTCTCGGAGCCACACTATAATAACTGGCGCCCCTTTCCTTATTCATTCCTATTATGCCAATCACTTTGATAAACTGCAGTGCCATTTTAAAAAAATAACATCAAAATGGTTAAAGTAATTATAAGTAAAATCATATGAGTGCAGATTGTTATATTTCTGTGCAAGTCACAGAGTAGTAGTTAGGCATAAAATGACTGAAATCAATCTTGTCAACATATACAAACTTTGTTTAAATTTCCTTTACAGAATGCGTTGTCACAGGCAAGGTCAGTGCTGTTATTCTGTCACAAACAAGATTGTTTGTTCTTCTCCTTAGATGCTGCCTGACCTGCTGAGTTCCTCTAGCATTTTGCATCTAGGATCTCCATCATCGAAAAATGTCTTGTGTTACAGGATGTCTCAGTAACAAATCCTTTGCCCCACCATGTTTTTGCTGATAATTAACCACCTGAGGCCTCCATTGGTCAAGGTTGACGATGGATAATGCGTCCTAGCTGTCTACATACACAAGCCAGGATAGTACGACATGGTCTCCACACAGCTGATAAACCCATAGGAACAGCAGAGACCGATACAGTTTGGCACCAGCAGCATCACAGCAATTGCCAGTCAGCAATAAACTCAATGGAGGACTGCCTTAGCAAGTCCAGCTCCAAAGTTTCCCTTGGGGTTTACTCCCGAAGCCTTCCCCACGAGTGGGTATAGCCGCACGGTAGCGGAGGTTTGAGATCTTCTCCTGGATGAGCTGCCAACCTCCATCTGCCGGAAGCAATTCGTTTTCAGGTGCCTGGCTGAGTAGCTAAGCCACACTTGAAGGTCAGCAGTTAGATTTGGGTGTCAGAGGCTATTTGAGGCATGTGCCATTACGAGCATTTAATAGGTAGAGGGAGCTTGTCCCCATTACCAGCCCCAACTATGACAACCTTAGGCAACATTTAACCATACATTTATGCTAATCCCAGTTACCATCTATATGATAATATCAGCTTTCTCTTTTTTCACTCTTGGTCCAGATGCGAGGTTTCACCCCATAACAGCAATCATTTATTCCCCTATATTCTTCATCACAATAGCTCAATGGTAGACGCAATCTCAATGGCTCACCACATGGCTTTAGACCACCTGGACAACACAAACACCTACATCAGGATGCTGTTCATCGACTATAGCTCAGCATTTAATACCATCATTCCCACAATCCTGATTGAGAAGTTGCAGAACCTGGGCCTCTGTACCTCCCCCTGCAATTGGATCCTCGACTTCCTAGCCAGAAGAACACAATCTGTGCAGATTGGTGATAACATATCCTCCTCGCTGATGATCAACAGCGGTGCACCTCAGGGGTGTGTGCTTAGCCCACTGCTCTACTCTCTATACACATATGTCTGTGTGGCTAGGCATCGCTCAAGTACTATCTGTAAATTTGCTGATGATACAATCATTGTTGGTAGAATCTCAGGTGGTGACGAGAGGGCATACAGGAGTGAGATATGCCAACTAGTGGAGTGGTGCCGCAGCAACAACCTGGCACTCAACGCCAGTAAGATGAAAGAGCTGATTGTGGACTTCAGGAAGGGTAAGACAAAGGAACACATACCAATCCTCATAGAGGGATCAGAAGTGGAGAGAGTGAGCAGCTTCAAATTCCTGGGTGTCAAGATCTCTGAGGATCTAACCTGGTCCCAACATATTGATGTAGTCATAAAGAAGGCAAGACAGTGGCTATACTTTATTAGGAGTTTGAAGAGATTTGGCGTGTCAACAAATACACTCAAAAACATCTGTAGTTGGACTGTGGAGAGCATTCTGACAGGCTGCATCATGGAGGGGCCACTGCACAGGACTGAAAGAAGCTGCAGAAGGTTGTAAACCTAGTCAGCTCCATGTTGGGTACAAACCTACAAAGTACCTAGGACATCTTCAGGGAGTGGTGTCTCAGAAAGGCAGCGTCTATTATTAAGAACCTCCAGCACCCAGGGCATGCCCTTTTCTCACTGTTACCATCAGGTAGGAGGTACAGAAGCCTGAAGGCAGACACTCAGCGATTCAGGAACAGCTTCTTCCCCTCTGCCATCTGATTCCTAAATGGACATTGAATCTTTGAACACTACCTCACTTTTTTTAAAATATACAATATTTCTGTTTTTGCACGTTTTTATATATTCAATATATGTAATTAAATATATGTAGTTCATTCACCTGCATGAACTACTGTGCCAGTGCTGGATAGAGGGAGCAGTGCCACAAGACATGAGAGACTGCAACATTGTCACCATAAATAAGAACAAAGGGGACAGAAGCAACTGTAACAGCTACAGGGGAATCTCCTTGCTGAGCATCGTTGGGAAGGTTTTCGCCCGCGTGGTCCTGAACAGACTGCAGAAAATAGCCGAAAGGGCATATCCCGAGTCTCAAGTGCGGTTTCAGGTCAGAACACTCCACAATCGACATGATCTTCTCCCTTCGACAGCTACAAGAGAAATGCAGAGAGCAAAGACAACCACTCTACATCGCTTTCATTGACCTTACAAAGGCCTTCGACCTTGTGAGCAGAGATGGCCTGTTCAATATCCTTGCCTGGATTGGTTGTCCCCCAAGGCTCCTCAGGATAGTTCAGACATTCCATACAGACATGAAGGGCGTCGTTCAGTTCGATAGCTCTTCTTCGAAGGCCTTCAACATCCGCAGCGGTGTGAAGCAGGGCTGTGTGCTTGCCCCCACCCTTTTTGGCATCTTCCTCGCAGTCATGCTGAAGCACGCCTTTGGAACATCAACTGATGGTGTCTACCTCTACACCAGATCGGACGGGAGGCTGTTCAGTCTGTCCCGGCTGAGGGCAAAAACCAAGATTCGCGAAGTACTCATCAGGGACATGTTGTTTGCAGACGATGCTGCACTGGCAACACACTCTGAAGAGCAACTGCAACGCCTCATGGACAGCTTCTCAAGAGCCTGCCAGGACTTCAGCTTGACCATCAGCCTGAAGAAAACCAATGAGTTGGGCCAAGGCATTGAGCACCCCCCTGCCATTACCATCAACAACTACGAGCTGGAGATAGTTCACGAGTTTACATATCTTGGCTCCACCATCACGGACAGCCTCTCCCTAGACCCCGAGATCAACAGACGGATCGGACGAGCAGCCTCAACATTCGCCAGGCTGACAAAGAGAGTCTGGGAGAACAGAAAGCTGACGACGCACAACAAAGTTGCAGTCTACAGAGCCTGCGTCCTCAGCACACTGCTTTACGGCAGCGAGACCTGGAGCCTCTACTCCAGACAAGAGCGGTGTCTCAACGCCTTCCACCTTCGCAGCCAGAGACGCATCCTGGACATCACGTGGACTGACCGAGTCACCAACAATGTGGTCCTGGCCCGCGCCCAGATACCCAGCCTCTTCACCCTGCTCCAACAACGCCGTCTCCGCTGGCTGGGCCACGTACACCGCATGTCAGACGGGAGGATCCCGAAAGACCTGCTGTACGGGGAACTGGCCTCCAGCAAGAGAGCACAAGGGCGGCCCCACCTTCGTTTCAAAGACGTTTGCAAGAGAGGTATGAAGTCACTGAAAATGAACGTTGAGAGGTGGGAGGACATCGCAAGCGACCGCTCTCACTGGAGGCTGGAACTACGCAGAGGTCTAAAAAGAGAAGAGAAGCTGAGGCTTGCTGCTGAAGAAAAGCGCACTTATCAGAAAAACAGCACCAAGACAACACTGGAGGACAGCGCCTTCAAGTGCAGTCGCTGCAGCCGAGACTGTTACTCCTGTGTGGGCCTCTACAGCCATAACAGATGCTGCTCTACCAACACAAACTGAAGCAAGACTTTCCAGGCGCAGACCCATAGTCTCAGGAGACTAACGGATGCCACCACAAGGAGTGCACTGTCTGTCATGGAGTCACAAGAGTATCATTGCATGAAAGCAGGCTCTTTGGCCCAACCCATCTATGCTGACCAAATTTCCCATCTAACCTTGTCTTATTAGTCCGTCTTTGACCCATATTCCTCTAAACCACGGCTTCACAACCTTTTTTATACCATGAACCAATACTATTAAGCAAGAGGTCCATAGACCCCAGGTTGGGAACCCCTGCTCTAAACCTTTCCTATCCATGTAGGTGACCAAGTGGCTTTTTGTGTGTTGACAATTCCAGTGCTTGTCTGGACCATTTTAAATGTTGTGTGACTCTGTGTCCCTATCACCACGACCAGGCCTGGCAGGACGGGCTGAAAAGTAGTTTGGCAGGTGGTGGCCCCTTTTTATCATTTACATAAGACTTCTGTGTGTTCCCAATGCACAGTGAGAGGAAAAGGTCCAAGGACGTTCGCAAAGACTCTGGAAAATAATGCAACCTTTCCATTTACTTCTAGTAGGCCTGGACTCCTGCCTTCTCAGAGTGGAGAAGATACTTGAAGTGTTTTGTTGAAAAAAAAAAACCCTTTTCTTTGCTAATTAAAGATTCTCCTTCCCCTCCTCCAACTTTTTATTCTGGCATCTTCCCCATTCTTTTTTTTGTCCTGAAAAAGAGTCTCAGCCAGAAACATCCACAGTTTATTCATTTCCATAGATGCTGCCTGACCTGTTGAGTTCCTCCAGCATATTGTGTGTGTCTCTTTGGAGTTCGGGCATCTGCAGACTTTCTCGTGTTTCAGATAAAGGACATCTTTATTGTTCACATACTTTGAAACATTCAGTGAAATGTGTTGTTTTGCATTAAGTCAAATCAATGAAGGCTGTTCTGGGGCAACCCACGGATATTGCTACGCTTCCGGTGCCAATGTGATCTGCTTGAAACACACTAACTCTAATTGAACACCTTTGAAATACGGGAGGAAACTGGAGCACCCAGAGGAAACCCACATGATCCTGGGGAGAACACACAGATTCCTTACAGAACCGCTATCGGTGAAAACTGGCGCTGTAAAGCGATGCGCTAACTGCGACACTACCATGCTGCTGCCGTCCTGCATGAGAGCCAAACAATTTGCTGTGATCAGCGATTGCATTGACCCAGATCAGAAAATGATGAAACACCTCCTTCTATCGGGGACATTTGTGAAGCTTCCAAATGACAAACCAGGAGAATATTTTAGTTGAACAGCTTTCCAATTTCAGAATTAATCAGGAACTGGATATATTGAAGTGTGGGCATGTGGCCAAGTGGTTAAGGCATTGGACTAGCGACCTGAAGGTCATGAGTTCAAGCCCCAGCCGAGGCAACGTGTTGTGTCCTTGAGCAAGGCACTTAATCACACATTGCTCTGTGACGACACTGGTGCCAAGCTGTATGGGTCCTAATGCCCTTCCCTTGGACAACATTGGTGTCGTGGAGAGGGGGGACTTGCAGCAAGGGCAACTGCTGGGCTTCCATACAACCTTGCCCAGGCCTGTGCCCTGGAGAGTGAAGACTTTCCAGGCGCAGGTCCATGGTCTCGCAAGACCAACAGATATATTGAACAGCATGCTGCCTACATTAGATTGTATGTGCAACAAGGAGAGATTGAACACCAATGGGTTCTTTTTCTCTGGAGGCTGAGGCTAGAACTGATAGAGGTTTATGATGCTGAGATATATCCTAGGATGCGCTAGGACGCATCATCAGTGATATCATGTGCGGGGGAGTCATCGTGTGTTTCGGAGTTTTCAATATCAGACATCCTAACCCAGGCGACCCAGCCAGGGTTGATCGAGCCCTGACTTGTATTCCAGCAGCATTGATCCATGGGTCACACCTCTTGAGCCACAGCCATTTGGAGGCTCACTCAGCAGTCACTGTGACGGTCCTGATGGGTCGTTTCTTTACAGCTCCCATAATGCCAAGGAGAGAATAGGTTCTGCACAGAGGGCAGCCAGCAAAACCTCTACACCATATCTTTATAAGGTTGCATCGTGCCCTTGACCCGTCTCTGGCACTGCTCTACCAGCTCCTGATGGTGGAAGGGGTTAGAAGACAATGGTTAAGTTCAGAGGAGATGGGTAGGGCAAGTTTCTGCCTTTAGAGTGGGAGATGGCTGCCTTGAATGCCCTACTTGGGAGTTGATGGAGACAGACAATAGAGGCATTCAAGAGGCTCTGAGGTAAGAAAGACTATTAACATAAGCAAAGAACTGGGTCATTCAGCCCATCGAGTCTGCTCCAGCATTCTAGCGAGGTGAATTTTTTATTCCTCTCAACCCCAGTTTCCTGCCTTCTCCCTACATCCTTTGACATCCTTACTAATCAAGAAACTATCAACTTCTTCTTCAAATATAGCCAAAGACTTGGCCTGCATAGAATTCCACAGATTCACCACCCCCTGGCTAAAGAAATTCCTCTTCATCTCTGTTCTAATTTCTATTTCGAGGTTGTGCCCTTTGGTACTAGACTCGCCCACTATATAAGAAACATCCTCTTCACGTCCACTCTTTCTACGCCTTTCAGTATTCAGTAGGTTTCTTCTAAACTCCAGTAAGCAGAGGCCCAGAGCCATCAAACGCTCATTAAATGCTAACCCTTTCATTCCCAGGATCATTACTGTGAACTTCCCCTGGACCCTCTCCAGTGCCTGGACATCCTTTCTTAGATAAACCCATCATTCCTCACAGTATACCAAGAGCTATCTGACCAATGCTTTACAAAGCCTCAGCTTTATACGAATATGTAAAGAATAAGAGGATATGGATATTGTGTAGGCAGAATGTATTAATTAAGTTCAGCATTTAGATACAATTTTTATTAGTTCGGCACAACATTGTGGGCAGTAGAGCCTGTTCCTGTGCTGTACCAGTCTATAATCTCTAAGTATTTTAAACTTGCTTTAGACCTTTTTTCTGGTGCAGAAGGATAGGAGGTAATGAAATACTGAGGGGACTTCATAGGATGACACAGAGAAAGGTTTTATTCTCATCGGAGAAATTAGAACCAACAGGCATTGCTTCAGAACAAGGGGCTGCACATTTAAGGAGAAGACAAGGAGAAATTTCTTCTCAGAGGGTCATCAACACCTGAATCTCCAAACTGAAGTCATCAAGTTTATTGTTATGTGCACAAGTACGTTGAGGTACAGGTACAGTGAAAAACTTGCTTGCTGCAGCATCACAGGCCCATAAGTGCCAGACAGCAGGCAGATTATAAATTATACAGGAAAATTATACCACATAGTGATAAAAAGACCATTCAAAAGGAAAAACATAAACAATTGGAGACAAGTTTATGACAGTGCAGGGGCTAACAAAGTTCTGTTCCTGAGATAGGATTAGGGTTGTGCCGGTTGATTCAATAACCCGATGGCTGTATGAATTCAATATACTGATCAATGTAACACACACAAAATGCTAGAGGAACTCAGCAGGTCAGGCAGCATCTATGGAAAGGAACAAAGAGTCAACGCTTCAGGCCGTGATCCTTTAGCAGGACTCCCATCCTCTGGTGAAAATGTTGCCACTCTAGTCCCTACTAAATCTCTCCAACCCTCAATTTAAACCTGTGCCCTCTAGCTGTGGGAAAACACTATGTGTATTCACTGTAGCAATACCCCTTACAATTTTATACACCTTTCTAAGATCACCTCTTATTCTTCTGCACTCCAGTAAATAAAGTCCTACCTTGCTCAACCTCTCTCCGAAATTCATCCCACTGAAGCCCAGCAGCATCCTTGTAAACCTTTTATTTACTTTCTCCAGCTTCATGATGATCAACTGTGATGTCATTGAACGGTGGAGAACAGAAGATGTCCAATAGCCTACTCATGTGATTATTTATGAATATCACCTTTCCTTTCTTTCTCAGTTGCATTGCCCTATTGCTGCTCAAAAAGTTTACAGATGCACCACAGAAAGCATCCTATCTGAAGGCAAAACTGCTTTGCGCAGAACCGCAAGGAACCACAAGAAAGTTCTGAGCACAGCTCACGAAGCTCTCTGTTGTTCGAGGTCAACTATGGATGCTGTGTCCCAGCTGCCTATGTGATACACAACTAAGGTATGTGGAGAGCAAGCCGTTGCCAAAGCAGCAGACTCCTCCTCTGCACATAGCTGGTGAATCCAAAGGAACTGTAGAGACCGATACAGTTTGGCACCAGTGAGGTCACAGAAATTGCCATTCAATGTTGAACTCAATGTAGGACTGCCTTGGGGACTCCAGCTTTGGATTTTTCCTCGGGGTTTACTCCTGAAGCCTTCCCCGTGAGTGGGTATATCTGCAATGTATCGGAGGCTTCAGCTCTCCTTGATGAGCTACCAACCGTAGCTGACGAACCTCATCTGCCCGAAGTGACTGGTTTTAAGGTGCCAGTAACACTCCATTGACCCTGCTCCTGTCAGTACAAACAGTTCCACCTGGCTTAATAGCTAAAGCACATGCGAAGGCCAGGAGCTGGATTTGGTTTCAGAGGTTATTTGAGACTCATGCCATTGGGAGCATTTAATAAGTAGTGGGAACTTGCCCCCATTACCTCTCCAGGCTATGACATTAAGGAACCCAATGCAGCTCAACACATCATGAAAACCAACCTCCTTCCATGGGCTCTGTCAGCTTGGGAAAACAGCCAGCATAATTAAAGACACCGGCTACCTTAGACATTCTCTCTTCCCCTCACTTTCACTCAGCAAAAGATACAAAAGCCTGAAAACACTGACCACGAGGTTCAAGGACAGCTTCTATCTCAATATTATCAGATTCTTTATAAGGATGAACTCTTGATGTCTCGGTTTATCTTAACATGCTCTTCAATAGCCCATTGTCTATCCAATTTCTCCTCATAACTAAAGTCCACGCAACATCTTGGTGAACCTCCTCTGCACTTTCTACACTGCAACTCCATTCCTAAAATGTGATAATCAGAACTGCACTCATTGCTCCGAATTAGAATGGGATTTCCAAAGTTTGAACACACATCCCTAGTCTCATATCCTATACCCCAACCTATGAAAGCAACCATGCCTAAATCCTCTGTTTCTACCCCTTCAACGTTTGCTGCTACTAATTTGGGCGTTCCCTTTTCTCCTCCCTCCCGCTGGGCAGAAAATAGAAAAACATGAAAACATGTACCACCAGGCTCAAGAACAGCTCCTATCTAGCTGTTGTAAGGTTACTGAGCAAGACTTCTTGAACAGTAAATGGACTGTTGACTTCGCAGCCTTGCCCTGGCCTGCCTGTGCTGCTCTTTCTCTGTAACCAGAACCCTATTTTGTGCACCCTGTTACTGCTTTTCCTTTGCAGTCTCTTAAAGATGAAATAATCAATATGGATGGCACGCAAAACAAAGTCTTTCTACTGCACCTCTGTAGATGTGACAATAATAACCCAATTTAATTTAATTTATACACAACTTGAAACTCACCATTGACTTATAATTGCCCTCCAAAGGAGCTCAGTAATGCAATCAGTACAGGGACGCAGAATAAAAAGAACAGAGCTTCCTTCTTATTTTTGCAGTGCCAATTTGTGACACCAGGAGGTTGTGCAAGTTGTTACAGAAGTTGAAGTCAGCCTTTTTCTTTCTAAAAAAAAATTCAGCCTCTCAACTCCCTCGTAACCTGTTCAAACACAAGAAAGGAGCTCATTGCTGTTGTGGGTAGATATGTAAATGAACTATTAAACCTTTCTTCTGCTATGTAAATGAACTGTTGCAAAAAGGAACTAGGGACTGAATACTTTTTTTTCCCTTTCAAAGTAGACTCTCACCTTTCTCTGATTTAAATTACAAAGGTTTTCAAAAATATAAAAGAATAGGCTCCATTTGAAAGATTTCAGTTTCCTTGATCCACAACAAGCTGCCCTCATTTCCCTTCAAGCTGCCAAAGGAATCTCAACTAGATTTGGCCAATTTCAAGTCAGTAGACCATTTTCCACTGCTGCAGAACAAAGGAGGTGCCTGCCCATGATTGCGTACTGTGGTCTGGGTGCTCATTACTTCCCTTCTTCGGTCAGGCTGTTCAATAAAAGTAAGGAAGCCATGTTCGGGCTGTATAAAACTTTGGTCAGGCCACGTTTGCAATATTGTCAGAAACACAAGAATATCTGCACACACTGGAAATCCAATGCAACACACTCAAATTACTGGAGGAACTGTTGCTGGAAAATAGTAGAAGGGTCTCAGAAGAAAGGTCTCATCTGAAATGTCGACTGATTGCTGTTTTCCATAGATGCTGCCTGCCCTGCTGAGTTCCTCCAGTATTTTGTGTGTGTTTGCAATATTGTGCACAGTGCTGGTCACCACATCGCAGAAAGGATGTGGAGGCTTTGGAGCGGGTATAATGGAGGATGTTGTACGGATTTGAGAGTATTATCTGGGAAGAGAGGGTAGATAAACTTGGGTTGCTTCTCTAAAGCAAAGGCTGAGAGAAGACCTGATAGTTTTATTTAAAAAATTATGAGATTTTTATTTACTTCTTTATTTAAAGATACAGTGTGACCCTTCCATCTCAATAAGCTGACCACCCAGTAACCCAGAACAATTTACAATGACTAGTTGGCCTTTGGAAAATGGAGCATCCAGAGGAACCCCATGCACTCACAGGAAGGACATACAAACTTCTTTAAGAACGTGCTGGAATTAAACTCTGACACACCAAGATATAATTACATCACGCTAACCACATAGGCACATATACAATATGTCACCAGGGTACCCAAGACTTTTGCATAGTCCTGTAATGTTATACATTGCAGTGTACTGCTGCCACACAGAACAAACATGACATATGACAAACCTGATTCTGATATGAGTTTTTATTGTGGGCTGAGAGAGGGAAGTGGGCAGGGAGAGGGGAATCATGGTTGGGAAAAGGGGAAGGAAGAAGGGAGGGAGTAGAAAGCATGAGATAGACATTCTCTAATGATCAATAACCCAATT
The DNA here is from genome assembly GCF_030028105.1 of Mobula birostris. Lineage (NCBI taxonomy): Eukaryota > Metazoa > Chordata > Chondrichthyes > Myliobatiformes > Myliobatidae > Mobula > Mobula birostris. The sequence goes on along the minus strand of NC_092374.1, from coordinate 15,321,292 downwards.
ATTTGGAATCAAATGACCTTGTCTGGCGTATCTGGGTGGGCTGTGCCTGCACCCGTGTCCCCCCACACCCGCACTGCCCCGGCACTCCTTCTCCACCACCTGTCCCACACCCCACCTGTGGCGCTTCACCCTCACCATCCCAAACATCCTTTACTCCTGCCAGATTTACAAGCTCACTACCCACTTCACGTTGACAAATTCAGTATGGTGCAGTGTTTGGAACCCTAGCTAAATATATATAGATGTATAGATAGGGTAGATAGTCTTTTCTTTTCCAGAGTGGAAGGGTCAAATACTAGATGTAGCTTTAAGATAAGAGGGGCAAAGTTTGAAGAAAATTTATGAGGCAAGTTTTTTTTTCCCCACAGGGCATAGGAATTCCCTGGAATGCACTGCAAATGATGTGATGGTTACAGATACGGTAGCAACATTTCAGAAGCATTTAGACAGGTACATGAACAGGCAGGGGTTGGAGCGATAGGGACCATTAGGAGGCAGACGTGTAGTGTATGTATAGTATGGAGGACACAATCAAAGGGCCTACCCCTGTGCTATACTGCTCGATGTTCTTTGTGAGGGCACGCACCCCATGAGCATGCACGCAGCACAAAGATTGAAAAGAGTGGCCAGCGAGGGCACTTTGAAAGAGCAATCAAATTAGTATTACTACATAAGAGGCAGTTCATGAACCAATCGATATCACGACAACACCATTATCCACTCACTCAACTTCCCCCTCACCTATCACCTGCCAGCATGTACTCCTCTCCCAACCTTCTTATTCTGGCTTCTGCCCCCTTTCTTTCCAGCCCCGATGAAGGGACTCAGTCCAAAACGTCGACAGTTTATTCCCCTCCGCAGATGCTGCCTCAGTCTTCTCAAATCAGAATCAGGTTTATTGCCATTGACGTAAATCATGAAAGCTGTTGTTTTGAGGTAGCACAGGGAAGGCATAACGAATTAATATAAGTTACAATTGAAAACTAAATAAATAAGTAGTGCAAAAGGCAAATAGTGTGATAGTTACCCTTCAGAAATGTGATGGCAGAGCAACAGAAACAGTCACTAAAATGCTGTGTGATTGTTTAGGCTCCCGTAGTTCCCTGATGGTAGTAATATGAGAAGATGGCATGTCTTGGATGGTGAGGGTACTTCGTGATGGATGCCACCTTTTTGAGGCTATGCCATTTGAAGAAGTCCCTGCTGGTGGTGTCTTGTGCCCGGGATGGAACCTTCTGAAGTCTCTTATGATCATGTGCTTTGGCGTCTCCATATCAGAATCCTGGAAGAACATTGCTAGAGTCTTTGCTGACATACCAAATCTTCCCAAATTCCTAATGAGGTATAGCCGTTGGCATGCTTCTCTTTGCGATTGCATCAATATGTTGGGCTTAGGATAGAGCATGATCACTGGTTTCTGACTCCTCAGTTGGATGAATTACCCTCCCTGAATCTACTCCCTTGAACAGTGTAAGAAGTTGTTGAAGACAATTCAGCTTTGTTTCCATTGACCAATACATATTCTCTCACATGCACTTACCTAGTTCCCTTTGGAAAGCTGCTGCTGAAGCTGCCTCAGGGAATTCATACCATACAGCATCAAAAATAGATAGTTTTGATCTCAGGCTTGAATCACATGAAGTCATGAAAATCTCCTCTACAGGAACTATTCATGGCTTTCACTTTATGAACATTAACCCACAGCTGGCTTCCATCAAACTCCACTGGGCTGATGTCCCAGATGGATTCTGTAACCAAGGGACAACCAGTGCTTGGATGGAGGAGATTTTTGCTTCCTTTCCAATGGCCAATGTGATGTTGATCAAAGATAAGAGAAAGAACCAGGTGGTCTTCTCTTCAGCCATTCAGTTCTTGGAACAACTTAAGTCACTACCTTGCTATAGAAGCAACATAGCCAGTGATAGTTATTGTTCAAATTGTGTTCTTTTTTTGTAAAAATTTATGTATATGTTTAATTTATGCTTTTCTTGTGAATGTTGCATACGTGATGCTATGTGCCTGCAAGTAAGTTTTTCATTGCTCCAGTCTTTTACAAGTTCAGTCTTCTACTCTAACTGGCCACTGTTGCCTTCTATTCAAAGGCAAATGAAAAAGTACCCCTCTCACATTAAGCCTACAAGATTCCCATATCCTGGAAAAAAAGACTGACCACTAACCTTATCTACTCCACTCAGGAATTTACTGTATACATAGTACTGTGAAAAAGTCTCAGGCACATGGATATAGCTAGGGGTGTTGAAGACTTTTGCACAGTACTATATTTGTCAACATGGAATGCAGAGCGAGTTTTGTAAATTGAGTGGGAGCAATGGATGCTGGGAACGGCAAGGGTAGAGCGCTGCAGGAGGGATGGGGGGCAGGTGACAGCGAAGGAGTGCCAGGGTGGGAGGTAGGCAGGTGCAGACACACCTAGCCCTGAGACACCAGGAAAGGTCATTTGATTCTAGACAACTGGAATATTGATCATTACAGAATGTCTCTCTGGTGCTTCCCACTCCCTCCCCTTTCCCCCAACCATGATTCCCCTCTCCCTGCTCTTTTCCCACTCTTAGTCCACAATAGAGTCCCATATCAGAATTAGGTTTATCATCACTCACACACATCATGACATTTGCTTTTTTGAGGCAGCAGTGCAGTGCAATGTAGAAAATTACTGCAGAACTGTGTAAGACTTTTAGACACTCTGGCTATATGTGCCTAAGACTTTTGCCCAATTCTGTACTGCAATCAGGCCACCCCTCAGGCTCTGACACTCCAGGGAAAACAGTCCCAGCCTATCGAACCCCGCCTGCATATCTGGTTCTTTTGTTTCTGTGTTGTATTGTCATTGACTATTTAACCACTGCATTATTGTTCCTATGGAACCTCTCAGTCCCTCTTCTTTGCCTTGTTGTCTCTTCTTCTTTCAGTGCTCCACCTCTTTAATACCCCCCATTTGTGACATTAACCGGGAGTGTTGTATACGAGGGTCCCAAAGCGTTGCTGAGAATCCCTACCACCCATCCCACAATCTCTTTGACCCACTCCCGTCAGGGAGGAGGTACAGGAGCATCAGGACCATGGCTGTCAGACTGGGTAACAGCTTCTTCCATCAGGCTGTGAGACTAATGAATACCCTGCCACCGCTGAGGTCTCATCACCAGGACAACGAGTTGTCTATTGTACTGTTTACTATTTACCTGCGTTGTGCACTTCACATGCATTTTGAATGATATTTTATTAACTTATTTATGGTAATATTTTGTTTTTTGTGCTGTGTGTGATATATGTATTGTGGGTGCACTGTAGTCCAGAGGACAGTTGTTTCATTTGGTTTTATATATGTACAGTCAGATGACAATAAATTTGAACTTATTTCCCTTTCTTGTAGTCACCTACCCACGTTGTGACTTTCTCTGCTCATCTTTTCCAACATTTCTCTGCCAGCTTTTCATAAATAATGACTATATTCTCAATTAATTAAATCAGATCAACGTCTCTACTCTAGGAAACACTACCCAGATCCTTAAGAGGAAAGATTGAACAAGCTAGGGTTTTCCCTTCAGAGCAAAAGAATTGAGAGATGACTTCACAGAGGTACACAAGATGATAAAAGGCATAGGTCGAGTGGGCAGTCAGAGGCTTTTTTTTAAACCCAGAGTGGATATGGCTATTATTTTTATTTTAAGGATGATTGGAGGAAAGTGTAGGGGGATATCAGAGCAGAGTTTCTTGTTCCCACAGAGAGTAGTTTTCACATGTATTGAACTGTCAGGGATGGTGGTAGAGGCTGATGTATTGGTGACATTTAGAAACTATTAGATAGGTGCATGGATGACAGAAAAATGAAGGGGTACACTATGTGGGAGGGAAGGTTTACATTAATCTTACCATAGGTTAAAATGTCAGGAAAACATCGCAGACTGAAGGGCTTGAATAGACTGTGATGTAATTCTCTATGTTTTATGTTCCTTCCACACATCACTGGTGCTAAAGGTTCACACTTCAATCAGTCACCGAGCCCTGCATTCCTCCAGTACCAGCACCAGTTTCATTCATGCCTGGTCTGTCCACCTGGGCCAGACATTCCGGAATTCTCTCTCTGCAACCACTCCAACTTTCTTATACTGCTCTTGATCCTCCAAGATGTCCTTGTGCCCAAAGTTGCATGGTGACGCACAAGGACCAGGTGTGGGTAGCCTGCCCCCTGCTGGATATCACAGCATGTGAAGTCTTTTGAACAATAGACAAAATCTGAAAACAATTTTATGGATATGCAGGCAAATAGTAAACCGGATGATTTTCTGATCATTCCATTACACAATCACCATTTAGTTGAGAATAAACCAAGAAGATGCACCAATTGCTTCCAAAGTAGCGTTTATCCAACTGAAGGAAATATCAGGAATGTAACCTCAATTAATTTTGATGAGGACAGCAAGGCAGTGTAGAGGATAGAAAAGCAAAGAGCTGCACGTCTGAGGTAGGAAAGGAACTGTTGACATTTTGGGTTGAAACCCCGGATCAGGACCCTGTGTCGATTGGGGGGGGGGGGGTGCGGAATGAGGGGATAGCCATGTTACGTGGAGGGAGGGAGTAGTGAGATGACTGGTGGACTGAGGGGGTGGGGGATATAGTGAAGAATGATGGCAGAAGGAGTTAGGTAAGGGAGGGGAAGTGGGGTTGGGAGGAAAAGGAAGAGTGGATGACAGATGGCGGCAGACAAGAAGGAAATAGATAGATGGAGCCAGGTGGGGGAAGTGGAGTGAAATACGAGAGAGATGACCAGGAGCACAAAGGCTACCAGGGCAGAAATCTGATAAGTGAAGGTGATATTGGGAATCATTAGAGTGAAACAGGTGGAATTTGAACCAGATCAGTTCAAAGTGGGCGGGGGGAGGGAATGAGGAGGCAACGAGACTTGTCAAATCAATGAGCTATCATCAGAACAGTTCAGTGATTTGACAAGGTCTTAAGAACCATGATGAAGTAGTTTGAGAGATTAAGAGCTCATCATTATTGAGGGTACCATGGTAGTGAAGCAGTTAGTGCAACATTACGACAGTGTGAAGCGTCAGAGTTCAATTCTGACAGCGTTGGTAAGAATTTTGTATGTCCTCCCCATGATTAGGCTACGGTTAAAATTCCCGCCGCTGTCTGTAACGAGTTTGTACGTTCTCCCCGTGACCGTGTGCGTTTCCTCCTAGTGCTACGGTTTCCTGTTGGCGCATTAATTGGTGATTATAAATTGTCCAGTGATTAGACAAGGGTTAAATTGGGGGTTGCTAGACGGTGGGCCTCAAAGACCACATTGCATAAATAAATGGGTTGCTGGGTTGTGCAGCTCACTGGGACAGAAGATGCTGGTCCACTCTGTCTCTCTAAATAAAAATAAAATAAAATAAATTTATCGTACATCAGGCCTATTCAAGAAGCTGTCCTCGAGCCTAGTGGTGTGCATTTTCATGCTTTTGATTTTCACACTGGATATTCTTTCTCTTCTCCCCTCTTCCATCAAGAAGAAGGTACAGAGGCCTGAAACGATGTATTATACAAGACCAGGGTAGCAGGGTGAAGAACAGCTTCTACCCCCACTGTTATAAGGCTATTAAATGGGTCCCTATGAATTTAAGATGGCCTCCTGACCTCACCGTCTACCTCGTAAGGATCTTGCACCTTATCATTTACCTGCACCGCATTTTCTCTGTAAATGCTACACTGAAAATTTACAAAGATGTTTCTGGAACTAGAGGACCCGAGTTATAAGGAAAGATTGAATAGTTAAGGAACTTATTCCTTATATTGTAAAAGATTGAGGGGAGGTTTGATAGAGGTTCCATAATTATGAGGGACATAGACAGGCTTTTTCCCCCCACTGAGATTGGGTGGGACTACAACTAGACACCATGGGTTAAGGTTGAGAGGTGTAAAGCTTAAGGGGAGCATGAGTGGAAACATTTTCACTCAACGCGGTGAGAGTGTGGATCGAGCTGCCAGCACAAGTGGTACATGTGGGCTCAATTCTAGCATTTAAGAGAAGTTCGGATAGGTACAGGGATTGTAGGGATATGAAGGGCTTTGGCCTCGGTGCAGGTCAATGGGAGTAGGCAGTTTAAAGGATTCGGTATGGACTAGATGGGCTGAAGGGCCTGTTTCCGTGCTGTACATTTCTATGACTCTATGATTCTGCATTGTGCATTGTTATTGTTTTACCTTGTTCTTTCTTGATGCACTGTTGTAATGATCCGATCTGTATAAACAGTATGCCTTACAAGCTTTTCACTGTACCTAGGTACATGTGACAATAATAAACCATTTCCAATCCTGTCGGATCGGAGGAGGGGAGAAGAGAGAGGAGGAATTTTGGATTATGCTGGCTGCTTTCCTAAGGAAGCAAGAAATGTAGACAGTCAATTGGGGCTGATCAGAGCTCTAGTGACATTGGGCCATGAATGATTTTCAAAAAAAAAAAAATCAGCAATGCTATTTTATTTGTTTATAATGCACAATAACATTAGCAAGGCCAATATTTACACTCAGTGTAAATGCACCTAATAAAGTGGCTACTGAGTGTATGTTTGAGATCATCTGCTGCTGTGGCCCACTCACTTAAAAGTTTGGCCCGTTGTGCATTCAGAGACGCTCTTCTGCACACTGCTGTTGTAACGCATGGTTATTTGAGTTACTGTCACCTTCCTGTCAGCTTGAACCAGTCTGGCCATTTTCCTCTGCTCTCTCTCATTAACAAGGCATTTTTACCCACAGCATGTCTTTTTCTTTTTTCTTTGCACCATTCTCTGTAAACTCTGGAGAATGTTGTGTGAGAAAATCCCAGGAAATCAGCAGTTTCTGAGATACTCAAAACATTCTGTCTGGCAGCAGTTATGGTTAAAATCACTTATATCACATTTCTTCCCCATTCTGATATTTGGTCTGAACAACAACTGAACCTCATGACCATGACTGCATGCTTTTATGCAGTGGGCTGCTGATTGTCTGATTAGATATTTGCATTAATGAGTAGGCGTACAGGTGTACCTAGTAAAGTGGCCACTGAGTGCATTACTCATCCACACCAGCCCCTGAGAAGTAACAGTGAACTGCCTGCTTAAACCACTGCAGTCTGCGCATTGAAAGTACTCCCACAATGCAATCTTCAGTGACTCACGCCTTCACCTTTGAATAAATGCCAGATCTGTCAGGATGAGACCTTTTCAAATGCTCTCTCCTCTGGAGAAAAACAATAACTACATCCATGCAAGCTGTGTTACTCAGTGCTTGAGATCCTCATGAACCTCCATGAGCTCTTACCTGGGTTCACTTCTCTAAACCTCATTACCAGTAAATTAGCAACTTGGTGGAAATCAACTTTAGGTGTTATTCAAAGGCAAATGCACTGAAATAACTTAAAAATATTATGATAAATATATGGTAAAACACTGCATCTTGACTCTATAACACAAAAGCTCCCTAACCTTTCTGTCTTTGACCACCTACGCCCTTCCAATCCAGCCAGCTGCGTGCAGACTCCAGGAACACAACTTCAATTTCTGAACCAGTACTTGGCAGTAGTTCATCTAATCCAGCACTTTCATTTCAGATTTGCAACATTCACTTCACATTTATCTGTCAACCTGTGATGAATCAGTCTTTGTATTTCCCTAGATCAACCCCTTTTTTCAATTGTCTTGTGTGCTTTATTCATCCTACACCATTTACCATTTTTGATAATTACACACCTTTGCTCCACCTCATCACTGACCTTCCTTTTTCTATAAATACAAGAGTTTCTGAAAATCCAGAATAACACATAAACACACACACACACACACAAAATGCCAGAGAAACTCAACAGTTCAGGCAGCATCTCTGGAGGGGAATAAAGTGTTGATAGTTTAGTCCTGATGAAGTGTCTCAGCCCAAAATGTTGACTGTTTATTCCTCTCCATAGTTGCTGCCTGACCTGCTGAGTTCCTCAAGAGTTTTGTGTGCATTGCAGGCAAATAATCGATTATCTTTACAAATACAGTGAGGTTTATCTGCCTCCACCATCTTTTCATGGCTGTAGGTTCCAAACATTACTTAATGCGCCTGTGATGCCACAGCAAGCAGGTTTTTCCATTGTACCACCACCCCACCGTACTTGTGCACAAGACCACAAACTTGACTTGGTAGCACACAAAATGCTGGAGGAACTCAGCATGTCAGTCAGCATCTATGAAATAAACAGTCGATATTTTGGGCTGAGACCATTCATCAGGATTCCATTTGCCTCTTTCCACATAGTCAATGCAACTTACCGTTTATTTATTCTTATCATAGATGAGTTTTCTTAACACCCTACCTCACCCCTTGCTCTATAGTTTTATACTAACGTTTGAAGCACGTAACATAGACAAGTACGGTACAGCTCAGACCCCACGTCCCACGATGTTGTGCCAACAGTTTGGCCTGTTCCACGATCAATCTAATCCTTTCCTCCTACGTAGCCTGAAACTTTGTAGGCACCGTAGGAGACACTATGGAACTGTAACTATAGGCAGCACCGTAACGTGCAGTAGACAGCTAGCGCAACACTTTCCAGCGTCAGGATTGGTCCTAGGTCTCTGGGCACTGTGAACCATGTCGCATCACTGTGACTGGTGACACTCTACAATCTCCCGAGGAGAGTATCCCCAGTATTTTCTATTGATGCTCTTTGATATATTTACCCTAACAGTTTACTCCAAGGGAAGTTATGAGCAAAGAATCACAAGAGATCCCTTTACCTTTTGATGATAGTTTAAAGTCAAGCTATCATTCCCGCTGCGGGTTCAATTCCCGCTGCTGTCTATAAGGAGTTTGCACAGTCTGCCTTTGACCACATCTCTATGTTTCAAAAATGTACGTTTAGGGTTAGTGAGTTGTGGGCATGCTGTTGGCTCTGGAAGCATGGAGACACTTGCGGGCTGCTCAGTGTGATCCTCGCTGATTTGACGCAAATAACGCAACTCACTGTATGTTTTGATGTACATTTGACAAATAAAGCTAATCTTTCACCCCATTTTCCTTTCATCCATATGCCAATCTGAAAGACTCCTAAATGTCCCTAATATATCTGCCTCTACCACCAGCCCTTGCAATACATTCCAGGCACTTAAAGATGCTCTGTGTGAAAAAAGACTACAGTACTTTTTCCATCTCCCTTAAATGTACCTCCACTCATATTAAAAGGTAATAGCCATGCCACTCTGGAAAAAGACTGACTGTCCACTCCATCTGTGCCTCTTATAATCTTGTTTCTCATTTTCATTCACCATCCAACATCAGATTTCTGAACTGACAATGAACCCACGTACACTGTTTCACTATTGTGTTTGCTCAACTCTTGTACTACTTATTTAATTTATAATTTTAAAAATTTCAATGCTAATATTTATATCTATTTCTTATTGAATTTTTTTTAATTTATAGTTTTTTTGTTATGTATTGCAATGAACTGCGGCCACAAACAACAAATTTCACAACATCTGCTGGTAACATTACACTTGATTCTGATTCAGATCGTGCTGAAAGGATTCTCTCTCAACAGACAGTGCCTGACTTTTGAAGGTACAAAATGGAATTTGAAGTTTCAGCTCACTGAGTCCTCAGTGAACATTAATGACCCATTTGTATTAATCCTACATTAATCTTATTTTCTTCTCCTTAATGTACATGTCCATCAGTTCTTGTAGATTCAAGCACCCACCTGCACATTAAGGAAGTTCACAGTGGCTAATTAACCTACCAAGCTGCACGCATATGGGGTGAAATAGGGGCACTGGGAAACAAACTATGTGATCACAAGTTCAGTCAGCACCAAAGATCTGGATGGGTAACAGGTCTCTGGATACTGTGAACCATGTTATACCTCTGTGCTATGATTCTCCCAAGCAGAGTACAATCTCCCAAGTAGCGTATGCCCAGTACTATATACTTATGCTTCTTGATATGCTTACCCCAACAGTTTACTCTAAGGAAAGCTTAGGCCAAAGTATTACCCTTTTACCCTTGATGATGGCTAAGGTTTGTATGTCTCCTTGTGACTATGTGGGGTTCCCTGAGTGCTCACACCTGGACAGGTACATGGATCGGAAAGGTTTAGAAGGATATGGGCCAAACTGTGGCCAATGGGATTGGCTTGGTGGTCAGCATGAGCTACTTGTCTCTTATGATTCTAGTTCCTCCCATTTCCCCAGGACATGCAGGTCAGCAGGTTAATTGCTCCTAGTGCCCTGATGAGTGGTAGGGTCTGGAAGAAGTTGAGATGACTGTGGGAAGAATTTTAAAAAATAAGGATTGATGCAATTGGATGTGCGATGCTTAGCAAGGATTCCATGAGCTAAAGGGCCTTTTTCTGCAATGGTATGCATTGATCCACACATTTCAACTTCCTTAATCATGTTTTCGAAAAGAGTGGGTCAACCAATCCTTCAAGGTTTGGCCCATGTTCCTCTAAACAAAGGGTTCCCAACCTGGAGTCCATGGACTCTTATTTAACGGTAAGGATCCATGGCATAAAAGGGTTGGGGCCCCCTGCTCTAAACCTTTTCTACTCATGTACCTTCCAGAGTACTCTTTAAATGGTGTTAGTGTACCTGCATCTACCACATCCGCTGCTAGCTCATTCTGTGTACTGTCCAAAAATGGCCCTTGGTTTCCCTGGTTGTATGCACACATGAATGCCCTGGAATGGAAAATCCTGCAAGTAGGAGTGGATACTGTCCAGTCCATACCACGTGAAGCCCTCCCTACCCTTGAGCACCTCTGCGTGCTGCTGCAGGGAAACAGCATCCACCGTCAACGACCCCCGCAACCTAGGCCATGCTCTCTTCTCCCTGTCACCATCAGGAAGAAGGTTCAGGAGCCTCAGGACCCACACCACCAGGTTCAGGAACAGTTATTACCCTCAACCATCAGGCTCTTGAACCTGAGGGGATAAATTCATTCAACTTCACTTGCTCCATCACCAAATGGTTCCCACAACCTATGGATTCACTTCCATTAACTCTCAATATTTAATATTTATTATTTAATTTTTATTATTTTTTTTCTCTCTTTTGCATTTGCACAGTTAGAACCATAGAACCATAGAACCATAGAAACTACAGCACAGAAACAGGTCTTTTGGCCCTTCTTGGCTGTGCCGAACCATTTTCTGCCTAGTCCCACTGACCTGCACACGGACCATATCCCTCCATACACCTCCCATCCATGTATCTGTCCAACTTATTCTCAAATGTTAAAAAAGAACCCACATTTACCACCTCGTCTGGCAGCTCATTCCATACTCCCACCACTCTCTGTGTGAAGAAGCCCCCCCTGATGTTCCCTTTAAACTTTTCCCCCCTCACCCTTAACCCACGTCCTCTGGTTTTTTTCTCCCCTTGCCTCAGTGGAAAAAGCCTGCTTGCATTCACTCTATCTATACCCGTCATAATTTTATATACCTCTATCAAATCTCCCCTCATTCTTCTACACTCCAGGGAATAAAGTCCTAACCTATTCAACTTTCCTCTGTAATTGAGTTTCTCAAGTCCCGGCAACAACCTTGTAAACCTTCTCTGCACTCTTTCAACATTATTTATATCATTCCTGTAATTTGGTGACCAAAACTGAACACAATACTCCAGATTCGGCCTCACCGATGCCTTATACAACCTCATCATAACATTCCAGCTCTTATACTCAATACTTTGATTAATAAAGGCCAATGTACCAAAAGCTCTCTTTACAACCCTATCTACCTGTGACGCCACTTTTAGGGAATTTTGTATCTGTATTCCCAGATCCCTCTGTTCCACTGCACTCCTCAGTGCCTTACCATTAACCCTGTATGTTCTACCTTGGTTTGTCCTTCCAACGTGCAATACCTCACACTTGTCTGCATTAAACTCCATCTGCCATTTTTCAGCCCATTTTTCCAGCTGGTCCAAGTCCCTCTGCAGGCTCTGAAAACCTTTCTCGCTGTCTACTACACCTCCAATCTTTGTATCATCAGCAAATTTGCTGATCCAATTTACCACATTATCATCCAGATCATTGATATAGATGACAAATAACAATGGACCCAGCACTGATCCCTGTGGCACACCACTAGTCACAGGCCTCCACTCAGAGAAGCAATTCTCCACTACCACTCTTTGGCTACTTCCATTGAGCCAATGTCTAATTCAATTTACCACCTCTCCATGTATACCTAGCGGCTGAATTTTCCTAACTAACCTCCCATGCGGGACCTTGTCAAAGGCCTTACTGAAGTCCATGTAGACAATATCCACTGCCTTCCCTTCATCCACTTTCCTGGTAACCTCCTCGAAAAACTCCAATAGATTGGTCAAATATGACCTGCCATGCACAAAGCCATGTTGACTCTCCCTAATAAGTCCCTGTCTATCCAAATGCTTGTAGATTCTGTCTCTTAGTACTCCCTCCAATAACTTACCTACTACCGACGTTAAACTTACCAGCCTATAATTTCCCGGATTACTTTTCGATCCTTTTTTAAACAAGGGAACAACATGAGCCACTTTGCAATCCTCCGGCACCTCACCTGTAGACAGCGACATTTTAAATATTTCTGCCAGGGCCCCTGCAATTTCAACACCAGTCTCCTTCAAGGTCCGAGGGAACACCCTGTCAGGTGCCGGGGATTTATCCACTCTAATTTTCCTCAAGACAGCAAGGACCTCCTCCTTTTCGATCTGTACAGTTTCCATGATCTCACTACTTGTTTCCCCTAATTCCATAGACTTCATGCCAGTTTCCTTAGTAAATACAGATGCAAAAAACCTATTTAAGATCTCCCCCATTTCCTTTGGTTCCGCACATAGGCGACCACTCTGATCTTCAAAAGGACCAATTTTATCCCTTACAATCCTTTTGCTCTTAATATACCTGTAAAAGCTCTTTGGATTATCCTTCACTTTGACTGCCAATGCAACCTCATGTCTTCTTTTAGCACTCCTGATTTCTTTCTTAAGTATTTTCTTGCACTTCATATACTCCTCAAGCACCTTATTTACTCCCTGCTTCCTATACATGTCATACAACTCCCTCTTCTTCTTTATCAGAGTTGCAATATCCCTTGAGAACCAAAGTTCCTTATTCCTATTCACTTTGCCTTTAATCCTGACAGGAACATGCAAATTCTGCACTCTCAGAATTTCTCCTTTGAAGGCTTCCCACCTACCAATCACATCCTTGCCAGAGAACAATCTGTCCCAATCCACGCTTTTTAGATCCTTTCTCATTTCTTCAAATTTGGCCTTCTTCCAGTTAAGAACCTCAACCCTAGGACCAGATCTATCCTTGTCCATGATCAAGTTGAAACTAATGGTGTTATGATCACTGGAACCAAAGTGCTCCCCTACACAGACTTCCGTCATTTGTCCTAACTCGTTTCCTAACAGGAGATCCAATATTGCATCCCCTCTAGTTGGTCCCTCTATATATTGATTTAGAAAACTTTCCTGAACACATTTTACAAACTCTAAACCATCTAGACCCCTAATAGCATGGGAGTCCCAATCAATATATGGAAAATTAAAATCCCCTACCACCACAACTTTATGTTTCCTGCAGTTGCTTGCTATTTCCCTGCAGATTTGCTCTTCCAATTCTCGTTGACTATTGGGTGGTCTGTAATACAATCCCACTAATGTGGCTATACCTTTCCTGTTTCTAAGCTCCACCCACAAGGACTCAGTAGACAAGCCCTCTAATCTGTGCTGCCTGAGCACTGCTGTAATATTTTCCCTAACAAGCAATGCTACTCCCCCACCTTTCATTCCTCTGCCTCGATCACATCTGAAACATCGGAACCCTGGAATATTAAGCTGCCAGTCCTGCCCCTCCTGTAGCCAAGTTTCACTAATTGCTATAACGTCCTAATTCCAAGTGTCAATCCACGCCCTCAACTCATCCGCCTTCCCCGCAATACTCCTAGCATTGAAATATATACACCTCAGAAGATTTTTACCACCATTCACAACCTTTCTATTAGCGGATTTGCTTGAACTTTTAACAACATTTATTTCCCCCCAGCCACACTGTCAGCTCTGGCACTCTGGTTCCCATCCCCCTGCAAATCTAGTTTAAAGCCTCCCCAATAGCACTAACAAACCTCCCTGAAAGGATATTGGTCCCCCTGTAGTTCAAGTGTAACCCGTCTCTCTTGTACAGGTCCCACCTGCCCCAGAAGAGGTCCCAATTATCCTGAAATCTGAAACCCTGCCCCCTACACCAGTTCCTCAGCCACTTGTTCATCCTCCAGAGCATCCTATTCCTACCCTCACTGGCATGTAGCACAGGTAGCAATCCTGAGATTACCACCCTCGAGGTCCTGCTTTTCAACTTCCTACCAAGCTCTCTATACTCACTCTCCAGGACCTCTTCACTCTTCCTTGCTATGTCATTGGTACCGATGTGCACCACGACATCTGGCTGGTCACCCTCCCACTTCAGAATGTCATGCAATCGATCAGAGACATCCTTGACCCTGGCACCCGGGAGGCAACAAACAATCCTGGATTCTCTGTCACGACCACAGAACCTCCTACCTGCACCTCTAACTATCGAGTCCCCTATCACTACCGCTCTCCTCTTTTCCCCCCTCCTTTCTGCACTGCAGAGCCAGACTCAGTGTCAGAGATCCGGCTACTGCAGCTTGTCCCAGGTAAGTCATCCCCCCCAACAGTATCCAATGCGGTATACTTGTTGTTGAGGGGAATGGCCACAGGGGAACCCTGCTCTGCCTGCCCTTTCCTTTTCCCTCACCTGACAGTGACCCAATTTCCTGTCCTCTGCTCCTTTGGCGTAACTATAATCTCCTCATCTATACGATCTATAATCTCCTCATTCTCCCGAATGATCCGCAGGTCATCCAGCTCCTGCTCCAGTTCCCTAACGGGGTTTGTCAGGAGCTGCAGCTGGATGCATTTCTTGCAGGTGTTGTTGTCAGGGACACCGGAGGGCTCCCTGACTTCCCACATCCTGCAAGAGGAGCATTCCAACATCCTGCCTGGCATTCTCTCTACTCTAAACAATCTGAACAAAAAAAAATCTTACCGGAACCTACCCGACCCAGTTTGTTGTCCTTTATGCACCAGTTGTTTGTCTGCCCTGTTGAGTGTATTTTTTTAATTGATTCTATTGTGTTTCTTGGATTTACTGGTATGTCAGCAAAAAAAAATCTTAGGGCTGTATATGGTGACATATTTACTTTGAACTTTGAAATCTCTCCCCTCAAACCTACGGGTTCGAGTTCTCAATGAGCCAATGGGAGTAGACTGTGTGCACTTTCCCTCACGATTTTATAAACCTCTATAACTCCTTATCCTCTGCCTCTTCAATGAAGGAAATCCCAACCTGCGCAATCTGATGCTGTTGTTTAGTTCCTTGTTGTGCTCTGTACTGTTGTGTTCAGTGTTGTTCTGCCAAGCAATAGGGGCATGCTATGTTGGTACTGGAATGTGTGATAACACTTGCAGGCTGCCCCCCAGCACACCCTTGGGCATGTTGGTTGTTAACTCAAGCAGCACAAGTAATGTAGGTTTCGATGTTCATGTGATAAACGAACCTTTAATCTCACTCCACGCCTCAGTCCATCAAGTCCTTGCACCATGCTCATAAATCTTCTCCACACTCCTCCTAGCTTGCTCAAGTTACACTATTCCCTCATAGGAATTTCCTCAGGTGTCGTATTTCCTGTGAAAATGCTCCCCTTATTCTGATGGGTAGGATGTTCAGAGTTTAGAACTGAAAATCTTGTCAGTCCATCACAGGAAGGAATTGATGGTTTTGTAAAAGGATGGTGGACAGGTTTTCCAGGACGCTGCCTGGATTAGAGGGTATAGCAAAAGGGGAGAATGGGCAAATTTGGGCTGTTTTGTTTGGAACATTGGAGGCTGAGGGGAGACCTGATAGAAGTTTGTAAGATGATGAGAAGCATAGGTTATGGGGCTGCATGGTGGCATTGTTCAATTCCCACCACTGACTGTAAGGAGGTTGTTCATTCTCCCTGTGACAGCATATGTGTTTCCTCCAGGAGCTCGTTTCCTCCCACAGTCCAAAGACGGTGGTTAATTGATCATTGTAAATTGGCCTGTGATGAGGTAAGAGTTAAATAGGTGGGTTTCTGGAAGGCGAGCCTTGAGGGACCAGAAGGGTCTATTCCACACTATACCTCAATAAATAAATAATAAATAAAGACAGGGTAGACAGTCAGAATCTTTTTCCTGGAGTAGATTCATCCAATACTAGACGGCATGGATTTAAGGCAAGAGGGGAATAGTTTAAAAGAGTTGTCTAAGGCAAGTTTTTGTTTTAAACAGAGAGTGGAAGGTGCCTGAAGGGGGCTGCCAGGGGTAGTGGAGGAAGCAGGTGTTTAATAGGCTGCTCGATAGACACATGGATGTGGAGGGAATGAAGGAATATGGTTCTTGTGCAGGCTGCAGAGACTTAGTTTAATTTGGTGCAAACATAGTGGGTCAAAGTACCAGTTCCTGTGCTGTACTGTGCTAATGAATAAAAAATAGTTACATTTTTGTGATTAGGAGGGATGTGATATTCCAGTACGTTGATCTCATTTGCGTGTAGAAGGTGGCAGAACAGGTCAGTAAGGATAGTTAGAAAGGCATTTTCTTTATCAGTCGAGGCTAAGAACATAGAGCAGAGAGGTGACATTGGAACTGGAGACAACACTCATTATATCACAGCTTGAGCTCTCGACACAGTTCAGGTTATGGTCTTACAGAAAATAGAGAGGATGCAAAGGAGACTAACAAGAAAGTATTCTGATGTAGGGTTTCAACCTATACTTACACCTTGACTTAGATAGAATCAGACTCAAGGGATGACTCTTAGAACAGAGGTAAGAAGGAATTTCTTTAGTCAGAGGGTGGTGAATCTGTAGAATTCATTGCCACAGACGGCTGTGGAGGCCAAATCATTAAGTATATTTAAAGTGGAAGTTGATAAGTTCTTGAGTAGTAAGGGTGTCAAAGGTTACGGGGAAAAGGCAGGAGAATGGGATGGAGAGGGATAATAAATCATTCATGATGGAATAGCAGAGCGGGCTCAATGGGCCAAATGGTTTAATTCTAATACTAGGTCTTATTATGGTCATGCGTACTTTTGGCTCCCTAGATGCCACTTGACCTGTTGAGTTCTTCCAACATTTTTTGTTCTACACATTTGTAGATTATACTGTCTGAATCTCTTTTGCCTTCTTTATGAGTATGTTATGAAGGAAGATTGGATAAATCCGGATTGCTTTACTTTAGTTGAATGGAATTTAACTAGGATGTACTAAATTACAACTATCATGGATAGCATCAATGGGAAGCACCCATTTTTCCAAAAAGTATGGGGCATGGCTCTAAAGCAGGGGTTACCAACCTTTTTTATGCCAATCAACACACTTTCCACCACAAATCTATAGAAGTTTGCCAAGGTTTTTGATGACATGACAAATCTCCAAAGACTCCTGAGGAAGTAGAGGCACTGTCGTGCTTTCCTTGAAATTATATTTATATGACGGGTTCAGGACAAGTCCTCTGAGATAGTGACACCAAGGACTTTCAAGTTACTGACTTTATCCACCTCTGATCAAAGTTGTTTCCCATGATGGGGGAGTCTAGTACCAGAGGGCGTGACTTAAGGATTGAAGGGCGCACATTCAGAACAGAAATGCGAAGAAATTTTTTTAGTCAGAGGGTGGTGAATCTATTGAATTTGTTGCCACGGGCAGCAGTGGAGGCCAAGTCATTGGGTGTATTTAAGGCAGAGATTGATAGGTATCTGCGTAGCGAGGGCATCAAAGGTTATGGTAAGAAGGCGGGGGAGTGGGACTAAATGGGAGAATGGATCAGCTCATGATAAAACGGCGGAGCAGACTCGATGGGCCGAATGGCCGACTTCTGCTCCTTTGTCTTATGGTCTTATGAGCTTTCAATAAGTACTGGCTGATGGACCTCTGGTTTCCCTCTCCTGAAATCTACTATCAGTACCTACGATACTATCAGCTATCTGATGCAGTTATATTGATTGTGTTTTTCATTATTGTGTTTTTTGGTGTTACATCAGATCCGGAGTAACAATTTTTTTTTCTCCTTTACACTTGTGCACTGGAAATGACATTAAACAATACTGAAGGTAGCACCCACAAAACACTGGAGGAATTCAACAGGTCAGGCAGCATCTATAGAAAGGAGCAAACTGTCAACATTTCAGGATGAGACTCAACATCAAGGGAGATCAGGTAGCGTGGTCTGAAAGAATGAAAGATTTGGTACCTCTCACCACACCTGAGAGGGCCCTGAAGGTATACTTCAGGACAGTTACCCCATGGCTAGGAAAGCAAGTGCCAGAAGGATTAGTTTTGTATAACTTATTATCAACCTGCACTGACAATCAACAGTTATCCAGCCTCTCTCTTTCTTGTAAGGCTTCTACCATTCTTTCAGTGACTTGGTTGCAGTGTCGTTATCAGTAACAATAAAAAGAAAGTAAAGTTGAAGGAGGGTAGATTATGGGCTGTGTAGGAGGGAAGGGTTAGATTGATCATGGTTGTATAGGTTGGCACAACATCAGTTGCCAAAGGACCCATACTTACTGTGCTCCATTGTTCTATGTTCTAAAAGGGATTTACCTGAATGGTTGGACACAGATGGGAGGAGGAAGGTGCGATGGCCAATTTGGTTTTGTCCTTGACCACTCACAGCCATTTTACAGCATGATACACAGGGCAACAATCAGCCCCGACTTCATTTAAAAAAAAAATACATTCAGATGCTAGAAACCCAAAATAAAAACAAAATATGCTGAAAACACAGATCAGGTCAGTCGTCACCTGTGGAAGGAGGAAATAGGTAACATTTCAGGACCCTTTGACAGTTCTGGGAAAGACTTTCCAGTTAAAATTGTAAGTATGTTTACTATTGTCTCAGTTACCAAGGTACAGTCACTAAACATTTGTCTTGTGTGCCATCCGTTGAGAACAAATAGGTTAATAGGAGCATTTACAAGCAAATTAAAGTTCTGTGTTCACCAGAAATGAGTGTTACATCAATAACATTTGATTAACAGAAGCACTTTAACCAGATTAATGGATAGGAAATGTTCAGGACAGGAACATTAATAGAAAAAGTTTAGAGCAGGGCCCAACCTGGCATCCACGGACCCCTCAGTTAATGGTAGGGGTCCATGCCATAGAAAAAGTTGGGAACCCCTGGTTTAGAGGGGCATAGGACATGCACAGGCAAATATGGCTAGATTAGTTAGGCAAATTGGCTGGCATGGACAAGGTGAGCCAAGGGGCCTGTGATGATGGCGGAAGCTAGCTTGAAGCACAATTTCATTCTGGCAGTTCCCTGAGAAAGGGTCAGTTTGGAGAAAGTAATTTAATGAGCAGGGTGGCAATTATACCAGTGCTTCAGCTCTACTTTACTAATAGAAGAGGTTCTACTGGGACATGGAATTTGAAATTAACAGCTTCTGATAATTGGATTCCTTAAAAGTAATTAACAGTTTTCTTCAAGTACTAATTTGAAGTGGGGTCTTTTTCAGGACGATTTACTGCCATTCAATATCAGAGCTGGTGTTCTGTCTGTATAATACTGTGTGTATCTGCATTGATTCAGCCTCCACCATCCCCATCCCAAAAGCTCCTTCTCTGCATAGAGTGATTATGGGTCAAAGGGTGCAGGAGTCAATAAGGATACGCACTCCTTGCCCAAGGAGGCACTGGGCGCATCATTATGCATGGTCATGTAGCAGTAAACTTTATAGTGCCAGTGTTCAAAGGACCGGGATTCAGTTCTCATCGCTGTTCTGTAAGGAGTTTGCACGTTCTCCCCACGACTTTGTGATTTGTTCCCACATTCCAAAGACATATGGATTGGGTATAATAAGTTGCGTGCACGCTATGTTGGCTCCAGAAACCTGAGGGTTTCCCACAGCATACTCTTGGATTGTGTAGGTCATTGATGCCAACAATACATTTCACTGTATGTTTCGATGTACACATGACTAATAAAACTAATTTTTAAATTGTCAAACCTTTTACCTTTCTTAACTTACTGTAGCAGTGCTCAGAGTCACATGTCTGCCTTGAGAGTCTGGTGTGGGGCATGCAGATGACATGAAGCTTCCTTCCGGACTGACTGAATGGCATTAGTGCCTACACATTGGAAGCATTAGTTTGGAGAGGACAGAGACATAAATTCGCATCCTACCAAAGGTTCAAGTGGATCTTGTGGAGAGAGTTTTGGTAGCACTTCTCCAATGCTTTGCAGCATCTGCTGGCAGTATTCCAGGTCTCAGAAGAGTACAGGTGAACAGGAGTCCATAGACAGAGGAGCAGAATTAAGCCATTCAGCCAATGAAGTCTTCTCCACCACTCCATAATGGCTGATTTATTATTCCTCTCAACCCCATTCTAATGTCTTCTCCCCGTAACCTTCGATGCCCTGACCAATCAAAGACCTATAACCTCCACTTTAAATATACCCAATGACTTGGCCTCCATGGCCATCTGTGGGAATGAATTTCACAGATTCACCACCTTTTGGCTAAATAAATTCCTCCTCATGTCTGTTCAAAGGAGGAATCCTTCTATTCTGAGGGTGTGCCCTCTGGTCTACCCCATTATAGGAAGTATATCTGCCAAGTCCATTTTATCTAGGCCTTTCAATGTTCGATAGGTTTCAGTGAGATCCCCCCCCCCCATTCTTCTAATCTCCAGTGAGTACAGGCCCAGAACCATCAAAAGCCTCTCATATATTAACCCTTTAATTTCCAGGATCATTCTTGTAACCCTCTTCAGAAACCTTATGGGTCAGCCAAAAGCTACCTATGTTATAGATAAGGCAGGAAAGTTGCTTCTACTGATAGGTGAGACTAGAACTAGGGGACATAGCCTAAACATTCAGGGGAGTAGATTTAGGACAGAGATGAGGAGGAATTGCTTTTTCCAGAGAGTGGTGAATCTGTGGAATTCTCTGTCCAATGAAGCGGTGGAGGCTACCTCAGTAAATATATTTAAGACAAGGTTGGATAGATTTTTGCATAGTAGGGGAATTAAGGGTTATGGGGAAAAGGCAGGTAGATGGAGATGAGTCCATGGCCAGATCAGCCATGATCTTATTGAATGGCAGAGCAGGTTCGACAGGCCAGATGGCCGACTCCTGCTTCTATCTCTTATGATCTTATGTTCTTATGTTCTGGCACAAAAAATGTGATGGAGATTTCTTCAATGATGGGTGGCACAATAACATGGCAGTTTGTGCGTCGCTTTACAATAGTCACTGATTGGGGTTCAATTCCTGCCAGAAGGGAAGAGGAGAGAATGTCTGGTGCAGGTGAGGTCATTGATTACACTGGCTGGTTTATCAAGGTAGTGACAGGTGTAGCAGAGTCTGAGGAGGGAGGGTTTGTTGCTGTGATATGCAAGGTAAGAGGTTTAGAGATGATCGAAGGAGGAATTTCCACACCCCACCTCTCCACACATACAAACACAGGGTAGTTGAAGTCTGTCAGGCACTGCCCAAGGTTATTTCAGAAGTACAAGTACTTGAATTGCTGAGACACAGAAGGCTGAGGACCTCATGCAAGTAAATGGGATCAATGGAGGTAGGTAGAACGTGCGGTGTGGCCGGTGGGCTACTGTGCTGTTCTCTAGAACTCTGTGCTGTGTCAAAGAGTCAGTGTCAGCACAAGTCTTTCTCAATACGTTCTAAATCATCATGTGGTTATGATCAAAACAGAATCAAAAAGTCATACAGCATAGAAACAGACCCTTCAGCCGACCACATCCATGCTGACCTTCAAGTACCTGTCTAACCAATCCCATTTATCAACCCTTAGTCCATACCATGAAAGTTCAAAAGTCGGAAGTTCAAAGTAAGGTTATTATCAAAGTGCATACATGTCACCGTACACAACCCTGAGATTTATTTTCTTGCAGCCGTTCACAGTAATTATAAAGAAACACAATAGAATCAGTGAAAGACCCCAGACAGCAAGACAAACAACCAGGGTGCAAAAGGCAACGAACAGTGCCGACACAAAAAGAAAAAAAATAAAATAATAATAATCAATAAGCAATAAATATCGAGAACATGAGACGAAGAATCCCTGAAAGTGAGTCCATAGGTTGTGGGAACAGTTCAGTGATTGGGCGAGGGAAGTTATCCCCTCGCTGCTGGTTCAAACACCTTATGGCTGAGGGATAACAGCGGTTCATGAACTTGGTGGTATGAGTCAATGCATTACTATATGTGAAATGCCATTTTCAGTATTATCTTGGAATTATCTTTGACCCTTTTCTCTTTATCACAATTGGCTCATCATAGATGTTTTGAATAACCATCTTGCACTTATGAGGTTTCCCAAACTGCAGAATTACACTCCACAAGAGTCCAATGAGTTTGTGGTGATTAGACCAAAGTTGAAAGATATATCCATCACCAATCTATAATCCCCCTAATACTTTTCTCTGTTGATTTTTCCTTTTATAATCAATACCTTTTGATTTCTGAAGTTGCTCTCTTCATCCTTTCAGTCCAAGGAACTCCAGGTTCCTTTTCCCTCAATGTTTAATAAAAACTTATCTCACTGATTTGTTTGCCAGGGGCTACACTGCTAATGACCAAAATAGAGCAATTAATCTCTGAACTGCTTTCATCAGACAGAAGATTAATACTAATTGAGTACTACAACATGAAATATTAATAAGCCATTCAAGAAATTAAGATGCAATATTGATCAGAATTTAATAGTCTCAGTCTTGTTTCTCTAACTGCCAGTGTTTATAAGTTTTAACTCTTCCTAACTGAGTCATGAGTTAGCAAACTGGTGTGTAATTGGTCCCTAGAACGCACACATTATTTGAACCCTCCCCCCACCACCCCCCCCCCACCACCCCCACCATTTCATCTTTGGCTATTGCTTTGTATACATTACAATAGGGTCTGTCAAGGGTTCCTAACCTAGGGTCCACGGACCGCTCAGTTACTTCATTAATTAATTGAGATACAACACAAAATAGGCCCTTCCAGTCATTCAAGCTGTGCTGCCCAGCAATCTCTCAAATTAATCCAAGCCTAATCACGGGACAATTTACAATGACCAATTAACCTAACAAGCAGTACGTCTTTGGACTGCAGGAGGAAACCGGAGCACCTGGAGGAGACCCATGTGGTCACAGGGAGAAAGTACAAACCCTTTACAGGCGTCAGCAGGAATTGAACCTGGGTCACCTCTTCTGTAAAACTTCGTGCTACCCCTATACTACTGTGCCACTCGGTAGTATATGGTAGAAGTCCATGGCGTAATAAAGGTTAGGAACCCCTGGTCCATATGATCATGAAAGAACATTGGGAATAGAAGGGCAAGCCCTCAGCCTCTAACTTTCAATAAAACTGTTGCTTTTTTTAAAAAAATTCCTGCCCTATTTTACTTCACTTACTTATATCCTTCATTCCCATACTTCCTAAAAATCTGCTGACTTCTCTCTTGAAAACACTAAACAACTAAGCCTCCCTAACTCTAGGTATAGAATTCAAAAGTTTCACTATCCTCTGAAGGAATCTCTCCTACTTTCTCTCCCTGATAGCCAACCCCATACTCTGAGGCTCGAACGCGGGGTTCTAAGCACCTCAAACTAGTCACCATGCACCCTGCCAAGCTCTGTAAGAATTCAGAGAGGAAGGAACTTCACAATTGCAGCAATAAATATTCTGCTGGAAGAACTCAGGGGGCTGAGCAACATCTATGGAAGGAAAGGAATTGTCAACATTTTGGGTTAAAGCACTACATCAGATCTTATTGAGTTCCTCCAACAGATTGTTTGTCGCTTCAGATTTCAGCATCTGCAGTCTCTTGTGTCTCCTCTTTTTGTAAAAAGCAAGTTCTTCCCTGGGCATCCTTTATGATACAGTCTGAAAACAAGTCATCCATGTTTCATAGTTTATTTTGACACAGAAAATGCTGGAGGCACACAGCAGGTCGGGCAGCATTGATGGAGCAAGTTGGGTGGTCAACATTTCTGGCCAAGGCCCTTTATTAGGAACCAGCTGAAACATTGGTTTCAGGGTCTCAGCTCAAAACATCAACTGTTCATTTCCTTCCACAGATGAATGTTCCTTTCTACGCCTTGTGGTGCATCGGGTGGCAATCTTGCCGTTTCTTTAGTATTTTTGTCTGTTTTTTTTTTTTACGAGGCCGAGTTACTAGCTCGGCACTCGACCCACCGCAATGGAAAGTGTGCAAGGTGCCGACCAGATTCAAACCTGAGACCATTAGCCTCAATGTCTAGTGTGGATGCCACTACACCACTGGCTGGTGGGTCCCGCCATAGGTGCTGCTTGACCTAGAGACTTCCTCCAGAATCTTTTGTGTGTTGCTCCATACGTCCAGTACCTATCGTCTGTCTTGTGTCTTCATCATCTATTTGTTAGCTATTACATGATGTCTACCTTGCTCACTCTCCTACTGTTGAGGCTCAGCTTCATCTGAACAAGACAAGATTAAATTTTATGCCATCTCACCTACACAGATGGTACAATGCCCAATTCCAACCTGGAGTAGTCTAGAGGCTCTGTTAAATATGGGCGATAGACACAAGCACTCTTGCCTGGGTAGAGGTCTGATATTAGGCCAATTCCATTCAGCTAAACCAGGAGCTGCAAAGTTAGATTCGGCGCATCAACTTGCAGGTAAATGTACATCCACTCGGAGGCAGCATTCCAAGGAAAGACGGAATGAGTTCAAAGTTCAACGTAAACTTATTATCAAAAATACCTATATGTCACTTTGTACAATCCTGAGATTCATTTTCTTTCACTGATACTACAAGAAAGACAATAGAATCAATGAAAGATTATCCCCAACAGAACAGACAAACAATCATATATCGGACATGTTCCTGAAAGGGTGAAACAAAAGGGTAAACACAAAATAATCTGCAGATGCTGTGGTCAAAGCAACTCACAACACGCTGGAGGAACTCAGCAGGTCGGGCAGCATCCGTGGAAAAGACTGGTCGACGTTTCGGGCCGGAACCCTTTGTCAGGACAGTCCTGACGAAGGGTTCCGGCCTGAAACGTCGACCGATCTTTTCCATGGATGCTGCCCGACCTGCTGAGTTCCTCCAGCGTGTTGTGAGTGTTGCTGAAACAAAAGGGTAATGAGTACCAGGAACCTTGGATGTCAATGGTTGGTCAAAGAGGAAAAAAGAAAGCATACAACAAGCATAGAGAACAAAAGAGTATTAAAGGTGTAGTGGGCCACAAAAAAAAATCCAGAGGCAAATGGGGGACACAACATACTAACAGACAGGATTAAGGTAAATCTAAAAGGTGTTTTATAAGTACACTCAGTGTACACTTTATTAGGTACAGAAGTGGAGTCTTCTGCTGCTGTAGCCCATCCACTTCAAGTTTCAATGTATTGTGAGTTCAGAAATGCTCTTCTGCACACCACTGTTCTAAATATGTGGTTATATGAGTTACCATTGCCTTCCTGTCAGCTTGAACCAGTCTGGCCATTCTCCTCTGACATTTCTCAATAGAAAGGTGTTTTCGCCCACAGAACTGCTCCTCACTGGATGTTTTTAGTACCATTCTCTGTAAACTCTAGAAACTGTTGTGCATTAAAATATCTAGAGATCAGCAGTTTCAAAAATACTCAAACTACCCTATCTGGCACCAACAATCATTCTGTGATCAAAGTTACTTAGATCACATTTCTTCCCGATTCTGATATTTGGCCTGAGCAACAACTGAACCTCTTGACCATGTATCATGCTTTCATGCAGTGAGTTGCTGCCACATGATTGACTGATTAGTTATATGCGTTAACGGGGTGTACATGTGTACCTAATAAAGTGGTCTTTGAATTTATATTAAAGATAAAAGAATAAATCGGGGAAGAGTAGGGCCCATTCGGGACAACCGAGCAATCTGCACATGGAGCAAGAAGGTGCAGTTGACGTCCTAAATGAATATTATTCATTGGTATTCATAAAGGAAATAGACCTTGTAATTATAGACTGTTGTTCAATACAGAGGAATGGAAACACGAATGCCCTTGAAAGGTAAAGGAACAGAAAGCAGTGGATACGGCCCAGTCACTCTGCATCACTGATCACATCTACACGAAACACTGTCACAGGAAGGTAGTATCTATCATCAGAAACCTCCACCACTCAGGACGTGCGCTCTTCCAATTGCTGCCATCAGGAAGGAGGTACAGGAGCCTCAGGACTCACCAGGAAAGGTTATTACTCATCAACCATCACGCTCTTGAACCAGAGGGGATACCATCACTCACCACATTACTGAATTGTTCCCAAAACCTTTGAACTCACTTACAATGGCCCTTCATCTCACGCTCTTGATATTTATTGCTTATTTATTAATGTTGTTATTTTAGTTTTTTTTTGTTATTTCTTTGTATTTACAGTGATTGCCTGCAAGAAAATGAATTTCAATTTTGTAAATGGTGACATGTGTACTTACATAATAATTTTAATTTCAACTTTGAAATTTTAATGCAAGACTTCATAAGTAAGGACGACCAGGCTTAGAAGAGGATAAATTCCCTAGGAGAGATGGGATTTGTCCCAAGCTGCATTATGAGGTGAAGGAAGATGTTGCTGAGTCTCTGGTCAAAATCTTTAAATCTTCACTGGACATACGTGAGGTATCAGATATCTATGGGAGGGCAAATATGGTCCTAATTTTCAAGAAAAGCAGCAGAGAAAAGTCTGTAGGTTACAGATCTGTGAGCCTAACATCAGTAGTAGGTAAATTAATAGAATAAATTCTGAGAGACAGAATTAAAGATCATTTGGAAAAACAGAGACCGCTCAGACATAGCACGGCCTTGTCAAGAGCAAATCCAGCTGATCTAAATTAAGTTTTTGAGGAGGGATCCAAGTGTATTAATGGGGTTAGGGCAGTAAACGTAGCTCCCATGGTCTTCAGTAAGACCTTCCACAAGGTCCCCTATGGGAGACTGGTCCAAAAGGATACAACCCTTGGGATACAGGAGGTGGTTCATAAAATCTAAGGAGGAAACAGAAATAGTAGATTACAATAAACTTTTTTCCTTCGAGATGAATAAGACTATAGGTTTAACTGAAGGGTGTGGGATTTAGAGGGGTTATGAGGGTCTTTTTCATTCCAAGGGTGTGACAGTATCAAGAGCACACTGCTGTAGAGTGTGTTGAAAGCAAAGTTGCCGACAGCTTTTAAGAAACATATAGCTGAGCACTTGACTCTTAAGCTTGGAGGGCTACAGGGAAGAGTGCTGAAAGATGGGAGTAATATAGATGGCTACCTACTGGTCAGACTGGATATAGCGGGCAAAGTAGTCTGTTCCCAAACTGCATGATTGCAGAAACCTTGAGGGCAACATCTCTTCAACCCTCACCAGTGGAAACAAAAGCTTTGCTGTGGTAATGTGGACTGATTTGAGACACATGTGCAATGTATTGGTACAGCTCAGAGCTGCTGGCTCACAGCTCCAGACGGCCTGGTTCGATCCCAACCTCTGGTGCTGTCACTGTAATGCTCTCATGAACACAGGATAATTTCATCTGTTCTAATGTGCATAGTTACAAACATTCATAAGAAAAGCAAGTTGGTCTTAAAAAGTAAAGCATCAGATTTACAAACATACTCCACTACAAAATAAAACAACACACAATTAATTTTAACTTAATGAAATTCATGATGACTAAAGCATGCGCAGGATTTTAATAAAATTAAAATTTAAAGCATATTTGCCTTAGTAAATTGAAACTACAGAAGCTCTTTGTGATTTGGAGAGGATTAATAGTTTCATTTTGTAAGAGTAGGTACAAGGACAGTTGCTATCTCATTATAGTTCTACACTCTGACATACATCCCCATAGGATATGTCAAAGAGAATATGTTATGTGAAAAACTACAGGGAAGAGAATGCAGACAAGAACTGGCATTTGGATAATAACCACAGCACTTCTTCCACATTTGGTGCATGAGAGGAAGGGAGAAGAAGTTAGTGCAGTGGAGAATGACTGCCGGGTGGAAAAGCTGTTGCCATGACAATGGCCAAGAGAAGCCAAGCTTCCAAAGCCAACTTACTGTGCATTGCAGACACAGATGCCAATGATTACTGGAGAGTTAACAGCCAACATCTCTGCCACTAATTTAATTTTGCTCATCTTCCTTAAGCAATAGAGACAGACTCAGTTTTTGATGCAACGTGTAAAGTTCGGGCAGGTAGTTCTGTTGCCTCACATCTCCAGGTTCAATGCTGTCTGTGTGAAGTTTCCCCCGTTCTTCTTGTGACCGTGAGTGTTTCCCCCAGGTGGCTTTCATTTCTTACCATGTCCCTGCCAGTCATTGGGTTAATTGGCCGCTAAATAACACTAAGTGAGGGTGGGTGGCAAGAGAGCCTGGAAGGAGTTGATGCAGTTATGAGAGAGAGAAAAATTTACAATGAGTTAAGTGGAGGAGCGTGATTAATTAAACTGTTCTGAGTGCCAGCATTGCTTCGATGGGCCAAATGTGATCTGTATCATAAAGAAATACAGAAATATCAAAAATAGCATGGTAGCAATGAGTGATTGTGGCTGTTACAAAGGGAGCAATTATGTTCAGTCTTAAAACTTCCATGCCAAGTGGTCTTACACAGTGAACAGTAGGGTACTGAGGAGAGTGGTAGAACAGAGGGATCTGGGGATACAGATCCATAATTCGTTGAAAATGGTGTCACCGGTAGATAGGGTCATAAAGAAAGCTTTTGATACATTGGTGTTCATAAATCAAAGTACTGGGTACGGGAGATTGGATGTTAAGTTTAAGTTGTATAAGACATTGGTGAGGCCTAATTTGGAGTATTATATGCAATTTTTGTCACCTACCTACAGAAAAGTTGTAAATAAGGTTGAAAGAGTACAGAGAAAATTGACAAAGATGTTGTTGGGTCTGGAGGACCCGAGTTATAAAGAAAGATTGAACAGGTTAGGACTTTATTCCTTGGAACATTTAAGATTTTGTTGGAGTTATACAGAACTATGAGGGACATAGATCATGTAAATACAAGCAGGCTTTTGCCACTGAGGTTGGGTCGGACTATACCCAGAGGTCAGAAGTTAAGGGTGAAAAGTGAAAAGTTTAAGGGGAACATGAGTGGAAACTTCTTCACTCAGAGTGCCAGCATTGCCTTGATAGGCCAAAACGTGGTCTGAATCAGAGGGCTGTATGAGTGTAGAATGAGCTGCCAGCACAAGCGGTGCATGCAAGCTTGATTCAAATGTTTAAGAGAAGTTTGATTAGATATATGGATGGTAGGGGTATGAAGGGATATGGTCCCATTGCAAGTGGGTGACAGCAGGCAGTTTAAATAGTTCAGTGCAGGTTAGATGGGCCAAAGGGCCTGGTTCTGTGCTGTACTTTACTTTGACTATCATTCTTTGATTTTAATGTGAATTTAACTTGAGTTTCCCATCAAGTTAAGTTGCTGGCGATGTTCTTGGAGATGACCAGGAGGGAGGATACAAAAAGAATTACTGAAAAAAAAATTGTGAAAGAGAATAAGCTGCAGAGCTCCAGGGAAAGGGGATGAGAATGGAATAGGTGGGGCAGATCTGCTCGGACCCATCATGGACCCGACCCCTTTCTGTGTCATTGAACGGTAGGTAGGAGCTGTGGAGTTTTCCTAAACTAAACACAAAACTTCAACATCAGAAGTTTTAATCTCTTATCATCAAGAGAGATGGTGAGATAGAGATTAAAACCCAAGGACTTCAAATGGTTGTGAAATAGCATTAACAGATGAATTACAGAGCCTGTATTACCAAAGATCAGGTCTCTAAAAGCAAATCTCTACTCATTTCGTATTGATTGTGCCATTATGTTCAGCTTTACAACTGAGTTCTGAAAAGGGTATTAAAAAAAAACAAGACAAATCTTCATAGCAGATCTAAGGAAGATCCCAAATACACTCCATTTATTATAAAAATGTTCTGAATTTTTAATACAAAATGCATTTCATGTGTAAGGTAAAAATTTGTCAACTGGAAGATAGAGCATAAAGCCTAACTGCTAGAAACACTCAGCATGTCATACAGCAGCAATGAAGAGAGAAACAGAGTTGACATTTCACTAGCATTCCTTTTGTAGTTATTACATTGAAGAGGGGGGAAGAAGTTGGGGCAGTGGAGGATTACTGCTGGGTAGAAAGATGGTTGCCACAACAGAATCCTGCTTAACGACTGCACTTCCCACCTTGGTAGCCTTCGTAACAAGAGTCCTCAATGACTATGGAACTGCAAAACACCCAGAAACTTGTTCTTCAGCCCACTTTGACCAGGATTCCAAATTGAACTAAATTCCTTTTTGCAGATGATCCACATCGCGCCATCACCTGGATAATCTAGGTCAAGTCCAGTTCATTGTCACATGCACAGGTGCAATGAGTCTATCTAAATGCCTCTTTAACACCACTGTCATATCCGCATCTATCACTAACCCAAGTGCTCACCATCGATTAAAAAGAAATAACATGCCTCACCCATCTCCTTTAAAATGCCCCTTCTTACTTTCAATGCATACAATCTACCATTCGATATTTCTACCCTGGAAAAGAGATTCTGAACTTTCACTTTTCTCAACATTGAAAGTAAACTTATTATCAATGTACATATATTTGACCATATACTACCCTGAGATTCATTTTCTCACAGTAGAACAAAGAAATACATGGACTTAATGAAAAGCTACAAAGACTGACCAATGACCAAAAGACAAAGATTGACAAGCAGCCAACATGCAAAAGAACATGTTTCCGTGTCTGTCCTAATGTTATAAAATTCTGTTAGGTCTTCCATCAGCCTCCGCTGCTCCAGAGAAAACAGCAAAGTTGTCCAATCTCTCCTCGTACAAGCGCAGTCCTGATAAATGTCTCCAAACCTCCACATCCCTTCTGTAATCAAGCAATCAGAACTGCACACCATACTCCATGTGAAATATCCTATGGCTCCTGTTAATCTAACAGCTTCTTGTCTCTCAAATACATCAGTTTGCAAGCACTTCTTGCCCCACCAACATTGTCCCGCCACTTTTCTCAGCGGTCCCGGAAATTCACCTTTTAATGCTGGAGTCCAACCTTGTGCAAGGCCACAATCTCTCAGCTTTTCTACTCCACACAGGATATTCTTGAAGTACACTCTGTGGCCATTTTATTAGGGGTCTCCTGTACCTAATGAAGTGGCCACTCAGTATGCTCAAGATCTTCTGCTACTGTAGGCCACCCACTTCAAGGTTCGTTGTGTTATGCATTCAGAGATGCTCTTCTGCACGCCACTGTAGTATTGTACAGTTATCTGAATTACTGTCACCTTCCGGTCAGCTTGAACCAGTCTGGCCTTTCTCCTCTGACCTCTCTCATTAACAAAGAATTTTTGCCCACAGAACTGCCTCTCACTGGATTTTTTTGTTTGTTTTTTGCACCATTCTCTATAAACTGTAGAGACTGTTGTGTGTGGAAAACCCAAGTGAGCAGGAGTTTCTGAGGTACTCACACTACCCTGTGTGGTACCAAAAATTATTCCACAGACTGGGCCACTGACATATTGAATGGTGGAAGAGTGTCAAAGGACAGAATAGTCTACTCCATTTTTAAAAAATATTTCCATCCTTCCCCATAGCCCTGCAAAGTTATTCTTTAAGTACTAATCCAATTTCCTTTGAAAAACTGAATTGATTCTACCTTCAGTGTTCTTGCAGTGAGGAAGTTCTTGATCCTGTTAAAGAGTTTAAGGGTTCCACAGACATGCTCTGAATCAGAATCAGGTTTAATATCACTAGCATATGTCACTAAATTTGTTATGTGGAAGCAATACACAATAATAAAAACTGTAGATTACAGTAAGTATATATATTTAAAAAGTTAAATTAAAAATGTAGCGCAAAAGGGGGAAAAAAGTATGAGGTCATGTTCATGGGTTTAACATCCATTCAGAAATCTGATGGCAGAAATGAAGAAGCCGTTTCTGAATCGCTGAGTGTGTGCCTTCAGGCTCCTGTAGTCCTCCCTGATAGTAGCAATGAGAAAAAGACACATCCTGGGTGATGGAGGTCCTTAATGATGGATGCCACCTTTCTGAGGCATCACTCCATGAGGATGTTCTAGATGCTATGGATGCTAGTGCTACTATGGAGCTGATTCTGCAGCTTATTCTGCTCCTGTGCAATTGCAGCCTCCCCCCATACCACACAGGCAGCCTGGTGGAGTGGGGGGAGGGGTCATGCAGGGAGAGAGGGCCGGGCCTGGTAGGGAGATAGGAGTGGTTAGGATTAGTGTGTAATTATGCTGGCAGTAGGAAAATTATCACTCGTATTTCTTGACCAGTTCCTTCTATCCCACTATCAGATTTCCGAACAGTCCATGAACACTGCCTTAATATTCATCTTTTGCTCCATTTTGTTTGTAACTTTAGTCATTTTCATGTCTTGTATCATGACACATCAGTGATAATAAATGATTCTGACGGAAGCTCGATTTATGGCTACCCCTACATGTAAATTAGCTGCTATAACATTAATAAATACAAAAGTCAGACTTGCACACTGTATATTAGTTATTTCTACGAATACAATAACTAGTGGGGGATTTCCAGGAATAGCGGACTCCTCTCCAGCTCAAATATGTTGTAGATAGCAATGGTACTTTAATTTGAACTATATATACTGTAGCTTATATACAGTTGAACTCAGAATTTTAATACACCTCAGCCAAATACATTTAAACTCAGTTTTTCACATTCCTGACATTTAATCCTAGAAAACATTCCCTGTCTTCGGTCAGTTAGGATCACTACTTTATTTTAAGAATGTGAAATGTCAGAATAATAGTAGAGAGAATGATTTATTTCAGCTTTTATTTCTTTCATCACTTTCCCAGTGGGTCAGAAGTTTACATAAACTTCGTTAGTGTTTGGTAGCATTGCCTTTAAATTGTGCAACTTGGGTCAAACATTTTGGGTAGCCTTCCACAAGCTTCTCACAATAAGTTGCTGGAATTTTGTTCCATTCCTCCAGAAAGAACTGGTGTAACTGAGTCAGGTTTGTAGGCCTCCTTGCTCGCACACACATTTTCCAGTTCTGCCCACAAATTCGCAGAGCAATGTGTGGTTAAGTGCCTTGCTCAAAGACACAATACGCTGCCTCAGCTGAGGCTCGAACTAGTGACCTTCAGATCACTAGGCCGACGCCTTAACCACTTGGCCACACGCCAGCACTGTAGCTTATGAAACCCAAATTATTGTAATGTTTTTCTGGTGAATAAGCATTAAAAACATAACTTGTTTCTTCACTCTATTTCAAGGTTCAAAGTAACTTTTTTTTCGAAGTACCATATATAACACCATTTACTGACCTGAGATTTGTTTTCTTGTTGGCATTCACAGAGGAGGAAAGAAATACAATAGAATCAACAAAAAGCTACACTGAAACAAAGACTGGCAAAGAGCCAATATACAAAAAAAAGGTGAACTGTGAAAATACAAATAATAATAAAAATAAATATAGTGATAAACAAGTAAATAAATAAAACTGAGAACTCAAGTTGCAGAATCCTTGAAAGTGAGTCCATAAGTTGTGGAATCAGTCCAGTGCTGAGGTGAGTGAGGTTATCCATACTGGTTTAGGAGGGGTAATAACTGTTCCTGAACCTGGTGGTGTGGGACCTAGAAGTCCTGTCCCTCTTTTCTGATGGCAGGGGCAAGAAGAGAGCGCGACCTGGAATGATGGGGTGCCCTTGACGATGGACTTGACTTCCAGTTCTTATTAGTCTCATGAGCTTTTGATGCCAGTCATTCCAATATTGGGCAGGTGCGTTTACCATATCAAGTGATTCTTCTGTTGCTTTCCCAACTTAAAGATAAAATCGACATCTGAACATCTGTAAAAACATTTATTATCCACAGATACCAGCAATTCCAGTTTCATTTATCGCAATATTGTAGTGGCATGACAATGTATGTTCCAGCTATCTCAGCAATCAGAGCCAAGACACCAAGGATAATTAATAATTCTTTAAGTCTAGCAACTCTAGGGGTTCTCTCACACACACGCACACCAGGCAAGTACACCTTCAAATTACATCTTCTGCTGTGAAAAAATCCTGCACAGGTGAGACCAACACAATAATGAGGAGGGGCAAGTTCAAAGGAGGTGTTGGCAAGAATTATATTTTCCTTTTACACAGACAGTCTGGGATTCATTGTCAGGGGTGGCAGCAGTGGTAAATACAATATATATTTAAGAGGTTCTTAGATAGACACAGTGTGGGCACGTGGCCAAATGGTTAAGGCATTCAACTAGTGATCTGAAGGTCGTGAGTTCGAGCCCCAGCCGAGGCAACGTGTTGTGTCCTTGAGCAAGGCACTTAACCACACATTGCTCTGTGACGACACGGGTGCCAAGCTGTATGGGTCCTAATGCCCTTCCCTTGGACAACATTGGTGTCATGGAGAGGGGAGACTTGCAGCATGGGCAACTGGCGGTCTTCCATACAACCTTGCCCAGGCCTGGGCCCTGGAGAGTGAAGACTTTCCAGGCGCAGATCCATGGTCTCGCAAGACTAACGGATGCCTTTACTTTACTTTATTAGATAGACACATGATAGGCCTATCAAATGGTGAAAGGTCTCAATAGAGTTGTAGCTGTGAGGATGTTTTCTATCGTATGGGAAGTCTAAGACCAGAAGTCACAGCCTCAGAATAGAGGGATGTGCTTTTAGAACAGAGATCAGGAGGAATTTCTTTAGCCAGAGAGTGGTGAATCTGTGGAATTCTTTGCAACAGGCAGCTGTGGAGGCCAAGTCTTTCTGTAAGGTAGAGGTTGATAGATTCTTGATTGATCAGGGCATGAAGGGATACGGGGAGAAGGCAGGAGATTGTCGCCCGGAGGAAAATTGGATCAGCTATGATGAAATGGCAGACTCAATGGGCCAAATGGCCTAATTCTGATCCTATATCTTATCATCTTATGAATGTGCAGGGAATAGATCAATATGGACATTGTGTAAGCAGATAGGTGACAGGGTGGAGAAAATACCACCAAAGGAGCTGTAGCTACCCTCCGCTAGCCTACAGGTCACCCTTGGGCAAGGTGTGGCACCTGCTTAGCCCCCGATCAGGATCATATGAGGATGATCATATGAGGCAGCTGGTGCACATCACAAATCATGGTTATACGACCACTGATGCCAGGCAGACAATCTCTAAAAAGAGTATTGATAATGGCTGGGTTACCCATCTTATAAAGACACTGCCCAGAAGGTAGCAATGGAAAACCACTTTTGTAGAAAAAGCTGCCAAGAACAATCATGGTTATTGAAAGACCATGATCGCCTAAGTCATACAACATGACACTTTATGAACAAATGAACGTAGGCAGAAGGGAATAGTTTGCCATTTAATTATGAGATTAATTAGTCTAGCATAACATCATGGGCTGAAGGGCCTGCTCCTATGCTATACTGTTCTATCATAATAATGTACACCCTTGACCTTAACAAGGAAGCTGGTAGAGGAAGGCTGCAGCCGCGCCCTTGTGCAGTCATCTTGCACCCTGACCCTGATCTGTCTTGGATCATTTGGTGGTTCCCGTGCATCAGCTTCTCCAAATTAAACAAAGTCATGGATAAGTGTTCTCCATTAAGGGAATCCACCCTACCATCCCGGGTTAAGTCCCATGGGTGAGTAGCAAGTTGCGCCGGGGTCAGGATTATGAGGGCTGGCCCACAATGCATCAGAAAATGTGGGCCCCGGTTTGGTCTCTACACCCTCTGCAGACCCACCAATAGACAACCACAGCAGAGCATCATACTCAACTCGCGTGATCGTACTACTTCTTCGCCTGTCAGGCACCCCCGCGGCCTCCTGCACTCACAATTCAGTGGAAGATCAAACGGACTGGTGGGACACGTTAAAAAGACTGGTGGGGGAAGAGTCCACATCGAGTTTCAAAGTCAATCAAGTATGAGTCACCTGAAGTATAGTCAATTATCACTAGGAGATACTTAGGCAATTGACTAAGCAAATCAAGGTTAAAGGGGAAAGTGCCATTTATTAGAGATTTTCAAATATCGTTTCATTGACTGATTCGGGACTGTTAAGTATTCCTTCAGTGCACTGCTACAAGATTACAACTTTTCTGATAAGTTCTGTTCCCCAAGTACATCTCCTGAGATCCATCACAAAGCTCACCTTCTGAAGCTGAACTGACACCATCGAAGCCTGATTTTACTTTCCCCACTAGTTATGCAACTTGCAAAAACCCTGCGCTTCAATGAACTGTGATTTTGTACTACGATGATAAAAAGGTACACGTTTCAAAATCTACATTTTAGGTAGATCCCCACTTATTATTCTTTCAAACTGAAATACTCACCATTTCAGAGAAATAACAGTAGGCTTTTATATTTTCTTCCCTTGTATCATCTTGAGGTCATATTGTCAATGAACAACCTCCAATGCTGTCGAAAACAGTCTTATTCAAATTTTATAAATGTAAAACTGGTCAGACTGTGATAAAATGTTTTCTCAGATCCATAGAGTCATATAGCACTGAAACAGGCCTTTAGACCCAACTTGCCCAAGACAACCAAGGCATCCATCTAAGCTAGTCCCAAATGGCTGCATTTGGCCCGCTTTCCTATCCATGTACCTGTATATGGGTTAGGATTAGCAAGTTGCTGGCATGCTATGTTGGCACCGAAAAGGTAACAATTCTTATGAGCTGCCCAAAGCCCATCCCATGACTGCATTGGTTGTTGACACACACACAACGCATTTCACCGTTTGCTTTAATGTACGTGACAAATAAAGTAAATCTTTAGCAACATAGACAAAGTGCTGGAGGAACTGAGCAGGTCAGGCAGCATCTATGGAAATGAACAAACAGTATTTCAGGCCAAGACCCTTCTTTAGGATTGAGATCGAAGGGGAAAGATCTTTTGATCTTTAATCTTCAATATTTTTTTCAGATATTTTATGTTCATTTGGTAATATTTCTTTCTCTGTTCCCCAATTTAATTTGCATCCAAGACCATGCATGACTCTCTCTACACTGGAGTTTCAGATGAGAGTTTGAGCCCAAGGCACTGGAAATCTTGAACTTTGGCAAAGAGGCAAGGGTTGTACGGCAGTACGGCTTTGGTTCACAAGAGGAAGAGAGAGCACCACGTGGTCAGGGACAAAATGGTGCAGTTCCCACATGTTCAGAATTCAACTAAGGTGATCTGAACTGTGGGGCAGCATTTCTACCAGTTGTGCTAGCATGTTGCCCAATCAGAGGCGGGCTGCTTTAGCAAGCCATTGGAATATTTATTGCTGCAGCTGAAGGAAAACTTCCCCATTGATGGGCTAAGCCAAAGGCACATGATAGTTTATTCCTAACATGTCAGCAAGGTCACAATTTATTGACATCACAGGTAGGAAGCCCAGAATTCAGCTGAACGACTGTTTACGATGTCCAACTCTGGGTGCCATATCTCAGGAAGGACCTGAAGTTCGAAGAGAGAATGCAGAGAGATTTATACAACTGGTTCCAGAGACAGTGGGTGGAGATTTTTCTCTACCAATGGAAGTGCAAGGTGCTCCTTCCTTCCGCTAGCTTGCAGGTCACCCTTGGGCAAGGTGTAGCACCTGCTTAGCCTCTCTGATCAGGGTCACATGAAGCTACGGAAGCAGGTGGTGAATGGTCATATGAGCAGCTGGTGCATATTACAAGTCCTGGTCATGACACCAGGCAGACAATCTCTAAAGAGAACTGGTAATGGCTGGGGTCACCCGTCTTGTAAAAACACTACCCAGAAGAAGGCAATGGTAAACCGTTTCAGAAGAAAATATTATCAAGAACTTTATTACCATAACTATATGAGACCATGATCACCAGAATCATGTAACATGCCCCAGAGTGATGATGATAATCCAGAAATGAGGGATTTCACAAGATTACAGTCATGTGGGTGGGGGAAGGTGAGGAGAGCTGGAGATCAACATACTGTCCATAAACCAGATGATGAGATGAATTTAAGTGTACAAAATGATTTTAAGGAATTAGAAAAAATGTTAATTCCAATTTTAATTACAAATTGTTAAT
This sequence comes from Mobula birostris, assembly GCF_030028105.1. NCBI lineage: Eukaryota > Metazoa > Chordata > Chondrichthyes > Myliobatiformes > Myliobatidae > Mobula > Mobula birostris. The sequence goes on along the minus strand of NC_092374.1, from coordinate 15,283,106 downwards.
TAGCAATAAGCAGAGGGCTCAGTTTTAAGGAGGTTGGCTATAGAATCCCAAGTACTTACATTTCCTCGTAATAAGTGGTTTTGTTTGACGAGCTGCTGCCTTATGAGAGCTGGATTCTATAGAGGTATTCCTTATCAAGTAAGTCATTATTAACTTTTCAAATACTTCAGAGAAAGAAAAAAATTTGCCGTAACAAGGCTAAATGGGAAAGAAATGTGACTGATGGGATTGCCACTTCAAAAGAGCTAGCATTGAATCAATGGGATGAATAGCCACTAGTTCACAGGAACTGTAACAAGTTGTTTGGCTTTGAGCTATATCTGCCATTCAACATGCTTGATTGGTACATCATCCTTCAACTCCTTGCCCTACAATGATCTACCAAGCTCAGACATAAACTTCAGTGACCTTTTCATTCTCCCATGCTTTCTGATTTTCAGCCCCATCAGCCCAGCTCTAATTTTAAGTCTACAATCTTGAGCTTCTTTAAAATTATATATTTTCCTCACAGACGTGGCTAAGATTGGTAATGTTGACATTTACTGTCCATCCCTACCTACCCCTGAACCTGGAGGCAATTAAGAGTCAATCACATGAATAATAATCATAACTTATTTATAGAGCTCCTTTCTTGTAGATGATGTGGTTCAAAGTGCTTTTTAATAGAATAAATTGCAAACACAAAAATAAAAGACTAAAAGATGTTAGTTAAAAGCAAGGTTAATCTGGTGTGTAAAAGTGTCAACTGCTTATTCATCCCTTATGGTTTTAAGTACTGAATTCCAGTTTAGGAGCATATTTCAAAATAACCTGACTTGTCAAATGTCATCTACAGCCATCTGTGCCAATGAATTCCACCGATTCACCCCCCTCTCATTAAAGAAATTACTTATCTCTGTTCTAAAGGGACGTCCTGGTATACGGAGACTATGTTCTCTGGTCCTCGAGTTTCCCTGTAACTATCAACTCTTCCAACATTTATTGTGCCTTCATTGGAGTCACACATAGACTGAGGGGAAAAAATAGCCCATTTACTTCTATGAAGGACACAAATAGCCCATTTACTTCTACAAAAGTCTTATAGTCACTAAACTCTGCAGCAGTTTTTTTTGATTTACCATTACAGAAACTAACTTATTTCAGGAACAAACAAGGTACTGGATAATATTTTCAGATCAGGCAGCATTCGTGGGAAATAAAAACAAAATATTTCAGATATTTGGGTTGCCTAGTTAAAAATTTATGAATTCGTCGTAGGAAAATTTACAATTATAGATGCCCTTAAGACAAGTGTGACCAGCGCTGTGCTTTGGAGAATGGCCATGAATCAACAACATCATTGCTGCAATAGGAAGTGTCAAATAAGTGCAGATTCTTTTCAGTGAAGTGTGTTTGAAGAGCTGATGCTCAGAGAGATTCATCATAGAACCATACAGAAAGTATGGAACTGTATGAAAGGAAACAAAGATAGCTCCTGTATAGAAATGTATCATTAATCACTGTTCACTGCAACTTTCTTATAAACACTGCAATACTCCCGCCTCTTCAATCACAGTGAAATACAGTCAGACTTGCAACTCAATAGTACTCCTCACATCCTCTACTAGACATTAAAAGACTTAATGGCCAACTATATATGTCCTTTTCCCCCTATTGTCACCCTGCAGGAAATACAGGAGGCAATTTGTGAAAAGGCAAATCTGAGCTCATTGTCATACGCGCAGGTCCAGTGAAAAATTGGCCTGCAGCTGCATCACAGGCACACAGCCTTAGAGATAAAATGTTCACAAAAATTAAATTATATAGTAATCATGAAGCAACAGGATAGTTACAGTGGTTCAATGAGTTAAGCTACGTATAACTACTGCTTGGAACGTCAGGAATAAGCCCCATATTATTCTTCCAAATTTTGTCATTGCATTTTTCCTATAATCTGTTAGTTTTTGTGTGTGAGAGAAGGGGTCAGGGGAGGTGGGGTTTGATGTTTTAGCTGCCTTTTGCCGGGTGGGTGATCTGTTAGTTGTCGTGCAAGGGAAGAGTTTGTGTTTGTGGTTTTCAAGTTTGGCGTCTTCTTAATAGGGCATCAAAGGATATGGCAAGAAGTTAGATATATGGGGTTGAGTGGGATCTGGGATCAGCCATGAAGGAATAGCGGAGCAGACTTGATGGGCTGAATGGCCTAAATCTGCTCTTATGTCTTATGGTCTTAAGGTCTTTTTTGTGCAGGGGCTGGGTTGATGTTTTGTCTTTCAAGGACTACTATGTTTTTTCTACATTTCATGGCTGTCTGGAGAAGACGAATCTCAAGAGTTATATTCTGCATACATACTTTGATAATAAAATAAACTTTTGAAAAATTGAACATTTGTACACAAAAGAGATTGGTTTCAGAGCAACTTCTCATTCCAAAGACAGCACTTCTGACAGTGTGGCACTCGTCGAGTACTGCTAGTGGAGTAATAGCAGAATTTTCATATTTTGTGGCAATTTAGCCCGTTGAGATGAACCAACAGTGAAAGTCAACAACAAGCATCCGAAAGAGGTAGATACAGCCCAGTTCATCACAGGAAAAGCCCCCTCCCCACTATCATTGAGCCCATCTACACCAAGTGCAGTCACAAGAAATCAGCATCCATCAATGAAGACTCCCACCATTCAGACCATTCTTCCTTCTCACCGCTACCATCAAGCAGGAGGCATAGGAGACTTGGCTCCCACACCACCGGGTTCAGGAACAGTTATTACCCTTCAACCATCAGGCATCTGAACCAGCGTGGCTAACCTCACTCACCTCAACACGGAACTGATTCCACAAATGCATGGACTCACTTTCCTCACTTTCACATACTCCACAACTTGTGTTCTCATTTATTTATTTGTACTTGCATATTTTGTCTTCTTTCGCACAACGGTTGCTTGCCAGTCTTTGTGTAGACTTTCATTGATTATATTGGACTTCTTTGTTCTACTGTGAATGCTCACAAGAAAATGAACTTCAGGGTAGCTTATGGTGACATATACATAGTTTGATAATAAATTTACTCTGAACTGAAACATAGCTGACAGAGTGTAAAGTCTGAGATGTATTACTGCATGAATTTTTTTAAAAAACAACCATAAGATGTAGGAAAATTAGGCCATTTGGTCCATCAAATCTGCTATGCCATTTCATTACAGCTGATCCATTTCCCTCTTAGTCCCAATCTCCTGCCTTCTCCCCATATCCTTACATGCTCTGACTAATCAAGAATCTATCAAGCTCTGCCTTAAATATACCCAATGACTTGGCCTCTAAAACCACCTATGGCAGCAAATTCCACAGATTCAGCACTCTCGGGCTAAAGAAATTCCTCTTCATCTCTGTTCTAAACAGATATCTCGCTATTCTAAGGCTGTGTCCTTTGGTCTCAAGACTGCCCCACCGCATCCACTCTTTCAACATTTGATAGGTTTCAATGAGATCCCTCTTCATTCTTCTGGGAAAATAAGTTCAAGGACCAAATTTTGGGAATTTGTTCAGAGTCTCTTTGAAATCACACAGTTACTGGCTTTATGGGCTAGAGGAAGTCCCATTTTTGCAGGAGAGTTTCAATGATCACACCACTGGTGATAAAACACTGCAGCATAGATTGGAGGAAGTAGAGGTATTTTTTAGAAGCAAAGAGAGTGCAAGGAGATCCGATAGATATTTAAAATCATGAATGCTGCAGACAGAATAGAGAGAAAACTGGTTTGTGTTAGTGCAGGTTGATGTACTGGGAGATAGAATGAAGTGATTGGCAAAGGAGAGAAGTGACAAGGAATGTGTCACTCGATGCAAGTATGCAACAGGAACCAAAACCAAATTTAAAATACACAGGATGCTGCCAGTGCCCAATTTAAATTATATTTAGAAATAACATTTGCCCTAACTCAGAATCAGTTTATTATCACTGACAAACGTCATGAAATTTGTTGCTTTATGGCAGCAGTACAATGCAATAGATAAAATATACTGTAAATTACAACTGTGTGTGTGCGCGAGTGCGAGAGTGCATGTGTGCGAGTGTGTGTTTGTGCAATAAGCCGAGGTTCTGTATTTTTTTTAATATAGGGACAATAACTGTTCTAAGTATAGTCTAAGTAAACTCTGATATAAATTTAGCAATGACCTGTACTCCTCAATTCTATCTCTAGAAATAAATTCTAGCACTCGCTTGTCTTATGGTTTTACTGACTTCTAATATATCCTTAAATGATAAGCATATTTCCACTGATGACATTGGGAAAAAAAAGGATTGAGTGCTTTCCCGGTGTATCTGATGAATAAACTCTTCTCAGGCTTCCAGCCAGATGCAGGTGTCGATTTTAACCGGTGTTTTGATGACCAACTCCACCACCTTCATCAGGGATGATGTCTGGGCATGTCTAATCCGGTGGTATTTATACCCACGTGGTCCGTTTGTCCTGACATTCCCTGTGAATGTGGACCAGTGTATATTGACCAGACAGGGCATATGGTCGAAACACGTACAGTATCAAGAACCATTGAAGGTGTATCTGTTTGGGTTACCCAGAGAAATCAGCAGGGGCAGAACATTGCATTCTCAATGACCACAGGATTAACTTTGATGGCACAAAACTACAATGGTTTTTGGGACCACCTGGTGAAGAAAGTCATTGAAATAAAACCAGAGAAAAGAATTTTAATGAAGATGAAGATCTTGCTCTAATTAAGAACTGGAATTTGATTGTAAACAATGTGGGACAGTGGAAACCTGATTGGATGAGGACTAATCAATCAGGAGGGACGGACAACTGGGGTATATATGCCACCAGACTAGATGTGCCTAGACATCATCCCTGATGAACATGATGGAATGTTTCATTGAAACATTGGTTAAAATCATCACCTGTACCCAGATGGAAGCTCGAGAAGAATTTATCCACTAATGCCATTATTCCTCCACTCAATGCAGAATCACACTTACCAAGTAATCTCCAAATGCTTCTGACAAAAACATACCAACTGGTGTTTCAGATTCACGCAATGGTTACAGACCATCAACTCCTTCCCATCTTTATGCAAGAGCCATTCATTCCTAGTCTTCACCCCAAGTTCTGCCTTTATTCTCCCCCACCACAGACACACAGACTGATATTAACCATCCTCCCCCTGAATACTATAACTGACAGTGGCTCAATCATTACTCATAGGCTTTCACTGTACAAGAAGCATTTGATGGCTCTGTACTCTCTGGAGTTTAGAAGAATGAGAGGGGATCTCATTGAAAATATCAAATATTGAAAGGCCTAGATAGAGTGGATATGGAATGTATGCTTCCTATAGTAGGGAAGTCCGGAGCCAGAGGGCACAGATCCAGTATAGGATGTCCACTTAGAGAAGAGAGGAGGAAGAATTTCTTTAGCCAGATGGTGATAAATCTATGGAATTCATTGCCACATGTGACTGAGGAGGCTAATTCATTGGAAATATTTAAAAAGGTTGATTGGTTCTTGATTAATAAGGGCATCAAAGGCTATAGGAAGAAGACATGAGAATAAGGTTGAGAGGGATAATGAATCAGCCATGAAGAAATAGTGGAGCATTCTCAATGGTCCAAATGGCCTAATTCTGCTCCTATGGCATGTTTTTTAGTCTAACCAGTCACAGAAGCTTCCCAATGTCAGTTTTAGAGTAACACACACACACAAAACGCTGGAGGAACTCAGCAGGTCGTGCAACATCAATGGAAATGAGTCCCAATGAAGGGTCTCTGCCTGAAACATCAATTCGTTATTCCTCTGTATAGATGCCATCGTGAAGCAGGTACAGGAATCTTAGGTTCCACACCATCGGGTTCAGGAACTGTAATTACCTTTAACCATCAGGCTCCTGAACCATCATGAAAAACTTCACTCACCCAAACCCTGAATTAATTCCTTTCATCAGGACCTGATGAAGGGCCTCAATCTGAAACGTCAGCTGCTTACTCTTTTCAATAGATGCTGCCTGGCTTGCTGCGTTCCTCCAACATTTTGTGTATGTTACTCTGAATTTCCAGCATCTGAAGAACCTCTTGTGCTAGAGTCATTTTTGCTCCTTTGCGAATCATCTTCATGCTGTTTTACCAATTCTTGACCCCCTGGACCAATAGGAGCTGGTTTTCTATCTATTCTGTCTTGACACTTCATTCTTTTGAATAGCTCTAACAGCCCTCATTGTATACTCCTCTCTTCCAAGTTAATTTGTCTCATTCCTGAAAATATTTTAGTACATCTTTTTGTGCACACTCAGCAAAATCTTTGCATTCATCCTAAGGAATGGAACCCAGAAACCTCAGGTTTTGCTGAGTCAGTGTTTTGTCCATGTTGAACTTGATTGCCTTATCCACTGGGGCTGACATCTAATCTCTTGTGCATTGATACAAAAGGTCAAAATAGCACCACCTGCTGTCCAGTGCAAGATGCTACAAAATACAGGATGTGAGAGTAGGACGAGACACTTCAGTTCATTGAACCATTCAATGATGGAGATAACTGATCATTTGCCAAACTGCTGCCATTTGCTAACCACCCATCCACTTGACACATTTATATATAAAGACAAAGAAATCCATAAACAAGAGATTCTGCAGAGGCTGGAAATCCAGAGCAACACATGCTCAAAATACTGGAGGAGCACAGCAGGTCAGTCAGCATCTATGGAGAGGAATAAGCTGTTGACATTTTGGCATAAGATCTGTTGAAGAGAGAGGAAAGAACAGTCGATGTTTCAGGCGGAGACCTTTCATCAGGACTCAATCTCCTAATGAAATCTGGTCACCGATTTGTGATCGAACCAATATGTCCTGATAAGGGGTCTTGGCCTGAAACATCAATTGATTATTCCTCTCCATAGATGCTGCCTGACTTGCTGAGTTCTTCCAGCATTTTGTGTGGTGTCTTTAATTGTCATTGATCAAGGCACAAAGTGCAAATAGACAATAGGTGGAGTAGGCCATTCGGTCCTTCGAGCCAGCACCACCATTCACTGTGATCATGGCTGATCATCCACAATCAGTACGCCGTTCCTGCCTTCTCCCCATATCCCTTGACTCCGCAATCATTAAGAGCTCTACCTAACTTTCTTGAAAGCATCCAGAGAATTGGCCTCCACTGCCTTCTGAGGCAGAGCATTCCACAGATCCACAACTCTCTGGGTGAAAAAGTTTTTCCTCAACTCCGTTCTAAATGGCCTACCCCTTATTCTCAAATTGTGGCCTCTGGTTCTGGACTCCCCCAACATTGGGAACATGCTTCCTGCCTCTAGCATGTCCAATCCCTTAATCATCTTATATGTTTCAATCAGATCCCCTCTCATCCTTCTAAATTCCGGTGTATACAAGCCCAGTCACTCCAATCTTTCAATATATGACAGTCCTGCCATCCCAGAAATTAACCTTGTGAACCTCCACTGCACTCCCTCAATAGCAAGAATGTCCTTCCTCAAATATGGAGACCAAAACTGTACATAATACTCCAGGTGTGATCTCAGCAGGGCCCTGTACAACTGCAGAAGGACCTCTTTGCTTCTATGCGCAACTCCCCTTGTTATGAAGGCCAACATGCCATTAGCTTTCCTCACTGCCTGCTGTACCTGCATGCTTACTTACAGTGACTGATGAACAAGGACACCAAGATCTCGTTGTACTTCCCCCTTTCCTAACTTGGCACCATTCAAATAGTAATCTGCCTTCCTGTTCTTGCCACCAAAGTGGATAACCTCACATTTATCCACACTAAACTGCATCTGCCATGCATCGGCCCCCTCACCCAACCTGTCCAAGTCATCCTGCATTATCTCAACATCCTCCGCATATTTCACACTGCCACCCAGCTTTGTGTCATCTGCAAATTTCCTAATGTTACTTTTAATCCCTTCATCTAAATCATTAATGTATATTGTAAATAGCTGCAGTCCCAGCACCGAACCTTGCGGTACCCCACTAGTCACTGCAAGGGACCCGTTAATCCATACTCTTTGTTTCCTGTCTGCCAACCAATTTACGATCTATGTCAGTACCCTACTCCCAATACCAGGTGCTCTAATTTTGCCCACTAATCTCTTATGTAGGACCTTATCAAAGGCTTTCTGAAAGTCCAGGTACACTACATCCACTGGCTCTCCCTTGTCCATTTTCATAGTTACATCCTCAAAAAATTCCAAAAGTTCCAAAATTCCCCTTCGTAAATCCATGCTGACTTGGACCGATCCTGTTACTGCTATCCAAATGTGCCGCTACTTAAAGAACAAAGTACATTTAAAGAACAGATTGCATTTACATCGCCAGATTAATGAGGTCTTGGCAGCTTGGCAGGAATCTCCTCAGATAAAAATCTGATATTGACCACATCAGGAGGTGTCAAAATCAGACCCAAGTTCATTATCTTTGACAACTCAAAGTTCCAAGTAAATTTCTTTTCAAAGTAGATATATTCCAGTCCTGAGACTCATTTTCTTGTGAATATTCACAGTAAATACAAAGAAATGCAATAGAATCAATGAAAACCTCACACAACAGAGACAGACAGACAGCCAATGTGCAAAAGACAATAATGTGCAACTACAGAAAATAGAAAATAATATTATTAATGAATAAATATCAAAAACACAAGTTGTACAGTCCTTAAAAGTGAGTCCATAGGTTGTGGAATGAGTTCAGTTTTGAGGTGAAGTTATCCACTCTGCTTCAAAAGGGAATGGCTTGATGGATAATAATGGTTTCTGAACCTGGTGGTAGGTGTTGTTTTGCAGTAGCAGTAGAGCACAATACATAACGGTGCAATGGAAAGTATTTTAAAAATAAATATTGCAAGAAGAGAGCAAAGTGGTGACATCGTGTCCGTGGGTTAATGGGCCATTCAGAAATCTGATGGCGGAGGGAGAAGCTGTTGAATGTGGGTCTTTAGGCTCCTGTACCTCCTCCCTGATGGCAGTAATGGGAAAGGGGCGTCTCCTGGGTGATGAGAATCTTTAATGATGAATGCTGCCTTCTTGAGGCACTGTCTTTTGAAGATGACTTTGTAAGTGGGGAGGAATGTGCTTATGGTGGAGCTGACAGAGTGTACAACAGTCTGCAGTTTTGTGTTCACGTGCCTCGGAGCCTCCACACAAGACAGAAGACCCTCTGTGGTACATCTGTAGAAATTTGCTAGAGTCTTTACTGATATTCCAAATCTCCTAAAACTCCTAATTGGGTATACTGCTGGCATGTTTCCTTTGTGAGTGTATCAATACATTGGGCCAAGCACAGATCCTCAGATGTTGACACCCAAGAACTTGAAGAGCTTATCCTTTCCACCGCTGATACCTCGATGAGGATTTGTCTGTGTCCTTTCCCTCCCTGACGTCTGGAATCAATTCCTTGCTACTAGTGAGCGCAAGGTTGTTGTTGGAACACCACTCCATCAGCTGATCTATCTCACTCCCGCACAGCTCCTTGTCACCATCTGAGATTCTGCCAACAATAGTTGAGTCATTGTCAAGTTTACGGATGCTGTTTGAGCTGTATCTAGCCACACAATAGTGAACTGAACAAAAATCTTAGATACAAGTGTCTATTGTCAAATGAGAGTGGCAGGGGTCAGGGAGAGAGGAATCATGGTTGGACAAAGGGGAAGAGATAGGAGAGGGAGTAAGAAGCACCAGATAGTTATTCTGTAATAAACAATAAACCAATTGTTTGGAATCAGATGACCTTGCCTGGTGTCTCAGGGCTGGGTGTGTCTGCTCCTATGGTTGACAGTCCTCTGGCACCTGTCCCACACTCCTCCCATGGTGGTCCATCCTCATCATTCCCAACATCCTTTGCTCCCACCAGATTTACAAACTCACTCTCCACTCCACATTGACAGATACAGTACTGTGCAAAAGTCTTAGGCATCCTGTGTGTGTGCGTGTGTGTGTGTGTGTGTGTATGTGTGTGTGTATGTATAAAATATATATATATATATATATATATATATGCGTAAGGCTTTTGCACAGTACTGTATGAGTGTAGAGAGTAGAGCAGTGGGCTAAATATTCTTGAGGTGTGCCGGTATTGACTGTCAGCGAGGAGGTGTTATTTCCGATGTGCACTGACCGTCAAGGATCCAATCGCAGAGGAAGGTGGCGTCTCAGGTTTTGAAGCTTGGTGATTTGTACTGAAACAATGATGGTGTTGAGTGCTAAACTATTAACAATAAACATAGGTATTGCTGCTGTGCTAGTGGTCCAAGGACAAGTGAACTGTCAGAGAAACTGCATCTGCTGTTGACCTGTTCTGAAGGTAGCCATATTGCAGGCAGTCCTAATCCTTGATCAAGCAGGAATTAATTCCAGCCATGAGTTCTCAAAGTAACTCATGATAGTGGACGATAGTTATTGAGAGAGCTCACCCTGCTCTTCTTGGACCCTGGTATGATTGATGCCCTTTTGAAGCAGTTTGGAACCTCTAATTGCAGCACTGCGAGATTGAAGATGCTCCTGAACACTCCAACCAGCTGGTTGGCACAAGTTTTCAGTGCCCAGCCTGGTACATCATCAGAATGAATTGCAAAAAGTTGGCTTGCAGGTACAACAGTTTATTAAGAAGGCAAATGGAATGTTGGCCTTCATTGCTAGAGGGATTGAATTCAAGAGCAGGGAAGTCATGCTGCAACTGTACAGGGTACTGGTGAGGCCGCACCTGGAGTACTGTGTGCTGTTCTGGTCTCCATACTTGAGGAAGGATATACTGGCTCTGGAAGCAGTGCAGAGGAGGTTCACCAGGTCGATTCCAGAGATGAAGGGGTTAACTTATGAGGAGCGATTGAGTCGCCTGGGACTATACTCCCTGGAGTTCAGAAGAATGAGAGGGGATCTTACAGAAATATATAAAATTTTGAAAGGGATAGATAAGATAGAAGTATTAAAGTTGTTTCCATTAGTAGGTGAGACTAGAACTAGGGGACAGTGCCTCAAGATTCAGGGGAGAAGATTTATGACGGAGATAAGGAGAAACTGTTTTTCCCAGAGAGTGGTGAATCTGTGGAATTCTCTGCCCAGGGAAGCAGTTGAAACTTCTTCACTGAATATATTTAAGATACAGTTAAATAGATTTTCACATAGTAGGGGAATTAAGGGTTATGGGGCAAAGGCAGGTAGATGGAGCTGAGTTTATGGACAAATCAGCCATGATCTTATTGAATGGCGGGGGCAGGCTCGATGGGCCAGATGGCCTACTCTTGCTCCTATTTCTTATGATCTTATGACTGATGGTTCACCCTTTTGAAACATGTCCTGACATTGCCTCGACAGAGCCATCACAGGGCCAGCAGATGCTGCAGGGGTTCGTGCATGTATACTTTTATTCTCCCTTTGAAAGCACACATAAAAGGCATTGAGCTCACCAGGAAATGAAGCATCACAGCCATTTATGATGCTTGGTTTTGCCTCATAGGAATTAATAGCAACTCTGTCATGAGCCGCGTAGGACTCTGCGGCATGCCGACAGCATTGAGGTTCTGGGTTTCTTGAGCATCTGTATTTACTCATTGTTGGAGCAGTTAATCTCTTGTGCTTTCTGTTTAATCTTACCAAATTAATCATGACTGGCATGGGTTTTCCACATTGTGTAATTATTAGTCATAGTCATACTTTATTGATCCCGGGGAAAATTGGTTTTCGTTACAGTTGCACCATAAATAATAAATAGTAATAGAACCATAAATAGTTAAATAGTAATATGTAAATTATGCCAGTAAATTATGAAATAAGTCCAGGACCAGCCTATTGGCTCAGGGTGTCTGACCCCCCAAGGGAGGAGTTGTAAAATTTGATGGCCACAGGCAGGAATGACTTCCTATGACGCTCTGTGTTGCATCTCGGTGGAATGAGTCTCTGGCTGAAAGTACTCCTGTGCTTAACCAATACATTATGTAGTGGATGGGAGACATTGACCAAGATGGCATGAAACTTAGATAGCATCCTCTTTTCAGACACCACCGTCAGAGAGTCCAGTTCCATCCCCACAACATCACTGGCCTTACGAATGAGTTTGTTGATTCTGTTGGTGTCTGCTACCCTCAGCCTGCTGCCCCAGCACACAACAGCAAACATGATAGCACTGGCCACCACAGACTCGTAGAACATCCTCAACATCGTCCGGCAGATGTTAAAGGACTTCAGACTCCTCAGGAAATGGAGACGGGTCTGACCCTTCTTGTAGACAGCCTCAGTGTTCTTTGACCAGTCCAGGTTATTGTTAATTCGTATCCCCAGGTATTTGTAATCCTCCACCATGTCCACACTGATCCCCTGGATGGAAACAGGGGTCACTGGTACCTTAGCTCTCCTCAGGTCTACCACCAGCTCCTTAGTCTTTTTTACATTAAGCTGCAGATAATTTTGCTCACACCATGTTTCAAAGTTTCCTACTGTAGCCCTGTACTCAGCCTCACCTCCCTTGCTGAAGCATCCAACTATGGCAGAATCATCAGAAAACTTCTGAAGGTGACAAGACTCTGTGCAGTAGTTGAAGTCCGAGGTGTAAATGGTGAAGAGAAAGGGAGACAAGACAGTCCCCTGTGGAGCCCCAGTGCTGCTGATCACTCTGTCGGACACACAATGTTGCAAGCACACGTACTGTGGTCTGCCAGTCAGGTAATCAAGAATCCATGACACCAGGAAAGCATCCACCTGCATCGTTGTCAGCTTCTCCCCCAGCAGAGCAGGGCAGATGGTGTTGAACACACTGGAGAAGTCAAAATACATGACCCTCACAGTGCTCGCTGGCTTGTCCAGGTGGGCGTAGACATGGTTCAGCAGGTAGACGAAGGCATCCTCAACTCCTAGTCGGGGCTGGTAGGCGAACTGGAGGGGATCTAAGTGTGGCCTGAACATAGGCCGGAGCAGCTGCAGGACAAGTTTCTCCAGGGTCTTCATGATGTGGGAGGTCAATGCCACCGGTCTGTAGTCATTGAGGCCGCTGGGGCACGGCGTCTTCGGCACAGGGACGAGGCAGGACATCTTCCACAGTATCTAACATGGACTCTTGTTTAGCCTGCTCGCGGAGTCCTTGTGATTAGAATAACTTGTCTCGTGGTGTCTCTCAATCATGCCTCTGATTCTCTGGTGGTATTCCTATGTATAACCTTTTCTGTCCCTACATGGGAGTTTGCTGTTCCTCCACACCTGGATTGAGTCCATAAGACATAGGAGCAGAATTAGGCCATTCAGCCCATCAAGTCTGTTCCACCAATCTATCATGGCTGATCCTGTATCCACTCAACCCCATACACCTGGCTTCTCCCCATATCCTTTGATGCCCTGACCAATCAGGAAACCATTAACTTCCGCCTTAAATATACCCACAGACTTGGCCTCCACCGTAGTCTGTGGCAGAGCATTTCACAGATTCACTACTCTCTGGCTAAAAATAATCCTCTTTATCTCTGTTCTAAAACATCGCCCCTCAATTTTAGGCTGTTCCCTCTAGTTCTGGATAACCCCCCATAGGAAACATCTCTCCACATCCACCCTATAGTCCTTTCAACATTCAGTAGGTTTCAATGAGATCCTTTCTAAATTCCAGTGCGTACAGGCCCAAAGCTGCCAAACGCAAATCATACATTAACCCCTTCCTTCCCAGAATCATCCTCAAGAACCTCCTCAGGGCTCTCTCTAATGACAACACATCCTTCCTGAGATAAGGGGCCCAAAACTGTTGGCAATATTCCAAGTGCGGCTCAACTAGTGCCTTATAAAGGCTCAGAATTATCTCCTTGCTTTTATATTTTGAAATAAATACCATCATTGCATTTGCTTTACCACAGACTCGACCTGCAAATTAACGTTCTGGGAGTCTTGCACGAGTCTAAGTCCCTCTGCACCTCTGATGTTTGAACCGTCTCCCCATTTAGATAATAGTCTGCACTATTGTTCCTTTTACCAAATGCATCCTGGTTGTTGCCAACACTCATTATGACAGGGTCTGCCGTTCCTCCGCACTTGGCTTTGGGTTTTTGCCAGCCCTCACCATGATGGAGTCTGCCATTCCTTTGCATCTGGGTTTAGTCGTTGCCAATAATTAGCATGACACAGCTCTACCATAATCCAATCCCAGATCCAGTTAGTACCTGAAAACCTGTTGACTTCCCCTGCAAGACACCCGGTGACTAGGCTTCAACATCCCTCTCCCATGGAGCCATGAGAATCTAGATAGTAGACAGGATGAGAGGTGACTTGATAGAGTTATACAAGATGATAAGAGGAATAGATAGAGTGATCAACCAGAGACTTTTATCCCCACAGTGCAGAAATGGCAAATATGAGGGGGCACAATTTTAAGGAGATTGGAGAAAAGTATAGAGGGGACTGTCAGAGGAGTTGAAATGAACTGCCAGGGATGGTGATAGAGTCAGCTACATTAAATGTATTTAAGAGGCTCTTAAATAGACACACAGATGAAAGAAATAGAGGGCTACGCGGGCCGAAGGGCCTGTATTGTGCTGTATTGTTCTATGTTCTATAAATTAATGAAAGGATATGGAACCAAATGAATCAGTTTGGGAGGAGGGTCATGTACAACAATTTAAATGTGTTTGCACTTGGAAGGTGAGCAACATCTGGGGATCAGCCAAGTTACAGCGTTCACACCAAGGTGAAGCTGTACTCTGGACACACCCTTGTACAGGTCAGAATGTTGGCGTATTACAGACAGCGACCTTGCCAAGCTGTCATCATTTCACACCATGAGCCTCTGGAAGATCCTCCGTATTTTCTGGCCAAGAAAGATCTCCAACCACACCCAGCTCCTTTTGTATCATCACAATCAGCGGTTCAGGAACAGCTTCTTCCCCTCTGCCATCTGATTTCGAAATGAACATTGAACCCAAGAAAACTACCTCACTTTTTTTTTTCTCCTGTTTTTACACCATTTTTAATGTAACTATTTAACATATATATTTACTGTAAGTGATTTACTTATTTTCTTTCCATATTTATCATGTATGGCATTGTACTGCTGCCGCAAAGACAACAAATTTCATGACATCATGCTGGTGATACTAAACCTGATTCTGAATCATCATGAGGAATGCTGGAGATGGATTGGGTACGTGATGAGAAGAGATTAACTCCATCATCCCCTGAAGAGCAGAGGAAACACGAGAGACCAAAGACAACTTGGGGCCGTACTGTAGAGGCAGAAATGAGGACCCTGAACCACGCCTGGGGTACAATAAAGATGATGGCCAAGGACAGGCAGAGATGGAGCAGCTTAATTGCTGCCCTGAATGCCAGCAGCGTAAATGGCAATAAGTACATTTGGAAGGATGATCACTCTATATCCTGTTATATAATTTTAAAACTGTATCGAGAGACAAGGGTCCTCTATTTACCAACACTTCCAGCAGAACTTGCTCCAAACTATTCATGGAAAACACAAATACTGACTAGGAGCCAGTGTGCCTTTATGTTCCAGTTTCTGTTTAACCCCGAGGGAGTATACCTGCTTGCCATGCAGATGATGATGGTGACGATGATGGCATCCAAATGTCCTGAAGGACAATGGAGTGATCTCCTTGGACACAACCCTGGGCAGAAAGTATGGAGATCCTGTGATGCCCAGTTGTCTAAATACCCCCCTCGGCCTCACTGGTGTAGTTCGAAGGCAAGCACAGCAATATGTTTGGCACCGGCTTGGCTGCAGGAGCTGCCGGAAGGATGTTCGGTGATGTCCAGCCACCTCAGTGGCTCCAGTTCAGATTTTCTGTCTGGATTTATTCCCATAGCCTTTGTCTCTCCCGAGGCTGCCCACAGGGCAGCGGAGCTATTTACCCACAGCTGAGGATCATACAGAAGCCTTCCTATAAATAATTAGTAATGATATGTGACAAGAACTAGTTTACTGCCCATCCCCAGCCTCTCAATACAAGTCTCCTACCTGGAAGCAGTTTAATTGGGCACGTCGTGTGTTGGATACTCTTAACAGAGAGATGGCAGTTCAGCAATACAGTCAAACCAACACTTAACACACATCGAGTTCCTCTCTTCATTATGTTAGAGACATCAATCAGTTTGAGTTAATGTTTCCATTTATAAAAAAAAGCTGTGATATCAAATTGATATGCACATCAAGTGCTAGTCAATAACTTTCATTTTTTTGGGGTGATATCACAGTATATTGTACTCTTAATTCAAAAGCTCTAAAAAGTGAAACACACTTTTGAGCACTAAATCTCCACTCTATATGAATCATCGGGGAATTCAGATTTTTTTAAAGCAGTGTAATTTTCTTCTATTTGCAGGATGAGGCACTGAAGGTAAAAAACCGCAGGAATCCAGACTGAATGAGGAACTCAGTTGAGCTTTTTTTAAATGGAAGTATTACTTTTAAAAGGATAACAGAGGGTGCAGGGAATTTTTATTCTTGATTTTGATATACTGCTTAGTAACAGGCCCTTCTGACCCAACAAGCCCACACCGTCCAATTACTCCCACATTCCCAATTAACCTACTGACCTGTACACCTTTGTGGGAGAAGACTACCAAGACTTAGTTTGATCTAATATGGGATGGAAAATTCAGTTATGAGGCTGGATCAACTGACATTTTCCTTGCAGCAAAAAAGACTGTATGGCAGGATTTCCCATTTTCTTTTTATGCCATGGACCCCTACCATCAACTGAGGAGTCCATAAGTCCCAGGTTGAGTACCCTTGCTATAGGGGGATCTGAGATGTGTGCAGTAAATGGGACATAGACAAGGAAAGTTTCTCCATAACAGATTACAGAAGGGCAAGATCGTAGATTTAAACTGAGGAGCGAAAGGGTTAGAGGGAGCCTGGTTTCTTTGTCCCAACCAAGAGGATGGTTGTAACCTTGAATAGCGCACTGGAACAGGCCCTTTGGCTCAGAATGTTGTGCCAAACAAGGTAAGCTAATAATTACCTAATCTCTTCTGCCTAACAATATCCCTACCCTTCCATTCTCTGCACATTCATGACCCTATCAAAGAACCTCTTCAACATCTTTCATATTTGCCTCCTCCTCATTCCTGGTACAGATCACTAATAAAATAATGCCTGCGCATCCCCTTGAATTTAGCCCCTCTCGCCTTAAAAAATGCCCTCTGGGGAAAGGTACTGATTCTTTCATTTGACTTTGCCTCTCAATCATGTAAACTTCTTTCAGCTTTCCCAATTACACCCACGAGCTCAATTAACCTACTAACCAGCACACCTTTGGAATGTGGGAGAAGACTACCAAGACTTACATGGATCTTATCTGGGATGGAAAATCCAGCCTCCAACACTCCAGGGAAAACTACCCATGTTTTCTGGTTCTGATGAAGGGTCTCGGTCCAAAAAGTCAACTGTTTATTCCTTTCCACAGATGCTGTCTGACCTGCTGAGTTTCTCCAGCATTTTGCGTGTTGCTCTAAGTTTACTGGACTGGAGAGCATACCCTTATGGTGAAAGGTTGGGCGAGCTAGGACTTGTCTCTTTGGAGTGAAGGAGGATGAAAGTTTTCTTGATAGAGGTGTGCAAGGGAAGAGACATAGATAGAGTGGACAGCCAGCACCTTTTTTCCCCAAGGCTAATATTAGAGGGCATAATTTTAAAATGCTTGAAGAATACAAGGGATGTCAGAGGTAGGTTTTTTTTTATAAACAGAGAGTGGGTGCATGGAATGTGGTACTAGAGGTGGTGGTAGAGGCAGACACATAGACATTTAAGATAAGCACACAGATGAAAGAAAAATGGAGGGCTATGTGAGAGAGAAGTGTTCGATTGGTCTTGGAATGAGTTAAAAGCTTGGCACAACATCATGGCCCAAAAGACCTGTACTGTGCTCTAATGTTCTATGTCTATACAGCTTCCCCTGAAGCTCATTTCCTCGAACACAGGCGGAATATTAGCTAAACCTCTTCACTGCCGAATCCAAAGACTCCATATCCTTCCTATAATGGGGTGACTAGACTGAAGGCAGTACTCCATTCGCAGCCTAATCCATTTTAAAAAGTTGCAGCGTAATTAACCTGACTTTCGAACTTCATGCCTTGACTAATTAAGGCAAGCACATCTTCAAGTTCAAGTTTAATTGTCATTCACCCATACATGAATATAGCCAAACGAAACAGCGTTACTCTGGGCCAAGGTATAAAACACCAATAGTACCAACAGTAGCACACAGCACAAGGCCCATATAGCACATAAGATATTAGTCAACTACAATGACACAAAAAACAATAGTCCAATACCCTGAGTCGATGATGATGCAGCAGCCTATCAACTTGTGTTGATATTTTCAGGGAGTTAAGGACTTGGATGCTCAGATTATTCTATATATCAATGGTGTTAAGTGCCATGTCATTTGTTGTGTACTGTTTCTCTTTATTTGATCTCCCAAAGAGCAACATTTCACACTTGGCCAGATTAAACTAAAGTAATACAGCAAATCATATAGCCTGACATGTCTTTAATCTAAATTACTGATCCTGTATTGAATAATGAATGGATTGGACTCTGTATTTCATGTTATTATGCGTTTCTTGTCACTACCCTCCCCCGACCTTCTTACTCTGACTCCTTGCCTTTTTCTCTCCAGTCCTGATGAAGGGTCTCGGCCCGAAACATCGACTGTACTCTTTTCTATAGATGCTGCCTGGCCTGCTGAGTTCGTCCTGCAATTTGTGTGTGTTGCTTGGATTTCCAGCATCTGCAGATTTTCTCTTGCTTGTGATTGCAGTTCAGCACTAAATTAAACTGAACTGAACTAAGCTGAACATTCCAAAGCTAGTTCAATGACTCTCATGGTTTATATTCTGCATTTTTCACTCGTTTTTTTGCTGTTTGCACAATTTTTTTGTTTGCCCATTGGATGCTTGATGTTTACTTTGAACGGGTTCCACGGTAAACACAAAATAGTCTGCAGATGCTGGGATCAAAGCAACACTCACAACACGCTGGAGGAACGGTGTTTCTTTGTTTCGTGGCTGTTTGTAGGAAGATGATTCTCAGGGTTGTGTACTGCATACATACTTTGATAAAAAATGTACTTTGAATTCAAACCAAGATCTAAAATTAAACAAAATTTTTACATATCTGCAGCTAATTATTAAAGTTTTCTGGACTACCAGCAGTATTGAGTTGTATCAATTCTACCAGTAATTTAGATATCATTAGGGATGAGAAAGATAGGATATTTTTTAGGTAGGGGTTCCACAGTAGCGCAGTGGTTAGAGATATGCTATTACTGCTTGGGGCACTCTGATATTCAGAGTTCATTTCTGGTGCCATCTGTAAGGAGTTTGTATATTCTCCCTGTGACCACGTGGGTTTCCTCTGGGTGCTCTGGTTTCCTCCCGGAGTCCAAAAATGTATGGTGAATTGGTCATTGTGAACTGTTCTGTGATTAGACTAGAGTTAAATGCTGTGATTGGACTGTAGTTCATATTGACCTCTTTCAGCTCTAAGTTTCTTTCATGTTCTCGCCCATTCTTTCTTGTTGTCGATTGCTGGGCTGGGAATTGGGTGATCTGTTCATTTTAGTGCGGGGGAGCAGTTGGGAGGGGTTTGGGTTCGCACGTTTTTGCTTATTTTTCTTTATGAGAAGAGAGGGATTGATGTCTTTCTTTCAACTATTTCTCTGCTTTTTCTGTATTTTGTATTTACCTATCTGGAGAAGGCAAATCTCAGAGTTGTATTCTGCATACATACTTTGATAATAAAATGGACCTTTGAAATACGTGAGGTGCAGGGTGTTGTGGCTTGATGGGTTGGGAGGGCCTGTTCTACATCACATATCTAAAATAAATAAATAAATAAAAATAAAAAGAACTGAAACAATATTGACTGTGACCATTTGTGTGGGCTTGGTCATCAAGGGAACAATCTAAAGACAGGTTGAGAGGCATTGTGCCTGTCAAACAGTCAGAACTATCAAACTTTGTCTAACAGAAACTTTGAGTTATAGCCAGTTATCAGAAAGGACACATTTTTTAGTTGTAGGATATGGAAAGAAATATTCTAACTGCACAAGATACCTTACTGCTTTGACTAGTGCTTTGATTAACAAAAAAATTTCACGCAGATGCCGGTGATATTAAACCTGATTCTGATTCTGAAAGCAGTTGTAGATTTAGTTTAGAAAGAAATGGCAATAGTGCACAAAAGCCTACAGCTTTCTTCCCTGACAGCATCACTCAACATGCATTTAAATTCTTGTCAAAAAGGGAGGAGTAGCAATGGAATTGTTAAGTAATAAAAGATTTCATTTTTTGTCATACCAATGCTTTGTTTAACGACATTATGGATTAGAAAGGGATTGATAAGATAGAGACAGAGAAGTTCTTTCCACTGGTAGGTGAGACTACCAGCAGAATTAGGAAACATAGCCTCAAGATTCAGGGGAATAAATTTAGGATGAAGAGAAGAAACTGCTTTTCCCAGGAGTAGTGAATCTGTGGAATTCTCTGCCTAGGGAATCAGTAGAGACCACCTCATTAAATATACAGTGGATTCCAGTTAATTGAGCCATCGTTTAATTTGGACAGCCATTTATTTGGGACAACTCAAAGAACAAAACCTAATTGAGACGATAGTTGAGATTAATTTCTGTTTATTTGGAACACTGTGTCACTTAATTGAGACAGGAGACTGGTGCCGAACAGTTTCTAACTAGCATCAACTGCATGCACTTGCGTGGCTGTTAGACACTACTGCCGTGCTTAGAATGAACAATTTTTTACAAATAGTGTTAATTGTACGCATTTGTGTTCAGAAAGCAGTGATTTTTTTTGTTACTAATAGTTAGTGAGAAATAAGCAGTAAGACAATTCATAACTGTTTTGCTCACTGTAGTTTCAAGCATTCAGGCTTCGAGGTGCCAAAAATGCTGGAAATAAAAATGAAACTATTTCACTACTTCAACAAAACTACAGAGAAGTTGAAGGCATAGAAACTCATCTTGAAGGTAAGAATTATAATGAAGATTTGGATAATGCTGTCATTGATAGCATATTACGAAGGCAGCCCATTATCCTCACGAGGTGTCTGCAGTGATTGCGTTCACTGCGTACACTGGATGAATTCCTCTCTTGATAACTATGCAGTTTTATAACACTGTAGAATGATTCATTCTGTATTTCATTTAAATAATTTCTTACTCACTTTGCCTTTTTTAATACCTTTTTCTCTATTTCCATGAAACTTTGGCTAATTGGGGTAACTGCTTAATTAGGCCAACATGTAATGGTACTGATGTGTCCTAATTAATCGGCATAGACTGTACTTGAGACAGAGATAGATTTTTGGATACCAGGGGAAAGTAAGGGTTATGGGGAAAAAGTAGGTAGGTAGAGCTGAGTCCATGGTCAGATCAGCTATAATCTTATTAAATGGCAGATCAGGCCCGCTAGGCTTGATGGCCAACTCCTGCTTTCATTTCTTATGTTCATGTTCTGATCACACACACACAGTACTGGAGGAACTCAGCAGGTCAAGCAGCAATGAAGGGAACAGTCAGTACTCTCATTGGTGTGCAATGTTAGCGCATCTTATCCTTGCTCTGCAGATGCTATCCAACCTGCTGAGCACTTTCGCTTCAAATCGAGCATCTGCCATATATTTCCATAGATCTTAACCTGGCTTTGACTGTTTGGCACTACCACCAGCCTTTAAAGAAATCGCTATTTTCAAATCTGCTTTTAAACTGGTGAATAACTGAATAATGTCTACAATTCACAATTATAATATGTAAATCGCAAACAAGAGAAAATCTGCAGACGCTAGAAATCAGAAAAACACACACAAAATGTTGGAGGAACTCAGCAGGCCCGGCAGCATCTATGGGAAAAAGCACAGTCGATGTTTCGAGCTGAATCCCTTCGGCAGGACTGGAGAGAGAAAGCTGAGTAAATTTGAAAGGTAGGGGAAGGCGATAGGTGAAACTTGGAGGGGGAGGGGGAAGGCGATAGGTGGAATTTGGAGGGGGAGGGATGAAACAAAGAGTTAGGAAATTGAATGGTGAGATGAGGTGAGAGAGGCAAAAAGGGATGGGAAATGGAAAGGGGTAGGTAGGGTAGTTCTGGTGTTTGGAGATTCCGCTTATTCTGGCTTGATCTCCCAGTGGCCACCCATTTTAATTCCACTTCCCATTCCGGTATGTCCATCCATGGCCTCCTCCACTGTCGAGATAAGGCCACACTAAGGTTGGAGGAGCAACAGCTTATATTCCCTTTGGGTAGCCTCCAACCTGATGGCATGAAGATCGAGTAATGCCTCCATCACCCCCCCCCCACTTCACCATTTCCATCCCCTTGTCCCTCTCACGAGTTATCTCCTAGCCCACCCATCGCCTCCCTCTGGTGCTCCTAGCCCCCTTCTTCTTCCATAGCCTTTTGTCTCGTTCACCAATCAATTTCCTAGCTCTTTGCTTCATCCCTCCCCCTCCACGTTTCACCTGTCGCTTGGCATTTCTCGCTCCCTCTCCCCACCCCCTCTTTTCAAATCTACTCCTCAGCATTTTTTCTTCAGCCCTGCCGAAGGGTTTCAGCCCAAACGTCAACACTACCTTTTTCTACAGATGCTGCCTGGCCTGCTGAGTTCCTTCAGCATTTCGTGTGTGTTGTATAATTTGTAAATACCCGGAAGTAATTTGAAAATCTGTGCGACTGTCCTTCCCAAGGCCTAGTTTAAATTCCAACTCAAACAAACAGAGGGAAAGTTTAAAGTAAATAGATTTTATCATTTACTTACTCTATGAACACTTTTCAAGCATGTGGCTATTAATTCTTCCTATTAATGTCAACAGTGAGGGAAATACAGCCTTTTCTTCTGGTGCATCAGTACCTGAACCATTGCAAGCACCGAATGTAGTTTTATGTAGCATCAACTAATCATCATTCTTTAGTAATTATAATACAGGCACCCCCAGGTTACACCATGGTTCCACTCCTGAGACCTGTCACTAAGCCAATTTCTCAGTGTCAAAATCATCTGCTTTCCATCATAGCCCATACAGCGTTGCTCTAAATAGACTTGGCATAATTCACTTCATTGAATAATCACCCTAATTCTACCCATAATTAAACTAATGGAATGCAGTGTATCCAGCCTCTCATGAATAGATTACATTACTATCTTGTAAAATGCTTCGTAGAATTTGCGTAAAGTCAGTCACTTCTGAGCGCAGTTTGTGATTATACCCATACATGTACGAGACACACAATGTGTCAAAGGATCATGTGGCATAGGAGCGAAATTAGGCCAATCATCCCATTGAGTCTGCTCCACCATTCAATCAAGGACGATTTATCATCCCTCCCAACTCCATTCGCCTGCCTTTTCCATGTAAACTTTGACACCTTTACTAATCAAGAAACTATCAACTTTCACTTAACTATAACCAGTGACTTAGCCTCCACAGTTGTCTGTGGCAATGAATTCCACAGATTCATTGACCTCTGGATAAAGAAAGTACTCCTCATTTCTGTTCTAAATGGATGTCCTTGTATTCACAGGCTGCACCTTCTGGTCCTAGACTGTCACACTATAGGAAACAACCTTTCCACATCTAAACATTGTATACCGTACATATTTCAGCCTGTTCCATTCCGACTGCTTAATGAATGGCTTCGCAAGGACCTATCTGCATCAGTAAGATAGAGCAGATAGCTGATGCTTTCCATTACACAATGTCAGAACAATAATCTGCTGTCATCTGTTTCCATTTCTAGATATGCAGGGCACCTGAAATTTGATTTATTATTTCCAGATACACTGTGTAAATCATAAATGGATTATTCACTTGCTATCAATTACACTCTAACTATAGAACCAACTCGAGCTATTTTCTCACCTGATCTGTGGTGGTGTTGATGCACTGCAGTAGCATCCTTCTGCACTTACATCAACTGCACATTCTTTTATTCCACACTCCCTGTAAGTACACTCAGTGGCCACAGTATTAGGTACCTCATGGTCTTCTGCAGCTATAGCCCATCCACTTCAAGATCCGATGTGCTGTGTGTTCTTGCTCTTCTGCACACCGCTGTTGAAAAGTGTGGGTATTTTGAATTACTGTCACCTTCCTGTCAGCTTGAACCAGTCCGGCCATTCTCCTCTGAGCTCCCACTAACAAGCCATGTTTGCCAACAGAACTGATGCTCACTGGGTGTTTTTTTTTTTGTGTCTTCACATTTCTCTGTAAACTCTAGATTCTGTTGTGCTTGAAAAATCTCAGGAGATCGGAAGGTTCTGAGATGCTCAAACCACCCTGTCTGGCACCGACAACCATTCCACAGTCAAAGTAACTTAAAAACAAGAGAAGATCTGCAGGGGCTGGGAATCCAAGCAACACATATAAAATGCTGGAGGAACTCAGCAGGCCAGGCAGCATCTATGGAAAAGATGACAGTCAACATTTCCGGCTGAGCCCCTTCAGCAGGATTGGAGAAAAAGAGCTGAGGAGTAGAGTTAAAAGGTGGAGTGGGGTGGAGAGGAGAGAGAAAAACACAATGCAATGGGTGAAGCCTGAAAGGGGAGGGATGAAGTAAGGAGCTGGGAAGTTGATTGGTGAAAGGGATACAGAGCTGGAGAAGGGGAAGTCTGATAGAAGAGGGCAAGGCCACGGAAGGAGAAAAAGGGGGGAGGAGCACTAGAGGGAGGCAATGGGCAGGCATGAAGATAAGGTGAGAGAGGGAAAAGGGAAGGGGTGCATTACCAGAAGTTGGAGAAGTCAATGTTCATGCATCAGGTTGGAGGCTACCAGACAGAATATAAGGTGTTGCTCCTCCAACCCAAATGTGGCCTCATTATGACAGTGGAGGAAGCCATGGATAGACATTCCAGAATGGGAATGGGAAGTGTAATTAAAACGGGTGGCCACTGGGAGATACTGCTTTTTCTAGCAGCCGGAGCATACATGCTTGCCGAAGCATTGCCTCTTAATCTACATCAGGACTCACCGAATCACAGGAGGCCAATTCGCTTTACAGAATTGTTTTTATATGTGCCCAAGACTATTGCACAGTACTGTATACAGTGATAATATGTGCTCTTATAATAAACTTAAATTTAAACTTTGAACTTCAGAACTGAAGGGTGACTGGTTCTGATAAAGTGACTTCAGAAATGATAAATTACTGGAGATCTAATCTTTTCCAACAGCCTTAGAAGTGATCTGATTTCACTTATGAGCACTTAATTCCAAATAATTGAAATTATTTCACATTTAAGAGTTTATGCATGGGAAATGTATTGGAAATGAACTGATTATGAGATACATGCGAGGTTCCTGGCAGACTAGCAATAAATATCTTCTAATGTAGTTGAGTTGGTGGTACAGTTTCACACAGGTACACATTTATATGCATTCAGTTCATTGTGTATTAACGATCAAAGGCATGAATGTAAATAACTCTTGATTGCACCAATAGCCCAGGAGACTGCCTTGAATCAAAGTCATTCCTTGCATTAATTCAAATCTCTGTAAGCTCCCATGTCCAGCCATTGCTTGTCCAAAATTCCCACTGCACCAATTTACTCAGTGGCCACTTTATTAGGTACCCCCTGAAATGGCCACTGTTTGTGGACTTGTTTGTGGGTTTGTGCTGTTATAGCCCATCCACTTCAAGGTTTGGTGTGTTGTGCATCTAGAGATGCTCTTCTGCACACTACTGTTGTAATGCGTGGTTATCTGAGTAACTGTTACCTTACTAACAGCTTGAATCAGTGTGGCCATTCTCCTCTGACCTCTCTCATTAACGAGGTGTCTTTCTTTTCCCCCACAGAACTGCTGCACACTGGACGTATTTTATTTTTCACACCATTCTCTGTAAACTCTAGACAATGTTGTCTGAAAATCCCAGGAGATCAGTAGTTTCTGAGATACTTAACCACCCTGTCTGGTACCAACAATCATTCCAGGGTCAAAGTCACTTAGATCACATTTCTTCCCCATTCTGATGTTTGGCCTAAACAACAACTGAACCTCTTGACCAAGTCTGCATGCTTTTATACATCGAGATGCTGCCACATGTTGGCTGATTAGATATTTACATTAGCAAGCAAGTGCGCAGGGGTACCTAATAAAGTGGCCATGGAGTGTATACCAGTGAGTGATCTTTTACCTCTTTTTGTATTCCTACACCAGTAGTTATCTATCGTTTCCGATGCCTTTATAATTTGGAAGATCTTCGTATGTCAGACCCAAACTTTCCCTTTGCTTCAGAGAGGGTGTAGAAGAGATTTGCCAGGATACTGCCTAGGTTAGAGAGCACATCTTATGAGGACACATTGAGTAATCTAGGTCTTTTCTCTTTGACACGAAGGAGGATGAGATGTGATTTGACAGAAGTGTATAAGATTACGAGAGGCATAGATAGAGTGAACAGTCAGTACCTTTCTCCCAGGGCAGCAATGGCCAATAACAAAAGACAACTGCTTAGGATGAGTGTGGGATCATTTAGGGGAGATGTTGGAGAAAGTTTTTTTTTAAAGTAACAGTATATGGCTGGAACATACTGCCAAGAATGATGGTAGAGGCTGATACAATAGGGACATTTAAGGAATTTTAGGCAGACAAATATATTTGTTGGAATAAACTGCCAGAGGAGGTGGTAGAGGGGTAAATAATTATAGCTTTTAAAAGAAATTTGGACAGGTATGTTAATACAAAAGCCACAATGTATTTGGGTCAAACATAAGGGCATGGAGGTCTAGGGTCCAGGTGCAGGTTGATGGGACTCGGCAGAATGATAGTTCGGCATGGACTAGTTGGGCCAAAATGGCCTATTTCTATGAATATTACAGGCAAATGAGACTAGCTCAGGTAGATACCTGGATGGCATGGATGTGTTGAACTGAAGGACCTACTTTCATGCCGTGTCATTCTATGACTTGATAATTCTGGGTGAGACGGTGGATGAAACATCCTTGGATGTGGTGGTTAGTGCAAATTCAATTGTGGCTTTCAAAAGAGAGTGAATTAAGATCTTAACAGAACTAAAAAGACTCATGGGGAGAGGGCATGATCTCCAATGCAGGAAAGGAGTAAGATGGTGAAAAGGGAGCACAAAGGAAACATCCATAATCCTACTACCACATGAGAGCACGGATATTTCAATGTCACCACACAGAATTCGAGGTCACATAGCATGAAAGATAGATTAAAAATTGCCCAACAATTAATCTCAGAATCTCAGACTTCCTCTCGCCACATTTTCCAGCTAATTTGTACTTGGCAGGCAAGTGCAAATTTCAAATGAAGCAGGTTGGTATCTATAATCTGGAATGCCCTCATCCTTTCTGAAGGAAAGGATGTAATGTTGAAGCTTTATAAGGCATTGGTCAGACCAAACATGGAGTAGTGTGAGCAGTTTTGGGCCCCTTATCTATGAAAAAAAATCTGCTGGCTTTGGAGAGGCTGCAGAGGAGGTCCAGGAGAATTGTCTCAGAAATGAAAGGGTTAACATATGAGTCATGTTTGTTGGCTCTGGGCCTGTGCTTGCTGGAGTTTAGAAGAATGAGAGGGAATCTCATTGAGACCTGTTGAATATTGAATGGCCTAGATAGTGGATGTGGAGAGGACATTTCCTACAGTGGGGGAGCCTAGGACCAGAGGGCACAGCCTCAGAATAGAGGGTTGTCCATTTAGATGAGAAGGAATTTCTTTCACAGAGAGTGGTGAATCTGTTGAATTCATTACCATAGATGGCTGGAGAATGGGGTTGAGAGGAGTAATAAATTAGCCGTGATGGAATGGAGAGGCAGACTCCATGGACTGAATGGCCTAATTCTGCTCTATGTCTAATGGCCTAAACTCACCGATCCCATTATTTAAAGTTGTATATGCCAATTTTGCTTGATTGATCAATCACATATCACAGCAAGATGTCTTATACTGTAATTGCTTTTCATTGCACATTTATTACCAATGCTAAACTTTGATTTGAGTTCATGTGCAAATATGAATATCTATCAATGTGAAAATCCTAGGAGGTGCTACAGCACGCAAAAGGATTTAAATATGGCCATTTTGGCACTAAAGCCTATTGTATTAAGTATGGAGGAAAGAAACATAATTAATAGATTCCTACATCTTGGAGGCACAATGCTTTATAATCATTGTCACTTGGAAAACTGCATTTTTCCTACCACTTTCACTTGAATGTTGTTGGGATATGGCAATATTAAGAATTGCCTGACACTGTGGTGTCACACTTAGTACTACCGTCACACAGATCCAGCAATCCAGACATTCCTCCCTTGCCCATGTGCATTTCCCCCCTTTAATCTGCTTTCCTCTCACATCCCAACTCTTGCAAATTTCCACAGATGTACCGTGGAGAACATTCTAACTGGTTGCAACACCATCTGGTATGGAAGTCCAACGCACAGGGTCAGAAAAAGCTGCAGAGGGTTGTAGACTCAACCAGCTCACCATGGACACTAACCCCCACCTACTCCCACCACAGACAACAGCTTCAAAAGACAATGGCTTAAGAAAGTGGAATCAATTATGAAGGACCTTCACCATCCAGGACATGTCTTCTTCTCATTACTACCATCAAGGATGTGGTACAAAGGCCTCAAGATGCATTTTCAATGTTTTTTGAACAGCTTCTTCCCATCCACCATCAGATTTCTTGGGTGGCGGGATCGAGATATGTCTCTACCAATGGAGGTACAAAGTGCTCCTTCCCTCTGCCAGCCTGCAGGTGACGTTTGGACATGTAGCACCTGCTTACCCACCCAATCAGGGTCACGTGAAGCCACTGAAGCAGGTTATGGAGGGTCGTGTGAGCTGCCAGTGCATATCACAAGTCCTGGTTATGTGACCACTAATGCCAGGCAGACAATCTCTAAAGAGTATTGATAATGGTTGGGGTCATCAATGGCAAATGGCATTTCCACTTCTGTAAAAAAATGGAATGACCATGATCACCCACATCATAAGCCACATCACATAATGCCCGAACGTCAGATTTCTGAACGGTCCACGAGCCACGAAAATGACCTCACAATTTTTCACTAATTACTTTTATTGTAACACATGGTATTTCTTATGTTTTGTACTGTAGAGTGGTCACCAAACAAATTTCATATGTCGGTGCTAATAAACCTGTTTCTGATCGGTTAATTGACTACTGTAAATTAACTTTACTGTTGATAAGTAGCAAAAGGGAATTGGAAAATAAACTACGTATAGGGAAGTAAGCAGGCTGTCCTGTCATTAATCCAATGAACCTTCCAGTGGAACGTAGTATTACTAGAATATTTGTGAATACAAAGCATAACCAGAGAGCTGAGTAGCCAAGGTACAAGGATCAGAGGAAAGATCATCGACCTGTTTCTCCCTCTACAAATGCAGCCCAAGCTGCTGAAGACTTCTGGAATTTCCTGTTTTTATTTCAGTTCAAAGTAAATTTATTATGAATGTACATACATACTGAGTCGTCACTTTATTCGGTACAGGAGTGGAACTGTGGTGTAGTCTCCTTCTGCTGTAGCCCATCCATCAAGGATTGACTTCTGCATTCGGAGATGCTCTTCTGCACACCAAAGTTGTATTGCATACTCATTTGAGTCACTGTCACCTTCCTTTCTGGCTGTTCTTCTCGAACCTCTCTCATTAACGAGATCTTTTCAAATCATGGCACTGCCGCTCACTGGATTTTTTTTTCTTCACACCATTCTCTATAAACTCTAGAAATTGTTGAGTATGAAAATCCCAAAAGATCAGCAGTTTCTGAGATATTCAAAAAGCACCCTGTCTAGCAGCAACAATCATTCCATGGTCAAAGTCAGTTAGATCATATTTCTTGCCCACTCTGATGTTTCCCCAATCTGCCATTAGATTTCAGAATAGACAATAAACCTATGAAAACTACCTATTTTTTTCCTTTTTTATTTGCACTACTTTTTAAAATTTATTTTTAATATATACTTCTCATTGTAATTTAGTTTCTATGATTATGTATTATAATATACTGCTTCCACAAAACAACAAATTTCACAACATACGCCAGTGAAATTAAACCTGATTCTAATCTGAACAACTGAACTGGGTAGGGGCTAGTGTTAATGGTGAGCTGGTTAAGGCAACAATGCTCTGCAGTTTTTTTCTGACCCTGTGCATTAGAGCTTCCAAAGCAGATGGTGATCCAACCAGTCAGAATGTTGTCTAAGATACTTCTGTAGAAATTTATGAGCTGGAATGTGGGAAGACAGCTGAACGAATTGGACATGGGAGGAATATCTAGACTGGATCCGGATTGCTGGATCTGTTTGACAGCAGCACTAACCATGACACCATGATGTCACACAGTTCCTAATATTCCCATATCCCAACAACACTCAAGTGGAAATGGTGATTATGTCTGCATGTTTTTATGAATTGAGTTGCTGCCACATTGGCTGATTCAAAAAAATGCATTAACGAGGTGTACCTAATAAAGTGGCCACTGAGTGCATGCTATCCTGAGATTCATTTCCCTGCAGGCACTCACAGGAGAACAAAGAAAGGCAATAAAATCAGTTAGAAATTACACACAAGCAAAGGCTGACAAACAACTAATGAGCAAAAAAATGTGCAGTCTCCTTAACTAGTTTTCCCATTAGACAATAGTTCAAAATTTATTGATTTTTATTGGATTTGTTCACTAGATGTATGAAAATACAAATCAAATTGCCTTAAGATTTGGATAATTTTGCATTCTCAGCACTTTATGAACTTCCCTCTGTCTAAAATGGTTGGCATTTTGAAAGGTAACTACACATCTAATAGCTTAGAATTTATTTCAAGACCTTTAAATTAAAATCAATCTTAAAGACATTCATTTGCCCCATTAGGTTTTAATACTGCGTCTGCATTTTGGTTCTGGTGTTCCAGACCCTATCTGGTCCCATTAACAGAAAGAGCAGCCCTTGTAGGAAACAACGTAGGACTGTGTAACAAGACCATCTTACAACGATATGAGACATCCATCTACTAACGTTAAGGGAAGAATAAATATGTGAACAGTACAAATACTAACATTAGTACACTATTACCTCATTATTTACAACTGCAAAAGTAGTTTAGTCACATTATCACATTAATATTAGTAAGGTGCACGAGAGAGATTTCGTTACATGGTGACGAGAGATTCAAAGTTTGGACTTCTTTTGGCAAGGAAGGTCAAGAGACATCTTGGCTGGAGTTGTTCAAAATCCCTGAAGGATTTTGATGAAGTAGCCAAAAACTCTCTCCCAGTCCACAAGGGTCAACAACTAATGGATGCAGACTTAAAATAATGAGATTTAAGAGAAATGCACTGGGAGAATTTTTAAAATAATTTCAATGGGTTATGACCTGGGACAGACTGGTGATGAAAGTGGAGAGGATATTTCTTATAGTGGGGGAATTAAGGACCAGAGGGCACAGCCTCAAAATAAAGATGCCCCTTTTGAACAGAGAGCAAGAGGAATTTCTTTAGTCAGAGCGCGGTGGACCTTTGATATTCATTGTCGCAGACGGCTACGGAGGCCAGTTCATTGGGTATATTTAAAGCGGTCTTTAATAAGTTCTTAATTAGTCAGAGTGTCAAAGGTTATAGGAAGAATGGTGTTAAGAAGAATTTTAAAAAATGCCATGATAAATTGCAGAGTAGACTCGATGGGTCCACCGCAAATTGAACAAGTGATACCCAAGTGCCCCACGCTGGTGTTTAGGTAAAACAGGACACCGGGCCACGTATTAGCCAAATGTCTTATCGGTCAGGTAGGTTTTAAGGAGGAAAGCCAGAGAGAGAATAGGGACGGGGTGAGAGCGGGAGATAACTCAGATAACTGAATTCCGGAGTCCCAAGCCCCACCAGCAAAAGGCACCGCGGCACGTGACAGTGTAATGATGACCACGGAAGTAGAGAGAGCTTTCGGTCTGGTGCAAATTGAATAGAATACTTCTTCACAGAACATTTACAACGTTAGAATAGGCGAATAGTGCAGTGTGGTATTTACGGATAGTTGTTGCCCAGATGAGGCAAAGCGGACCTTCTCTCTGGGTAACTTCTTTAAATCTGTCCGGAAATATTGTAGGTGACCTTTGTCCCGATTTAACTTTCTCGATTTCTTACCGCTAATCAGATTCACTCGTGTACAATGTAAAACAAGACGCCCCCCACCCACAAAGGCTTTGTTGCCTTTCTGTACTCCGGGTGTCCTACCACAAGAGGCCACCTCCACCATCGGACACGAGTAAACATTGTAACCGCATTCATAAGTCTCAAATCACATGTATTTCTTTCAACCCCGGACCATTAAGCTCATCTACACAGAGCGCCGTCACAGGAAGGCGGCGTCTATCATCAAGGACCCCCACCATCCAGGCCCTACTCTCCTCTCACTGCTAGCATCGGGCAGGAGGTTCAGGACCCAAACCACCAAGTCCAGGAACATCTATTACCTTTCGAAACACCGGGCTCTTGGATAACTTCACTCATCTCATCAGTGAACAGATTCCACAACCTATGGACCCACTTTCAAGCTCTCTGCAACTCACGTTCTCAGTATCATTAAGGGTTTTTTTTTGGTATTTGCGCAGTTTGTCCTCTTTTGCACATTGGTTATTTGTCCGTCTTTGTATTCAGTTTTTCCATTGATTCTGTTGTACATCTTTGTATCTGCTGTGAATGCCCGCAAGAAAATCAATCTTAGGGTAGTATATGGTAACATATACGTAATTTGGTACTATTTACCTTGAACTTATTGAGAACGGTGCATTTGAAACAGAGTACCATTCAACGCATGGTTTCCTTAACCAGTCATATCCATTTTATTGAATATATCGTGCTTTGGTCGAACTGTTGATTATCAATACAGTAGTCAATTGGGATACAAAGCGGCGTCACTCGCAATATTAAAACCGATGTACAAAGTTTTGCTCGTTCCCAGTGAAGGTCGTTACGTTGAAACAAAACACCAAATCAGCTGTCCAACACAACTACTTCCCAATTGTGCCGTCAGTTTGAACAAAAAAAAATCTCCAGTTCATCGAATTTCAAAACAACTAATAATAAACACCCAGAAAGCTGAAAGACAAATTAATTGCCAGGTTTAGCAAGTCAGGCCCAGATGCATTTGTTTTGCTTTTTTTTCTTTTACAAATATTGCCAAGATGTTTTCCCCTCCTGCTAAAGATTCTATCAAAAGAGATCTGGTTCATTTCATTCCGAATGTTGCAAACTCAAATCCAACAATTACATACACATCCGTATCCAGACAACTTAAATCCATACCACCGAGCACAGCCGCTTGCTATTTTACAAGGAAATTGATGTAAAAAAAAAATTGGTCAGTTAAGCTGACCAACAGGTTTTAAGACCAATTAAGACCCCTCTTGAGGTACTGCATCCGTTTTTCCCGCTTAACCCCGACTCCCCC
The DNA here is from genome assembly GCF_030028105.1 of Mobula birostris. NCBI lineage: Eukaryota > Metazoa > Chordata > Chondrichthyes > Myliobatiformes > Myliobatidae > Mobula > Mobula birostris. Next base: position 15,249,693 of record NC_092374.1, on the reverse strand, counting down.
GGCTTTTACCTGGTCTCCGGACTCGTTGGATTTTTCCAATTGCTTCTCCTTGTAAAGCGACCACAGTCCAATATTGGGCAGGAAAACCAGAGCCACGATAATCAGGCCGATCATTTGCAAGAAGCGCTTCTGTTTTCGCTTCATCCCGTCAAGGGGCAACTTTTGTCTCTCTTCACGCTGTCTCCCAGCGAGTGAGCAGCGCCTGGTCCAGGAGCGAGAAGCCCTGAAAGCGCCCAACTTCTCTTGGCCGAAGGAGCACACGACCCCTAGATCACAAGAGAAAAGGGATAAGAGGATCTGTAAATCAAAACAAATACACTACTTCAAAAAAAAAGCCAGTGACACGTATTAACAATCAAAGAATACAAAGCAAAACTTGGAACATTGAAGAGTTAATGGTCAATACTCAACTTAGACGCGCACGCGTTACTTTTAGTGGAGATGGTTATTAGTGCTAGAATTGCTCACAGTTTAACACAAATCCTCTTGAACTCGCAGAGGCTTAAATGAGAATCGGAACCGGGGGAAACGAAAGCCTCAGTTGAGAAGCGGTCTTTGATTAGTCCGTTCCGTTCACCCCGGCGAGTGGCCACTTATCGAGAAAGCAGCCGCAGTATCAATCCATTTGCCCACTCCCGGGAATGACAAGCGTTGTCTTTTCCACCCCCCCCCACACACACACCCTCCGGCTCGCTATGTGGTCCTAGCCAAATGCATTATATATTTTTTTTAATTGCCGTTTGCTCCATCAAAAGCGAGGAGGGTTGGAACTGCCAACACGCTCAAGGTCCGAGATCCCCACGGGTCGCGTTAAGGACGGAACAGGTCTCTGAGACACACACGCACACCCCTCTGCTTCCACTCGCTCCGTAAAGCACACGTGCGGGGCTCGGATCCGTGGTACCTGTGTAGACGCAAGGCCAGGCCAGCCCCTCGAACAGACCCTATCCAAACCGCGCGGGGAACAGGGCTGAAGAGGGAGAACAGAGCTCAAGGATCGATTCAGCGCCTCTCCAGCACTGGGCATTCTCTCCCCCTCGCCCCTCGGAGCAGCCCTGTCGGAGCGCCGATGCCAAATCCCCACCAGAGAAGCAGCAGCTGACGCAGGGAAACGCCATCCCTGTGCTTAAAACAGTCCGCTTCAGTCAATGGCATCTGTAAGGGGGGGGGGGGGAAGAGAAATCGAGGGCCGTATCCGACAGAGGGGGTGAACAGGCTCCGCGGGTAGTTTACATTCAGCTCCAGGGCACTGCTTTTAAGTTCTTGCTAGACATTTCAAGGAACTGGCCACTTGTGCCTGAGTTGCTTGGCGCTTGTGCTGAGATTTAATAGTCTGTAACACTTCGCAGTGCCAAGAAACCAGTTGTGTTTTATTTCAGTACATTCTCCCGTCCTAACAGATAATTTTGACTAAGGGCTCTCTTCATCCACTGTCACAGCCTCTTTCCCCCCTCTATCGTTTAATTAGCTCTTCCTCCGTCTCTGCAGCTCGCTCTCTCCCTCGCAGGTACCTGAAGTTTGTGACCGCCGCCGTCGGGTAGAGGCGAGCCCAAATTTGAACCCGAGTGGCTAATCCCGCCAGTTCATTTAGCTGAGACCTGTGCGCCTCACACTGTCCCTGATCTCCAGGTGAACCGCGTCTCCGGCGCTGTAGTAACACGTCTCGCTCCACGATGGAGCCAAAACCCTGCACAAGCGTCGCCGATGCTGATACAGCACGGAGGCTTTACGCAAAGATAAAACAGAGGTGAACTAAACCACTTCAACTGGTTAAATAATAAAAATAAATAAATAAACAATCCACCTCAAACGGTTTTGGAGCAGGATGCGATTCACTGCCTTGCGAAATATGTTGTGCGATTTAAAGTGTGGGCGCATCAGGGGATTATAGGATTAGCACAGAACTCAGACTACAGCATCTAAAAGATAAAGTGGTGCAGGAAATCTGAAATAAAAGCAACTAAATCTGGAAATACTCAGAACAGGCAGCATCTTCGGAGAGAGAAATAGTGGAAAGAAATCAAATTTGGCGGCGCGGGTAGCCTGAAATCAGAACAAGACAGAAATATTCAGGTCAGGCGGCATCTACAGGGAGATAAAGGGTTAAAATGACAGGTCAAAGTTAGTTTGTTTTAATAAGGAATAGGTTCAGTTTTATTTCAAAAAATAATTGATTTCTGATTAAGTATTTTTGACTTGGAATGAGAACAAATGAACGCTTCGGGTCAATATCCTTGAACTGAATCTTTAGAAACTGATTTTTTAAAAAAGTTTTAAACGTCAATGTCGGCAATGCCCAATATCCATTCAATTTCTCCCAATGTGGATTGGCCACACAAGGCCAAGGTCACTGGTGACAGTCAAGGCCACAAGAGAGATGCAGGGAGTCGGAGCGATTGGCCAACCTCCACTGCTCACCTCACAGGAGTGGACTTTGTCCAGCCTCGATGATCCGCAGATCCTAGATCAATCCCACCCCTAAACTTCCAGAATAACCCTTCCCCTCGCCAAAATCACTAGGCAATAAAATCAAGTCTATGGGGCAAAGAGAAAATAAGTGTTCACAGAAAACAAAATAGTTTGCTGTGGCATATGGGAGGACGGACGTGCAGGTAGAGAGGAAGGGGACAGTTGGGTGAGGAAGTCCCTCAATTACTGTGGTCATGTACCAACTCCAGGGGCCACATGAGTGGCAATTGTTATTAGTTTTATGAGATGTAATAAAACACTACTTAATGCATTGTCTATTGATATAAAAATTAAATTCTTGTAAATTATTTTTTATTATAAATAAAGTTTATTTTGATTAAAAGAAGATTTGCATTCATATCATCTCCCCTTTGGTGTCAGGTTGGTCAAGTTCATGGTGCGCTTGGATCTGATTCATTTGTAAATTTGATCCCTACATTGGAACTTAATCCAAGTTGGCATTTCAGTTGAATGGAGAGAGACAGCTGGATAGTGTTTTCTTTTTCTTATTGTTTTATCTTATTGAATTTTTTTTTTGGTGCTGCATCAGACTCATGGTAACAATTATTTAGTTCTCCTTTACATTTGTGTACTGGAAATGACATGAAACAATTTTGAATCTTGAATGTTGAATAAATAATAAATGGAGCTCGTTGAGCTCTGGTCAAAGGAGAGAAAAGAATGTATTGCAGATGTTGTAGAAACTATCAGCCAGGGCTATCAAATGGGAACTGCACATGAAGAATTTGAAGGGAGCAGGGAAGTCCCAGGAGGAGACTCAGGAATACTGAAGGAGGATTCTTCTTTGTGTTTCTATAACAATTGTTTTACCAGTCAAGAATGATAGTCTAGAGCTAAACCCCCAAATGGAGGTCTGGTGGATTATTCTTAGTCTATCTCTACCCTTTCAACTGCTTGGCAAGGTGACCCTACCAAGAGCCAAAACATAAAGCTCTCCAGGTCATTGAAACACGCAAGCCACAAACCATCACAAGGTGTGGTCCTCTCAGATGGTTCTAGGATTTTGGAAAGAGCTTGGAATGAGGACTGTTATGCTTGGTAACAGCTTCTTCCCGCAAGCTATGAAACATCTGAACACCCTGCTATCACCCAGTACACACAATTAATGACAACATCAGGAGCATTATACTGTTGTATATTTATCTATAATATATGCTTTTCATGTCAACTTGTACATCTACAGAATTTGTCTTATCTGTTGATATTGCTGTATTACTATTATTTTGTGCTGTATGTGATATATGTACTGTGATTTGCACCTTGGTCCCAGAGGAATGTTGCTTTCTTTAGTTGTATACATAGTTTCAATAACAATAAAATTGAACTTGACAGGTACAATGGAAGAATGTGAAAGTTACTAAATTTGAGATTTTGGGCACAATGCAGATTATTAAGGATGTGGCTGTGGAGGTAGGCACAGGGAACAATGTGAGCCACTATTTGCACTATTGGTGACTAATGAAGTAATCAGCTCTACCCAATACTGATGGCACTAGAAGGAGCAAGTTTGTGATCAGGGCTTGAGAATTCTAGGCATGAATTGATTTCTTTTGAACAAAGGAAACTGGAAGAGGGATCTAATTGAAGTGTATAAATTTATCAAGAGAATAAACAAAGGATTTTGGGGGCCTAGAAGACTTGAGTTATAATGAAAGATTGAATAGGTTAGGACTGTACTCTTTAGAAGGTAGAAGATTTGGAGGAGACTTGATAGAGGCATACTCAATTATAAGGGGTATAGAAATGGTAAACAGAAGCAGGCTTTTTCCCCCCACTGAGGTTGGGTGGGACTACAACCAGAGGTCACGTGTTAAGGGAGAAAGGTGAGAAATTTAAGGGGAACATCAGAGGAAATTTCTTCACTCAGAGGATTATGCGAATGTGGAATGAACTGCCAGCACAAGTTATCCATGCGGGCATGAGTTCAGTGTTTAAGAGAAGTTTGGATAGGTACATGAACAGTAGGAATGTGGATGGCTATGGTCCCGGCGCAGGTCGATAGAACTAGGCAGTTTAAATGGCTTTGGCATGGACTAGATGGGCCAAAAGGCCTCTTTCCATGCTGTACCACTACATGACTATGACTCTGTTAAGCTCTCTGGGTGATAAACTAAATAAGCACTTGGAAAACTGAAGAGTTAATGGCCAATACTCAGTTTATATGTGCACACATTTCTTTTATTAGAGATGGCTATTAGTACCAGAATAGCTCACAGTTTAACCTCTTGAACTTGCAAGGGCTTAAATGAGGCAGCATGGTAGCATAGTGGTTAGCTCTGTTACAGTGAGTGACCCGAGTTCAATTCCACTACTGCTTGTGAGGAGACTGTACACTCTCCCCTTGACTGCGTGGGTTACAGGTTGATAGGGTAATTTCTCAGATAGACGTAATTGTGTGGCACGGGCTCCACCTGTCAACATGCTGTATCTCTGAATAAAAATAAAATTTTAAAAATAAATAAAAGAGCATAATCTTATTAACTAGAAGGATAACCTAGAAGTTAGGAAATGATTATTTCAGGGTAATGTTAAAGGAACAATATTTAAATTCGTGCACTATTCAGAACTAAGAGAACAGAAGGGGACCAGACTGATCCAGTTCACCAATGCTCAGAGCTGAATGCTAGAGGGTATTTGACGCTCTGGCAACGTGGAAGAGGGTAAGTGCTAGTGCCAAGAATAAGGTCAAAACCAATACAATGGAGAGAAATTATCTTAAATCTGCTGATGTAGAATCAGAATTTGTTTAGTGGAACTAAAACAGAGCGGAAAATATGAATGAGATTTATAGGGTATTACGTAAAAGTTCCTGAATGTTGTTAGAGCTGGGTGTGGTAACGGGGATAAGCTCCCACTGCCTATTATTGCTCCCATGGCGTGCATCTCAAATAGCCTCTGACAAGCAAGTCCAGCTCCTGGCTACTAAGCCTGGTGGGGCAGTTTCTACTGACAGGAGAAAAGGCAAAAGTGAGTTACTGGCTCCTTAAAACTAGTTGCTTTGGGCAGATGGGGCTTGGCAGTCGTGTTTGGCAGCTCATCTAGAAGGAAAACTCTGATCTCAAACCTCTACTGCCTTTCGGTTATACCCACTCATGGGCAAGGCTGCTGGATTAAACCCAGAGAAAAAATTCAGAGCTGGAGTCCCTAAGTTAGTCTTACATTGAATTCAATGCTGACTGAGAACTCCTGCGTTGCCACTAGTGCCAAACTGCACTGGTCTCTGCTGTTACTTTGGATTCATCAGCTATGTGGGGAGAGAGCACGCCTGCTACATGGGCAATAGCTTGTCCTCCATATTGTACAGGCCCTGGCTTTCGTATCACTTAGACAGCTCGGATGCAATACCCATGGACAATTCAGGAAAATTGAGGGCCTGGAGAACAGTAGTTGTGATATAGAATTGTACAGCATGGAAAGAGGCCATTCGGCCCAGCTGATCAATGCAGACCACTAGGTACCCTCCCCTGTGAATCCCATCACCCAACCCTTGGCCCACAGCCCTATGCTCAACTGATTAATGTGTACATTGAGATACTTAAATGCTGTCAGCAAATCCAGTTTCAACTCCTCTCAGGCAAGGCATTTAGGTACTCATTTCACTGCCTGGAAGTCCTCTCAGATCCTCCCTAAATCTTCCTCCTTACCCCAAATCCGTGCCTCCTCATTGAGGAAGCAACAGGTGAAAAGTTGCTATTACTAAGGAGAAGAATGGTGGGGATGGTGAAATATCCAAAGGTAGGTAAGTGGCCTGGATCAGATAGGCTATGGTTCTGAAGGAAGTAGCTGAAGAGAATGCAGAGACACTAGTAACGATCTTTCAAGAATCACTGGGTTCCAGAATGGTTCCAAAGGACTGGAACATTGTCAATGTCATTCCACTCTTTAAGAAGGGAGAGAGGCAGAAGAAAGAATTTTTGGTCAGTTAGTCTGACTTCAGAGGTTGGAAATATGTTGAAGTCCATTATTAAGGATGAGGTTGAGTTACTTAGAGGCTCATGATAAAATAGGTCAAAGTCAGCATGGTTTCCTTAAGGGGAAATCTTACTTGACAAATCATTTGGAATTCTTTGAACAAATAACTGATGGAGGATAGACAAAAGAGAGTTGGTAGAGGTTGTTTACTTGGACAAAATGGCATACATGAGGCTGCTTAACAAGCCAAGAGCCCATGATATTACAGGAAAGATACTAGCATGGATAGAAGATTGATTGACTGGCAGGAGGCAAAGAGTAAGAATAAATGAAGTCATTTTTCTGGTTGGCTGCTGGGGACTAGTGGCGTTTTGCAGAGGTCAGTGATGGGGCCACTTCTTTTCATATTATGTGTCAATGGACTGGATGATTGAATTCCTGGCTTTGTGGCCACATTTGTGAATAAAATGAAGATAGGTGGAGGGGCAGGTAGTTGAGCAAGCATGGAGTCTGCAGAAAGACTTAGACAGGTTGGGAGAATTGGCAGATGGAATATAGTGTAGGGAACTGTATGATAATGCACTGGTAGAAATAATAAAGGCGTAGACTATTTTCTAAATGGGGAGAAAATTCAAAACTCAGAAGTGCAAAGGGACTTGGGAGTCCTTGTGCAAGATTCCCTAAAGTTTAACTTGCAGCTTAAATTGGTGATAAGGAAGATATTAGCATTCATTTCCAGAGGACTAGAATACAAGAGTTGAGTATTTAATATTTGAATATATATACACACACACACACACACATTTTCACACGTATATATACACACACAATTGTACATAGCTCATGTATATCAAGCTATTGGAAAAGTATTTTGAAACAGATGAAATAGCCAATGAAAAGCAACTGCCAGTTGCATTGGGTTTAAAGGCATACAGTTTGCTTTGAACTTTGGCCCAACCAAGCTATTAGATGTAGGAACACTTGGAATCAATGCATTGTTGATTACAGGTCGCTTTAGGTTTCATAAGCAGGATCAAAAAAAAGGAGTCTATTTCAGCACATGAGGCTGAACTGAAGAGATTGCCTGAACATTGTCAGTTCAGTAATGGGCTTAAGGGATCTTTTGGTTTGTGGAATCTTACAAGAAAGCATTCAAAAGCAGCTCCTAGCTGACGCATATCTTACATTTAAAAGATCAATGGAAATCGCTGTTTCAATGAAAACCGCAGACAGAGATGCATTTCAGTTGCAGTCGGGAATCAAACTGAATGTGAACAAAATTGCATTGTCCATACAGAAACTAGCCTGGCCAAATAAATTGTGTTGCCATTGTGCCAGGGACTCACATGCAACAAGCAAATGCAGATTTAAATGGGGACAATAAAGTAGGATGCATGCAAAGATCATGTTGAACAGATAAAAATAATTGACCTGCACAAAGCAGAGAAAACACTAAGAAGTCAAGTTGCTGTTTCAAAAGAGCGCTGATCTGCATGCTGTTGATGAAAAGTATGGTGATGGTGAGAGTGGCACAGGACTGTGAAAATCAGCAATATGGCTTACACCAAAAGTAAATGTCAAATTAATTAAAATGGAATTAGACACTTGTTTAGCTGTTTCAGTCATCCCACAAAATGATCTTGAACGACATTTAAAATATACTGAACAGAGGTCTGAAGATATCCAAGAACCTCTACTGGAGAAAAGATAACTCCTGTGGGAATGACATGTGACTGTGAAATACAACAACCAACAAGCCTTATTGAGCTTGTATGAGGTAAAAATTACAGAAGGACCAGAATTGTGGGGGCTTGATTGGCGGAGACAATTGTAGCTTGATTGGAGATCCATCCACGATCTGCTTGTCACATTCCCTGCAATGAAGCCAACTGAACGTGAATAAAGAAATGTACTGGATGATGCCACCACTGTCTCCATGCTGAACACCATGAATCATTGCCCAACAGAAGACAAATAAGTTCTGGTACCAACCTTTGTGCCTGATTGAAAAGTATCTTGAAATAAGGAAGGACTATGTTGCTCAGGGGAAGCGTGAAAGTGACAAAAGAAGTGGTCTGACTACAAGAAAGTTGCTGGTGAACACAGCAGGCCAGGCAGCATCTCTAGGAAGAGATAAATAATGGATGGGGTACGAGGGGCATTAGCGGAAGTTTGAGAAGTCGATGTTCATGCCATCAGGTTGGAGGCTACCCTCTGGGCAGAAAAGTGGCAGATGGAGTTCAACCCAGTTAAGTGTTTCTTTCTCCCTAGGCTACCTCCCCCTCGTAACCCATCTGTTATTTATTTATATGCACACATTCTTTTTCTCTCTCTCCTTTTTCTTCCTCGGTCCCTCTCACTATACCCCTTGCCCATCCTCTGGGCTTTTCTCCCCTCCCCCTTTTCTTTCTCCCTAGGCCTCCTGTCCCATGATCCTCTCATATCCCTTTTGCCAATCAGCTGTCCAGCTCTTGGCTCCATCCCTCCCCCTCCTGTCTTCTCCTATCATTTTGGATCTCCCCCTCCCACTTTCAAATCTCTTACTAGTTCTTCTTTCAGTTAGTCCTAACGAAGGGTCTCGGCCCGAAACGTCGACTGTACCTCTTCCTAGAGATGCTGCCTGGCCTGCTGCGTTCACCAGCAACTTTGATGTGTGTGGCTTGAATTTCCAGCATCTGCAGAATTCCTCGTGTTTGCATCTGACTACAAGAGTTTTCATAGGCGACACATCTGAGAAAGCTTCTGATATGTTAATCAGTCAGTTACTTGCGAAAGGTGGCTTGGTTTTAAGCTGGGAGAGAGTTCAAGGAGCTTCAGGAAAGTTGCAAGCATTCAGCTTTTGTGAATATAAAGAACCAGAATCTATTCTGCATGCATTAAGGTAATTGAATGAAATTCAAGTGGGAGACAAAAGTGACCTTGTAAAAGTAGATGCAAAGACCAAAGCCCAGCTGGATGATGGGATGCCAAAAAGAAAGGCATCAATAGAGATATTAAAACAGAGCATCCATCAGATGATGTTGTGCATGCAGAAGCCAACAGGAGAGATCAGACTAGAAAGAGAGCAATAGAAGGATTAATAAGAGAATATTCCAGTGAACGAATGGACCTTCCCAAGGTCAAGATGCTCAGAGGCTATTTGAGGTGCATGCCATTGAGAGCATTTAATGGTTGCTGGGAGCTTATCCTCACTATCAACCCCCCCCCCCCAACCCCGGCCATGACAAACTTAAGGAACAAAAAATGTACTTAAACTTAGTATTATGTAATTAAAGCAGTGCCAAATTGGGTGGTTTGAGTTTCTCAGAGTGTAGAACTAGAAGTTATTGGTTAAGGGTGATCTCCTGAGATTTATGCACAACAGTCTCTATAGCTTATAGAGCATGGTGCAAAAATCAAAGGTACATCCAGTGAGCAGCAGTTCTGTGGGCGAAAATGCCTTGTTAGTGGGAGAGGTCAGAGGAGAATGGCCAGACTGGTTCAAGCCGATAGGAAGGCAACAGTAACTCAAATAACCTCGCATTAGAGTGATGCACAGAAGGGCAACTCTGAATGCACAACATGTCAAACCTTGAAGTGGCTGGCTACCACAGTGAAAGATCATGAACGTACACTCAGTGGCTACTCTATTAGCTATAGGAGGTACCTAATAAAGTGGCCACTGAGCGAGTATACGAATGGCAAAAAAAATCTATTCCCTTAAAATAGCCACAAAAACTCAACAGGAAAAAGGACTATCTTTGGTTAACAGGGGATAAAAAGCACTAAACCCACAGAAAAGGCTTATAACATTGCCAGAAATAGCATTAGACCTGACAATCAAGAGCATTTTAGAAATCAAAGACATAGAAATTGGAAAAAAAGACAATTAAAGCTTACACTTATGTGCAAAAAAAGTAAAATACAAGTAAAAGGCAAAGTGAGAACTTACAGACAGACAGGAGAATTAATAATGGAGAATGTTAAAGTGCTAGAGAAATTAAATTAATGTTTTGTGTCTGTCTTCAAAGAAAAGAACAAAGTGCTAGAGAACCAAGAGTCTAGCTAGATTAGGGAACTGAAAGAATTTAGGATGAGGTTTTTTTTTTTAAAAAAAAAAGAGAGACATTATGAAGTTGAAAGCTGACAAATCCCACAATCTTCATCACAAGATTCTCAAAGTCCACTCTGAAGGTATTAAATGCATTTATTACCTTTTTTTTATAAAACAAACCCCTACAGAGTCTGGAATGGTTTCTGGAGAGACAGAGAGAATAAAAGCAAAACTACTTATGGGTACCACAGTAGTGCAGTAGTTAGCAAAACTCTACTGAATCATCTGCAAGCCAGGCTCAATTCCACAGCCATCTAAGGAGTTTGTACCTTCTCCCTTTAACTGCAAGGGATTCTTGCGGGTGCTCCAGTTTCCTCCCATATTCCAAAGACACACTGGTTAGGTTAATTGATTACATGGACATAACTACTCCTCAACCGTCAGGCTCTTGAACCAGAGGAGATAACTTCACTTGCCTCATCATTAAAATGCTTCCACAATCTATAGACTCACTTTCTATAGACTCATCTCATGTTCTCGATATTTATTGCTTATTTATTATTATTTCTTTTTTCTGTATTTGCACAGTTTGTTGTCTTCTGCACTCTAGCTGAACATGCTAGTTGGGCATGTTTCATTGATTCTGTTATGGTTATTATTCTATAGATTTATTAATATGACAAGAAAATGAATCTCAGGGTAATGTATCATGACATATATGTACTTATCAATAAATTGATAGCCTATTGTTTATGATCTAGTATTACAGCACACACTCGAGTCGAGTATGATGGTCTGCCAAGAGGTCATGTGTTAGGGTAGATTCCCTTAGTGGAGAAAGCTTCTGAGTCACTTTGCTTAATGTGGGGAGGCTGATGCACAGACAGCCATCACATCATCCTTGACATGGACTGCAAGATGACTGGAGATCCTTCATTGCTGCAGCCTTATTTGGCCTTCACTGCCATTGTGGTGTGTTGTCATCTTACACCAGGTCTTGGTTGGATCGCTCTTTGTCTGGAACCTCCTTCTTGGCATTATTAGGCGACCTCACCAGAAGCTATGCACCAGATGCCTACCCTCTGGCTGACAGTTCTCTCGGAAACTGAGGGACTCACGACAAGGTGACGGTCCTCAGAGAAGTCTGATATGTCCCAAGTAGGTACAGGGTTGCAGGCTGATTGGTCAGTAATTTGCTGCTAGTATGACATCAAAATGGTAGGGAATTGTTGAGGACATGTGAAGGAATTGGTTGTTGGGAAACTTGGTTGGGGGTGGGGGAGCAGTGCAATTGCTTTGAGAGCCAGAATAGATTCAAGGGGCGAATGGCCTAAGTCGTAAGGAATTATATGGTGACTGAGGAGATATTTGGTGTAAAGAAAAAGATAATTTTTGTGGTTAGAGATGATCATACCTAAAGCTCAGTTTGAGGTTAAGCAATGCAGATGCTGGCAGCCAGAGTCGACCTAACACCTTGAAAGAGTTATAGAGCCCTACAGAAACCATAAAGGGAATTGATGATTTTGACCTCCTTGATATTCAATCAGAGTGCATCAGTAGACAGTTGAGTAGGACAAAAGGTTCAATTCCAACTACTCAGCTTCAATCCTGACTTCTGATGCTGTTTACGTGGAGTTTGAGAGCCTGTGTAATTGTATGGATCTCCGCAGGGCTCAAGCTGCCTTTCGGTCAGAAAAGATTTAATTTGAATTGGCATCAATATTGTGAGACAAAGAGCCATACAGTCCCTTGTGACCATAAGGCACAAGAGCAGAACTAGGCCATTCAGCCCATCGAGTTCACTCCACTGTTCCATTATGGATGTAATGCTGAGGCTTTACTATCCCCCTCAGTCCTGTTCTTCTCCTCCTCTCCACATCGGTTGACACCCTTACTAATCAAGAACCTATCAACCTCTGCTTTAAATATACTCAATGACTTGTTCCCCACAGCCATCAGTGATGATGAATTCCAGAGATTCACCGTTCTCTGGCTAAAGAAATTCCTCATCTGTTCTAAATGGATGTCCCTCAATTCTGAGGCTGTGCCCTCTGATACTAGACTCCCCTACTATAAGCAACATGCTCCCCACATCCATATCTAGGGCTGTCAATAATTGATAGGTTTCAAACTCCAGCAAGTACAGGCCTAGAGACAAGCACTCCTCATACGCTAACCCTCTAATTCCTGAGATCATTCTGAAGAATCTCCTCTGAACCCTCTCCAGTGCCAGCACATCCTCTCTTAGGCAAGGGACCCAAAACTGCTGATGATATTCCATATTGGTCTGACCAATGCCTTTTAAATCCTCAGTATTACATCCTTCCTTTTACATTCTAGTCCTCTTTAAATGAACGCTAACATTACATTTATCATCTTTACCACCGACTCAAACTCCCTTATGGGAGCTTATAACAGCCGTGAAAAGGACTGATGATTTTGTCCTCCCCGATATTCAGTCAGAGAATGTGTCATTGAGCAGCCGTGTAGTACAACAGGTAGTACTGCAGTTTCAATGCTGACTTTTGGTGCTGTCTATATGGAGTTCGCACACTTCTTCTCCGAGTATTCAGCTCACCTGTACTGTCCCATGTGGGAGCTATTAAATGGAGAGGATGCCACGGGGAAAATGTTATGGTAAAGGGACAAGAAACAAAGGGCTAATCCAAATTTATTTATTTTTTTTAGTGAAAGCAGGATATATGCAGCACGGTAGCCCAGTAGTTGGTACAACACTTTACAGTACAGGCGTTCCAGGTTTGATTCCCTGGAATTCTGCCTGGAAGAAGCTTGTATGTTCTCCCCATGACCGTGTGGGCTTCCACTGGGTGTTACAGTTTCCTCCCACAGTCCAAAGACGTACCAGTTTGTAGGTTAATTGGTCATTGTAAACTGTCCCGTGATTCGCCCACCATTAAATCAGGGGATTGTTGGGTGACATGGCTTGAAAGGCTGAATGGCCTATTCCACACTATACCTCAATAAAAAAAAAATATTTTAAGTCTAAAACCCATCATTGATGAGATGCTAACTACAGGTCCCATCTCGAGTGCAACCTGGCCAGCTGCGTGTAGAATCAGTCATACAGCACCCTCTGACAAAGATCACAAGAAATCAGAGTGTTATGGACACATCACAAGAACCAGCCCCCTCTCTATGTACTCTGTCTATATTTCTTGCTGCCTCAGTAAAGCAGCCAGCATAATTAATGACACCACCTGTCACACACACTCTCTCCTTTCCTCTCCCACTGGGCAGAAGATTCAAAAACATGAAAGCATGTACCACCAGGGTCGAGGACAGCTTCCACCTCACTGTTATCAGACTCTTGGACAGACCTCTTGTATGATAAGTTAGACTCTTGGCCTCAAAGTGTACCTGATTATGATCTTGTATTCCATTTACCTGGACTGCACTCTTTCAGTAGCTTTTACACTTCATTCTGCAATCTTATTGGTTGACATTATTCCAGCCCAATGCACTGTGTAATGATATAAACAGCATGCAAGACAGATTTTTCAGGAATATTACTACATTTGATATAATGAACCAATAGCTATTCAACCCACTATTTATAAGACAAACTTTAAGTGCCTATGCTGTGTTTGTTTAAGACGATGTGTCTATTTAAACTAAGATTAGATTCAACTTCATTGTCATTGTGCCGAGTACAGATACAAAGCCAATGAAATGCAGTTAGCATCTGACCAGAAATGCATAGTATTATTTACAAAATAACTGAATAAAAAGTGCTACAGCACAAACAAATATAAAAGTACTGAGACAGTACAATATGGGTACAGTACTGCTTAGCACTGTGATGTGAGGTTCAGCAGGGTCACAGCCTCAGGGAAGAAGCTCTTCCTGTGCCTGCTAGTGCAGGAGTGGAGGCTCCTGTAGTGCCTACCGGATGGGAGGAGAGTAAAAAGTCCATGGTTAGGGTGAGATGCATCCTTGATAATGCTTTTCACCCTGCCCAGGCAGCATTTATGGTCGATGTTCACCACACGCTGGAGTGCTTTGCGGTCCGATATGGGACAATTGCCATACCACACTGAGATGCAGTTGGTGAGTATGCTCTCAATGGTACAGCGGTAAAAATCCGTCAGTATCCTGGGACAGAGGTGAGCTTTCTTGATGCTCGGCAGGAAATAACAGTGCTGTTGCATCTTTCTGACCAGGATGGTTCAGGATAGCATTACTGAAGGTGGGAGGCAGATTACTGGTAGTTTTGCAAGCAAGAAATATGACTAAATACTCTATTAATAACGCTTTATGTGGAAAACTGTGATAAGCGATCACCACAAATGAAGACATGAGCAAAGGCAAGGCTGATCCAACGGTCAAAGCACGTTCGTGTGGCAGGAGTGAGGTTGAGGCATGTTTGAAACAAAGTCAGGGTCTGATATGGTGTTGAAGACAGTGGAGCAGAGAAAAATTGGAGTGGAGCTTTATCAGAGCCCATCCACGCAAGCCGGGAGTGAAACTGGATCCATCTAAACGCTAGGCCGATTTTGAAACGTCGAGTATGGGCCAACCCAGAGCGTATCACTGCAGCAGGGCCTGGGCCCTAGTGTGTGAGATGACCCGGTGCTTGGACACTTTAAATGCCAGGCCAGATGAACTGAAACTGCAGGGTGTCAGTGCCGGAGGGAAAGGTCGGGGCGGGTTCTGCTCCTGCTCCACGATGTTTTACTCCACTTTCCTCAGTGCTGAGCCTGTGTCGTGCTATGGCTGCTCTGGGCTTAGTGTCTGTGAGCTTTGCAGAAACTTGCTCCACAGTGTGATAAGCTGAGTCTGAGGCTACTGGCCTACTCCAGGCTTTGGGTTTATGGACTCAATTTCATTCTGAATGCTGATACTTGCTTTATTGTTTGCAGAATTCATTTTTTTGTCTCCTTCTGGCCATAGGGTGTTGATTTTGTTTTAAAGTTTGGTTCTGTAAGATTCCTTGCTTTGTGGCTCCCTATGAGGAGACAAATCTCAAGGTTGTATAATTTATACATACTTCACTAATGTATTTTGAGCTTTATTAACTCTGGGGCAAAGGAAGCTAAGGGCTCATCTTGTAGAAGTATCTAAAATGCAATAGAAACAGTAGATAGGAAGGATATTTTACCCATGCTGGAGGTGTCTTAAAAAGAGAATATAGGATTAAGGCTGGAGTGAGCAGCTTTAGAAGAATCTGAGGTGAAAATTACTCCCTACAGAGTGGTTGATGTCTGTCACAATACCAGTAGGGGTGGCAGCAGATACAATCAAATTGTTTAAACAGTTTCTAGACCAACACTTGAATAGCCAAAGTATAGGAAGCTTTGGACCTAACGTGGGCACAATATTGGTATAACTCACAAAATGCTGGAGGAACTCTGCAGGTCAGGCAGCATCTATGGAGAGGCATAAAGGTTTGATGCTTCAGGCCAAGTCCTGTTGAGAGGTCATGGCCCAACTCTTTATTCCTCTCCATAGATGCTGCCTGAGCTGTTGAGTTCCTCCATTATTTTGAGAGTGTTACTCTGGATTTCCAGCATTTGCAGAATCTCATGTTTAAGGTATTGATGAAGTTGGATACAACAACTGGGCCTGACTGTAGTGGGACAAAGATACTATTTCACTCTCTAAACTAACCCCATTTACCAACCACTTAACTCTGTAGGCCTCTGTCTTTCAGTGACTGACGTTCTCCTCTAGATACTTCTCAGATGTTTAGAGAATCTCTGCCTACACCAATCACTCAGGTATGTTCTAGATTCCAACCAATGTCCAAGAGAAAAATTCCTCCTTACACTCACACTAAATGCATGCTCTCCAGTTTTAGACACCTCTGCACTGGGGAAACATTCCCTTTTCTCTGCCCTCTGCCCCTCATATTATTAGCATTCTCTGCTAAAGCAGTACTTAAATGAAATTGCAAAGGGAAAAATACCGTGGAAGGCTGGATTTTTTAATGAGCCTTTCCAGTTTCTATTATCTGTAATTATGGAAATTAATTAATCCAGTGGGCTGCCTATTAGTTTTCCCCAATGTGTTTTTGCTTTACTAAGGGTTGGTGCGCACAGCTTAATTTTGCTATATTAGGGATATAATGGAGTTTAAACATGAACACATTTACTGCAAAATCTGCATTTCATGTGTTTTACAGGCAATTAAATAATGCCCAATTGCACACTCCACTGCTCTGACACAAACTAAACTGTTCAGAGGTTCTCAAACCTCACAACAAGTCAAGTCATTACTGAGTGTATGTCATGATACAGTGTGGTTCCTGCAATGGAGAAAATGCAGAAAACAAAACTACCCAATTAGTGTATTAAGTAAACCTGAGATGGGTTGGTGCAGGGTGTAGCACCTAACTGGATAGTCTCAATAAACTGCATTGTCACAGAATCATAGGTGTGAAGAATGCACCAGTCAGCAGCCTGCATGAGTATTGTTTGGCGGCTTAGTACAGTGGCTAGTGCAATAATTTTCCTGTGCTGGCAAGCTCTGATTTGGGTTTGATTCCCACCACTGTTTGCAAGCAGTTTGTACGTTCTCCCTGTGACTGTGTGGGTACTCCAGCTTCCTCCACATTCCAAAAACATATTGGATAGGGTTAGTAATTTGTGTGCATCTTAGCACTGGAAATATGGTTTCACTTGCGAGCTGCCCCGACCACTATGCACTTTGATTTGATTTGATGTAAAGAATGCATTTCACTGCAAGTCTCATGTACATGTGACAAATAAAGCTAATCTTAACTCCCAAGGTTCACCCCACTTTCCAGTCATGGACAATTAATGACTTCGGGTTTATTGCTAGGGAATATCTGGAAAGCATTTCCCTTCCCAAAAATTAGATTATTCTGCTGGAAGTTGGGTTAACCATGAAATCTTAAGCTTACCATGACAATATTAGGCTCTCAGCTAAAGCTCCTAGACATCTAGGATTTACTTTATCCTTACCAGCTGTTTGTCTGGCAAATCCAAGAACCATAACACAGTATATTTCAATGAAAGACCACACCAACTGGGCAGACAAACAAGCAATGTGCAACAGACAATCTGTGAATGTAAAGAATTTGATAACTAAAGTCAGCTTTACTTTCATCTTGGCATTCCATCCTTGCTGCTGTCATTTCCTGTACTTTGTTCGATCCAGGGAGCTTTAAAATCTTGTCTGTGATTATATTTATCACTATTATCTCAAAAACACTCCACACCAGAATCATCCTACTCCACACCAGGACCACCGGACTCCATACCAGAGTCACCCTGTGGGACTAGGTGAGAGTAAGAGTTTGGCATGGACTAGAAGGGCCAAGATGGCCTGTTTGGTGCTGTAATTGTTATAAGGTTATATGATTATCATGCCTTCTTCAAAGTTTCGTCCCCCAGGTAGTTAATCACTCTAGTTAGCCCACAACCCCCACTCCCACCCCTCTATTACCCCAGTCACTGCACATTAAACACTGAACTACATTTCATAATGCATTGTATAGAAATGTTAGTATTTATCTAGGCACACTTTATTCCATATCTGTACTTTGACCACCAACTTGTTATACAATTCTTTATAATCGTTGATTATCATGCCCTGATCAACGCACCACAGCAAATTCAGAATAAAGGTTAAGCACCCCTTATCCAAAATATTTGGAGCTGGGAGTGTTTTGGATCTTTTTGATTTTGGAATATTTGCATTTACATAATGATACACCTTGGAATAGGACCCAAATCTAAACGTGAAATCCACTTACGTTACATCTACTGCTTATGTGCTTCTGGTGTGAAGCTCCGAGTGAACAGACTGCAGCTGAAGCACAGTCTGACGTGATGGAGCTGTGTCCTCCACGGACTGTCAGAGTTGAATGACTGCTCCCGACCGCATCTATTATGGGGTTACAGCGCTGTGACTGGCTTCATATCCGTCAATTACAAACAGCTGTCTATTCCACAGGAAGGGAGGCAGTTCTGTATAATATTTTAAATAATTTTCTGCAAGAAACAATAATGTGCACATTGAACTATTGGAAAGGTAAGTTATCACTACCTTGGCTGCCCAGGTGGACAGACAGTGGTTGTTTGGTATTACTGTCATTCCTTACTCTGAACTTGTGCTATTGGTAAGCAGTCTGTCTGCTTCAGGTTCTGGGTGTCAACATCTCTGAGGATCTGTCCTGGGCCCAACATATTGATGCAGTTACGAAGGAGGAATGACAGCAGCTACATTTCATTAGGAGTTTGAGGACAATTGGTATGTCACCAAAGACGCCTGTAAATTTCTATAGATGTACTGTGCAGAGCATTTTTACTGGTTGCATCACTGGTTTGGAAGGGCCACTTCACAACGATTGCAAAAATCTGCAGAAACTCAGCTTACTCCATCATGAACACCAGCCTGTCCAGCATCCAGGACTTCAAAGGGTGATGCATTAAAAAAAAAAAAAAAAAAAAAAAAAAGCAGCATTCTTCATTAAGGACCCTGGACCTGCCCTCTTCTTATTGCTACCATCTAGGAGGTAGAGGAGCCTGAAGACACAAACTAAGGTCGCATGCATGAACAAATGGCGCCCCGTGGCACTCACCTCAATTATAAGCAAATCCACATCTGCAGCATGTTACCGCCCACAATGGACCCCCTACAATTTGCCTACCGATGGAACAGGACTACCAATGACACAATAGCCACAGCACTACACACCAACCTCACTCACCTGGAGAAGAGGGCCACATGCATTAGCATGCTGTTCCTGGACTACAGTTCAGCATTCAACACCATAATTCCCTCCAGACTTGACAGGGAGCTCAAAGACCTCACGCCGTAACTCATCTTGTGCAGCTGGATCCTAGACTTCCTATCAGATCGCCAAGAGGTGGTAAGAATGGGTTCCATCACCTCTGCCCCTCTACCCTCAATACAGGTGTCCTCTAGAGTTTGTTCTAAGTCCCCTTCTCTACTCACCAGGGCTGCATTATCTCCCCTTTATTATTTAACATTTACTCAGAGGTAATCTTCAGGGTGTTGAACGATGAAGCTGGTGTCCAAATTGGTGGAGTGACGGTGAACAACTTGAGGTATGCAAATAACTCAGCGTTGTTAGCCGAGACTGATGACAAGTTACTCAGAATAGTAGGTAAGATAAATGCTGAAGGAGAACGATTTGGAATGAAAATAAATGCTGCAAAGACAAAGATGATGGTAGTATCACGGAAGAAAGAAGTCCCCAAAATCAGTATCAAAATTAACAGCATAGGCATAGAGCAAGTCAAGAAGATTGTGTACTTGGGACAGATGGTCACAGAGGGTGGGGAATGTGATACAGAAATTAGACGAAGAATTGAGATTGCAAGATCAACGTTCTGGAGCCTGAGTGACGTGCTGCGTGGCAAGAGGTTAAACTTTGGGCTGCGTTGTAGAATTTGGAAATGCTACGTCTGGAGCAGTTTACTGTATGGAGTCGAATCGTGGACCTTATACAAGGAAATGCAATGACGACTGGAGGCATTTGAAATGTGGTGTTTAAGGAGAATGCAGAAAATTAGATGGGTGATGAAGGTCAGTAATATGGAAATGTTGAAGAGAGTGCGGAGAGAAAAGGAGTTGCTGAAGAATGTGCAGAAAAGGAAGCTGGAATATGCTGGGCACTTGTTAAGAGATGGTGGACTGCAGAAATTGTTATTGGAAGGGATGATGGAAGGAGAGAAAGAGGAAGGCAGCGAACCACTTGGTACGATCATGTGCGGCAATAGACTGGGTTGAGTTATGCTGAGGCCAGAAAAAGAGCGCAAGATCGAAGAAGATAGAGGCGCATAGCCTCCAATCCCGGATTTGGGACGGCACCCACTGACTGCTCCCTTTACACCCACAACTGTACTGCCACACGGAGCTCCAATCTGCTGATCAAATTGGCAAATGACAGGACTTTGATCGGCCTTATTTCCAGTGATGACGTGACAGCCTACAGAGGAAAGGTTGACACCCTGACACAGTGGAGCCAGGATAACAACCTCTCCCTCAATGTTTAAAAAAAAAAAAAAAAGCGGATTGTGGATTGCAGGAGGAATGGAGCCAGGCTCGGCTCAATCAACATCAGTGGGTCTGCAGCTGAGAGGGTGAGTAGTTTCAAGTTCCTCAGTATACACATCACGGATTGTCTCACCTGGAGTGTACACACTGGCTTTGTGGTAAAAAAAAGCACAGCAGTGTCTCTTATACCTCAGGCAACTGAAGTTCAGCATTGGCCCCCAAAATCCTCAAGACCTTCCACAGGGGCACCATTGAGAGCATCTTAACTGGCTGTATCCCTGCCTGGTATGGGAACTGCACCAACCCTCATTGCTGGGCACTGCAAGAGAGTGGTACGGACAAGTCAGTGCACTTGTGGACGTGAACTTTCCTCCATTGAGGACAGTTATAGCAGCAGGTGCAGAAAGAAGGCCTGGAAGATCATCAGGGATATCAGTCACCCTAACCATAAACTGTTTCAGCTGCTTCCATCTGGCAAATGGTACTGTGGAATTAAAGCCAGGACCAACAGGCTATGGGGACAGCTTCTTTCTCCAAGCCATTAGATTTTTAAATTCACATGTCTGTACATTGCAATGGAGTCAAATCGCAGAGATATTTAGTCCCTCACATTGTGGGATGGATATAAGCACTGGAATTAGTTACATTCGGACACGTCTCATTAGCGGGGCAGCAGTATGGTCGCATTGTGTATTCCAGGGACCAGCTGATTGCACTTATGCCGGCCGGTTTAGTGAACAGAGTAGCGGACACCCCTGCTGAAATCTGGAGGAAAACACAGAGGATACAGAGGAGGATCACAAAGGCGAGGAATGAGGACTGGGTCGAGACAACAGAGACTTGTGAAGAAGAGGAGTTCAGTGGGTAATAAAATGGATGAGTTGACGGTGCTAGCCAGGAGTCAGAGAACATTTCGGGAGTGCAGTGTTATGTGTTTTACTGAAACGGGGCTGCACGAGGACATACCCGACCAAAACTTTTCCATGGAGGGCTTCCAGACCGTTCGGGTTGACCGGAAGTGCACTGAGAGCAGTAAGCGCAAAGGAGTTGGGGCTTTGCTGTTCTGGTGAACAATGGATGGTGCACTCCTGGTCATATTACGATCAAGGAACGTGTTTGTAGCCCGCATAGTGAACTTTTTACTTTTGGACTTTGGCCCTATTCCACTGAGATACAACACAGTGCGTAATGGGAGGTTGTGCCTGCCTGTGGCCATCCAACTTGCAGCTCCTCCCGTGGAGGGTCAGACACCGTGAGCCAATAGGCTGGTCCTGGACTTATTTCCATCTGACATAGTTTGTATATTGTTGTTTCATTGTTTGTGGTTTTTGTATTGCTATATTTATGATCTATTCTTGGTTGGTACATCTGTAACAAAACCCAATTTCCCTCGGGATCAATAAAGTGTATCTATCTCAATTCTAAAAAATTCTAAAGTTCTATACGTTTCAGGAACAGCTTTTCCCCCTTTGCAATCAGATTTCTGAATGGCCAATAAACCCATAAACACTTCCTCAGTATTTTCTTCCCTCTTTCTGGAGTACTTATTTAATTTACTTTTTTTTTAGTACTTATTGTAATTTATAGTTTTTTTTTATTAAGTATTGCAATGTACTGCAGCCATAAAGCAACAAATTTCACTACATATGCCAGTGATATTAAATCTGATTCTGATTTTTTTGACACTTGCTCATCACACATATGGACTGATGCATCTACTCAGCCGGTTAGAGTTTCTTCAGTGATGACCTTGGCAAGCTCAATGAGTTTCTCTGCTGCTTCGTGATCAGATGCTTTATCACCAGAAACCTTTCAAAATTTAATGTTGTACTTTTCTTAAATTTCGGCAACCAGCCTGCTGAATGTTCACAACTACCTTTAATCCATTGCAATAGATAGATCTTTGCTTGTTTTGTGATTAGCTGCATATGCTCACTCCAGTGCTGACGAATCCACTCTTTTAATACACGATCAAGAACCTTATTTTTCATTTATGCAGTGTTTTTCTATTTTTTAACTTCTTTTCACTACTGTCCTTACACACAAGGATGGCTAGTTGTTTGGGATGGTTCAAACAAATTTGGCAATGGGATGGGAACTGGAATGAGTGCTGAGGATGAGGTAGCTGGTTTACAAACAGAAGCAATCTGTAATGAGATTCTCAGCAAGGAAAGGCTGATGACAGGGCAATATTGCCGTCAACAGGGTGAGTTGCAATGTAAAATGCAGACAAAATCAAAAAGAGCAACTACAGGACGGAACGTGTCGTGTCTGAATGTGCACAGTATACGGAATAAAGTCGATGAACTTGCAGTACAGTTACAGATTGGCAAGTATGATGTTGCAGGCATCACTGAATCATGGCTGAAAGTCATTTATAGCTGGAATGTCCAAGGATATATATTATATCAAAAGGACAGGCAGGAAGGCAGAGTGTGCGGAGTTGTTCTGTTTGTAAAAATGAAATAAAATTACAAAGAGGCGACATGGGTTTGAAAGGAGTTGAATCATTGTGGATAGAGCCAAGGAACTGAAAGGGTAAATAGACCCTGATGGGAGTTTTCTACAGACCCCAAACGGTAGTAAGGACATGGTCTACAAATTAACATTGCCAAAAGGGCAATATTACAACAGTTGGGGCTGGGGTGTTCAATATGCAGGCAGATTGGGATCCAGCACCAACATGATTTTCTAGATTGCCTATGAGAATGCTTTTCAGAGCAGCTTCTGGCTGAGCCCACTAGGGGATCAGCATTTCTGGATTGGGTGAGTACAATGTCAAGGATAGACCATTTTCTAAATGGAGAGAAAATACAAAAACCTGAGGAAAAAACCGGGACACTTGGGAGTCCTTGTGCAAGATTTCCTAAAGCTTAATTTGCAGATTGAGTCTGCAGCGAAGAAGGCAAATACAATGTTAGCATTCATTTCAAAAGGACTAGAATATAAAAGCAAGTCTCAAAATTGCATCCTTAAACAATTACGCAATGGTGAGGCCTCTCTTGGAGTATGAGTGTGGTTTTGTGGGCCTCATCTTAGAAAGGACATTCTGAAAGTGGAGACAGTTCAATCCTGGAATCAATATTCTGAACCACCTTTGAACGGCTTGTCACATGGAGAGTTTGATAGCTTTGACCTTGTATTCACTAGAGTTCAGAAGAATGAGGGGTGTCCTCATTGAAACTTATCGATTGTTGAAAGGCCTGGATAGAGTCCATGTGGAGAGGATGTTTCCTATGGTGGGAGAGTCTAGGACCAGAAGGCATAGACTTAGAATAGAGGGGTGTCCTTTTAGAACAGAGATGAGGAGAAATTCCTTTAGACAGAAAGCAGTGAATTTGTGGAATACTTTGTCACTAGCAGATGTGGAGGCCAGGCCTCTACATATATTTAAGGCAGAGGTTGATAGATTTTTGATTGGTCAGGGCATCAAGGGATATGGGGGGTGAAAGCAGCAGATTGGGGCTGAGCAAAAATGGATCAGCCATGATGAAATGGCCAAGCAGATTTGATGGGCCAAATGGCCTAATTCTACTCCTATACCTTATGGTCTTATATGAGAGGTCACTTTTCACAACTGTCTGTGTAGTGCACAGATCTGCATATCACCTGGGAACCTCCCTACTGCCTTGTGGAATTTTCCATTTGTGTCATCATATCTGCGCTGAAAAAAACTTCGGATTTCAGTGGTTTTCGAATTTTGGAATTTCAGATAAGGGAGGCATGACCTGTACTTACAAACATATACTTTGAATAAAGTTGAGCATTAATGCTACAGTTGATCCTTGAAAATTGGTATCTAACATGGATATTTTAATGCAACATTTAAAGTACCATTTCAACTCGTACTCCATGCATTGAAATGCATTTGCTAAGCTTTGTTTTGCAACATATCCTTAAAAGTCTCCAATAAAGACCAGTTTTATTTTCATTTGTTATCCTTCTCTAAAATCTTTTTGCAAGGCATTATTGATGTTGGCATGTTGGTCCGTTTTATTTCTAGTTAATTTCCCAAGCAGGTGATACTGTGCCTTATTTAGTTCTACAAGAATCAAAGTCTTGCAATGATACAGGAGACTATAGGCACCAGTAATTTCTTTTGTACTAGTAATTCTTCATTATTGAAATCAAAGAATGACAAGAAATCTTCATAATCTGTACCAAGTACCAATGAAGGAATGAGTGCAATGGTATAACTTAATGAATAGCAGAAAGAGAACATTCAGCCCCTTGTGTTCAATTATATCATGCTTGATCGCCACCTCCTTGCAGAATCAAAACCAGGTTTAACAGCACTAGCCTGTACTTCTTTTCACATTGTACATCAATGATTTAGATGGAATTGATGGCTTTATGCCCAATATTGCAGATGTTGCAAAGTTAGGTGAAGGGACAAGTAGTGTTGAAAAGGCAGGGAGTCTGCAGAAGGATTAGATTTGGAGAATAGGCAAAGGATTGGCAGATGGAATACTGTGTAGGGAAGCATATGATCATGCACTTCGGTAGAAGGAATAAAGGTAAGACTAATTACAAAATGGAGAAAATTTAAAAAAAAGAGGTGCAAAAGGATGTGAGTCCTTGCGCAGGATACCCTGAAGTTTAACTTGCAGGTTGAGTCAGTGGTAAGGAATGCAAATACAATATTAGCATTCATTTCAAGAGGACTGGAATACAAGAGCAAGGATTTCCTTCTGAGGCTTCATAAGGCATTGGTTAGACTGCATCAATAGTATTTTCAGCAGCTTTGAGCTCCTCACCTAAGAAAGGATGTGCTGGCATTGGAGAGTCCAGAGGAGGTTCACGAGAATGACCTAATAAATGAAAGGGTTAACCTTTTCATTGTATACAGTGCATTTGATGGCTTTGGGCATTTTCTTGCTGGAGTTTAGAAGAATGAGGGGGTATCTCATTGAAACATTACAAATATTGAAAGATATGGATAGAGTGGATGTAGGAAGGATGTTTCCTATAGTGGGGGCATCTAGGACCCATGGGCACAGTCTCAGAATAGAGGGACATCCATTTAGAAGAGATGAGGGGGAATTCCTTTAGGCAGAGTCTAGAATCTGTGGACTTCATTGCCACAGATGGCAATGGGAGCCCAGTCATTGAATATATTTAAAACAGAGGAAGATATTTTCTTGATTAGTCAGGGTATCAAAGGGTACAGGGAGAAGTCAGGAGAATGGGATTGAGAGGGATAATAAATCAACCATGATGGAATGACAGAGCAGACGCAATAGGCCAAATGGCCTAATTCTGCTCCTGTGTCATATGGTATTCTATTACAATAAAAAAAGTACAAAAGAAATAGAAAGGTGCTGTTCATGAACCAGAAATCAGATGGTAGCGGGGAAGAAGCTGTGACTAAAATAATCAGTCTGGGACTTCAGGTCCCTGCCCTCCTCCCTAATGGTAACAATGAGATGAGGGCATGCCCTGTTTGGTGAGGATCCTTAATGATTGATGCTGTCTTCTTGAAGAATTGCCCAGTGATATCCTCAATTGTGCGGAGGGTTGTGGCCATAAAGGAGCTTGCTGTTAACATCCCTCTGCAGCCTCTTTCAACCCTACACATTAGAGCCTGACTGGTGGGCAGCCAGCCATGCAGCTAGTCAGAAAACTCTCCACCATCCATCTGTAGGAATTTGATAAGGTCTTTAGTGACACATTAAATCGTCAAATGAAGTGGACAGACTGGTGTGCCTTTTCTGTGATAGCATCTATACATTAGGTCCAGAATAGACAGTCTAAGATGCCAATAAGCCAGGAACTTGAAGCTGCTCATCCTTCAACCTCAACATCGAAAATATCAGTGATCTGTGCCTTGACTGTTTGAGTAAATCTCCGTATCACCCTTGGAGAGAGAGAGTTCTGAAGATTCACCTGAAGAATTTTCTGATAGGTTGATATGCAGCCATGAAGGTTTACTGACCCTTATATAAAAAACCTGTCCATTCCCTCTTCCTCCACCTAGATGAATTAATTTCTTTCAGTTCTGATGAAGGGTTTTGGACTCAAAGTATCAATTATTTCTTTCCACAAACATTGCCAAGCCTCCTTGCCTCCTGTATTTGCTGTTTTTGTTTTGAATGTGTCCAGTCTCTGCAGCCTATGAGCCCTAGTATTTTGCTTCATACTTCAGAACCATAGGAAACTACAGCACAGAAACAGGTCTTTTGGCCCTTCTAGGCTGTGCCGAACCATTTTCTGCCTAGTCCCACTGACCTGCACACAGACCATATCCCTCCATACACCTCCCATTCATGTATCTGTCCAATTTATTCTTGAATGTTAAAAAAGAAACCACATTTCCCACCTCATCTGGCAGCTCATTCCATACTTTCACCTCTGTGTGAAGCAGCCCCCCAAATGTTCCCTTTAAACTTTTCCCCCCTCACCCTTAACCCATGTCCTCTGGTTTTTCTCTCCCCTTGCCTCAGTGGAAAAAGCCCGCTTGCATTCATTCCATCTATACCCATCATAATTTTATATACCTCTATCAAATCTCCCCTCATTCTTCAACGCTCCAGGGAATAAAGTCCTAACCTATTCAACCTTTCTCTGTAACTGAGTTTCTCAAGTCCTGGCAACATCCTTGTAAACATTCTCTGCACTCTTTCAACCTTATTTATATCCTTCCTGTAATTTGGTGACCAAAACTGAACACAACACTCCAGATTCTGCCTCACCAATGCCTTATACAACCTCATCATAACATTCCAGCTCTTATATGCAATACTTTGATTAATAAAGGCCAATGTACCAAAAGCTCTCTTTACAACCCTATCTACCTGTGACGCCACTTTTAGGGAATTTTGTATCTGTATTCCCAGATCCCTGTGTTCTACTGCACTCCTCAGTGCCTTACCATTAACCCTGTATGTTCTACTTTGGTTTGTCCTTCCAACGTGCAATACCTCATACTTGTCTGTATTAAACTCCATCTGCCATTTTTCAGCCAGACCAAGTCCCTCTGCAGGCTCTGAAAACCTTCCTCACTGTCTACTACACCTCCAATCTTTGTATCATCAGCAAATTTGCTGATCCAATTTACCACATTATCATCCAGATCATTGATATAGATGACAAATAACAATGGACCCAGCACTGATCCCTGTGGCACACCACTAGTCACAGGCCTCCACTTGGAGAAACAATTCTCTACTACCACTCTTTGGCTTCTTCCATTGAGCCAATGTCTAATCCAATTTACCACCTCTCCATGTATACCTAGCGACTGAATTTTCCTAACTAACCTCCCATGCGGGACCTTGTCAAAGGCCATGTAGACAATATCCACTGCCTTCCCTTCATCCACTTTCCCAGTAACCTCCTCGAAAAACTCCAACAGATTGGTCAAACATGACCTACCACACACAAAGCCATGTTGACTCTCCCTAATAAGTCCCTGTCTATCCAAATGCTTGTAGATTCTGCCTTAGTACTCCCTCCAATAACTTACCTACTACCGACATTAAACTTACTGGCCTATAATTTCCCAGATTACTTTTCGATCCTTTTTCAAACAACAGAAAAACATGAGCCACTCTCCAATCCTCCGGCACCTCACCCATAGACAGCGACGTTTTAAATATTTCTGCCAGGGCCCCCGCAATTTCAACACTAGTCTCCTTCAAGGTCCGAGGAAACACCTTGTCAGGTCTCAGGGATTTATCCACTTTAATTTTCCTCAAGACAGCAAGGACCTCCTCCTTTTCAATCTGTACAGTTTCCATGATCTCACTACTTGATTCCTTTAGTTCCATAGACTTCATGCCAGTTTCCTCAGAAAATACAGACGCAAAAAACCTATTTAAGATCTCCCCCATTTTCTTTGGTTCCGCACATAGCTGACCACTCTGATCTTCAAGAGGACCAATTTTATCCCGTACAATCCTTTTGCTCTTAATATACCTGTAAAAGCTCTTTGGATTATCCTTCACTTTGACTGCCAAGGCAACCTCATGTCTTCCTTTAGCCCTCCTGATTTCTTTCTTAAGTATTTTCTTGTACTACTTATACTCCTCAAGCACCTGATTTACTCCCTGTTTCCTATACATTTCATACAACTCCCTCTTCTTCTTTATCAGAGTTGCAATATCCCTTGAGAACCAAAGTTCCTTATTCCTACTCAATTTGCCTTTAATCCTGACAGGAACATACAAACTCTGCACACTCAAAATTTCTCCTTTGAAGGCTTCCCACCTACCAATCACATCTTTGCCAGAGAACAACCTGTCCCAATCCACGCTTTTTAGATCCTTTCTCATTTCTTCAAATTTGGCCTTCTTCCAGTTCAGAACCTCAACCTTAGGACCAAATCTATCCTTGTCCATGATCAAGTTGAAACTAATGGTGTTATGATCACTGGAACCAAAGTACTCCCCTACACAGACTTCCGTCACTTGGCCTAATTCGTTTCCTAACAGGAAATCCAATATTGCATCCCCTCTAGTTGGTCCCTCTATATATTGATTTAGAAAACTTTCCTGAACACATTTTACAAACTCTAAACCATCTAGACCCCTAACATTATAGGAGTCCCAATCAATATATGGAAAATTAAAATCCCCTAACACAACTTTGTTTCCTGCAGTTGCCTGCTATCTCTGCAGATTTGCTCTTCCAAGTCTCATTGACTATTGGGTGGTCTGTAATACAATCCCACTAATGTGGCCATACCTTTCCTGTTTCTCAGCTCCACCCATAAGGACTCAGTAGACAAGCCCTCTAATTTGTCCTGCCCGAGCACTGCTGTAATATTTTCCCTAACAAGCAATGCTACTCCCCCACCTTTCATTCCTCTGCCTCGATCACATCTGAAACATCTGAACCCTGGAATATTAAGCTGCCAGTCCTGCCCCTCTTGTAGCCAAGATTCACTAATTGCTATAACATCGTAATTCCATGTGTCAATCCATGCCCTCAACTCATCCGCCTTCCCTGCAATACTCCTAGCATTGAAATATATACACCTCAGAAGATTTTTACCACCACTCACAACCTTTCTATTAGCAGATTTGCTTGAACTTTTAACATCATTTATTTTCACCCCAGCCACACTGTCAGCTCTGGCACTCTGGTTCCCATCCCCCTGCAAATCTAGTTTAAAGTCTCCCCAATAGCACTAACAAACCTCCCTGAAAGGATATTGGTCCCCCTGTAGTTTAAGTGTAACCTGTCTCTCTTGTACAGGTCTTTATTGATAGAGTATTTTAAGTTTCACTCTAATTGTGGGAACTTTATGCAATTAACTTTGATCAAAGACAACCCCAATAAGCTTCCACATACAGTTACTACTTTATTATATATGGGAAAAGTGCACTTATTACACTGGAAAATCCCATAAGTAAATAACCAGGTAAGCAGCTTTTGGTTCTGATAGAAATTCATTTTGCATCCTGGAACATTTTATTAAGTTCCATTAATATTTCCAGATAGGGCTGCTCCATGTACAAGTAGGTTTACATTTTAGCCCAGAACAGGACTCCCTGGATAACCCATGCCTTTGTATGTGCAGCTTGACCTTGTGACCTATTGAATAGACAGTCAGAACTACTGATTTTGCTGAGCTAACCCAACAGACTGAAGCAATAGAATTTCTAATATCTTTTACTGGTAATGGTTACATTTCCTTCAGTATAAAAGAGCTTGTAAAGAGCTTTTGGCATGTTGGCCTTCACAAACCAAACTACATCTGGGAGGTTTGGATTGGCGATACCATCTCCTCCATCGCCACAGGTGCACCACAAGGCTGCATACTTAGCCCCCTGCTCCACCAACTTTACAGTTATAACTGTGGCCAAGCACAGCTCCAATGCAATAGTCAAGTTTGCTGACGACGACACTATCTTCTCTTCTCACTGCTGCGATCAGGAAGATGGTACAGGGGCCTCAGGGCTCAAACCTCCAGGTTCAAATACAGTTATCAACCATCAGGCTCTTGAACCAGAGGGGACAGCTTCACTTGCCCCATCATGAAATGTTTCGACAACCAATGGACTCACTTTCAAGGGCTCTCCATCTCAAGTTCTTGATACTTATTGCTTATTTATTATTGATTTCTTTTTGTATTTGCATAGCTTGTTGTCTTGCATACTGGCTGAACACTCGTTGGTGCAGTCTTTCATTGATTGTTGTGGTTATTCTATGGATTTATTGAGTATGCCCACAATAAAATGAATCTTAAGATTGTATAAGGTGCTGTGTACTTCAAACTTTATGTTGAAGCTGTACAAGATATTGGTGAAGCCTAATTTGGAGTACTGTGTGCAGTTCTGGTTTCCTGCCTACAGGAAAGATGTTAATGAGATTGAAAGCGCACAGAGAAGATTTACAAGTGTGTTGCTGGGAATGGTGCAGTTGAATTATAGGGAAAGGTTGAATTGGTTAGGATTTTATTATCTGGAGTGCAGGAGCATGAGGGGAGGTTTGATAGAAGTATGTAAAATTATGGGTGTATATAGATAGGGTAAATACAAGCAGGCATTTTCCACACTACTGTTGAGTGAGACCAGTACTAGAGGTCATGGGTTAAGAGTGAAAGGTGGAATGTTTATCAAGAACGAGGGAAAACCGCTTCACTCAGCAAATGGTGAGAGTGCAACAAGCTGCCAGCAGAAGTGATGGATATTCAATTTAAACATTTAAGGAAAGTTTGGTTAAGTACATGGATGGTTGGGGGGGGGGGGGGGGGAAGAAGAGAAAGAATAGAGAGCTATGCAGGTGTAGTTCAATAGGACTAGGCAGAACAATAGCCCAGCATGAACTAGATGGACCAAAGGTCATGCATCTGTGTTTGCGCAGACTCTAAAAGAAATTAAATTAGATTAGATTATGAGGACACGCAGTCCTCTTTTATTGTCATTTAGTAATGCATGCATAAAATAATATTATGTTCCTCTGGTGTGATATCACAGAAACACAGGACAGACCAAGACTGGAAAACTGACAAAAACCACATAATTATAACATATAGTTACAGCAGTGCAAGCAATACCTTAACTTGATGAAGAACAGGCCATGGGCACGGTAAAAAATATACCATCCAAAGTAAAATTTATTATCAGAGTTCATATGTGTCACTACATATACCCTAAGATTCATTTTCTGTGGGCATACATAGTAAATCTACAGAACAGTATCTGTAAACAGGATCAATGAACAAGAAACTGCACAAATGCAAATATAAATAGCAATAATGTATATGAAATAACAAGATAGAGAGTCCTTAAAATGAGTTCATTGATTGTGAGTACACCAGAAATAGAATGAGTGTAGTTATCCCCTTTTGTTCAAGATCCTGATGGTTGAGGAGTACTAACTGTTCTTAAACCTGATGGTGAGAGTCCTGAGGCACTTGTACCTTCTACCTGATGACAGCAGTGAGAAAAGAGCATGGCCTGGGTGGTGAGGATCTATGATAATAGATGCTGCTTTTCTATGGCAATGTATCATGTAGATGTGCTCAATGTTTGGGAGGGCTTCACCTGTGATATACTGGGCCAAATCCACTAGGCTTTATAGGATTTTCCACTTAAAAGGCATTGGTGTTCCTATAACAGGTCGTAATACAGCCAGTCAGCGCTCTTTCCACCACACATCTATAGAAGTTTGCCAAGGTTTCTGATGACATGCCAAACCTCTGGAGACTCCTGAAGTAGAGACACCCTTGCTTTCTTTCTTCCAGCAGTTTGTGGAAGAAATCCCTCATGCAGACAATGCAACAGGAATGTGTGTGGTTGAAAGTTAAAAGGGTGTTACTGTACTTGTCAATCACAGGGTTTTGCAATAAAACAATCTTATTTAGCCTGTGAATTGAAGACTGCTTTGCCCCCTTCTCTACTCACTTTCCACTTATGACTGAGGCTAAGCGTAGCTCCAACGCCATATTCAAGGTTGCTGGTGACAACACTTGTCATTGTGCAAATCAGAGGTGCTGATGAATCAGCATATAGGAGAAAGATTAAAAAGCTGGCTGAGTGGTACCACAGCAATCTCTCAGTGTCAGTAAGGCCAAGAAGCTGATTATTGACTTCAGGAGGAAACCAGGGATCCATGAGCCATTCCTCATTGGGGGAAATCAGAGGTGGAGAGGGTCAGCATCTTTAAATTCCTCAGCGTTTTCATTTCCAAAGATCTACCCTCAGTCCGGCATGCATGTGCAAGTTCAAAGTAAAATTTATTATCAAAATGCATACATGTCACCACATACAACCCTGAGATTCTTTTTCCGCAGGTACTTAGCTAATCTATTGAACAGTAACTAAATTGTAAACAGCTGACACTGAACTGTAAACAGTCCAAATGCAGACATAAACAAACCCAATAAATAGCAAACATGAAAAAACAATGTAACTGAGTCCTTAAATGACTGTAGTTATCCCCTTTTGTTCAAGAGCCTGATGGTTGGGTGGTAGCAACAGTTCTTGAAGCTGGTGCTGCGAGTCCTGAAACACTTGCACCTTCTACCTGATGACAGCAGTGAGAAAAGAGCATGACCTGAGTGGTGAGGATCTTTGATAATGGATGCCAGTTTTCTACAGCAATGTTTCATGTTGATGTGCTCAATGGTTGGGAGGGTTTTACCCATGATGAACTGGGCTGAATCCACAATGTTTTGTAGGATTTTCTGCTCAAAAGGTATTGGTGTTCCCATAAAAGGCTGTAATACAGCCAGTCAGCACATTTTCCACCACAGTCAGAAGTTTGCCCAGGTCTTCAATGACATGCCAAATCTTTGCAGTCTTTCAAGGAAGTAGACATACTGTCATACTTCTTTTGTAATATTTTTATGATGGGTCCAGGACAGTCCTCTGAGATAGTGACATTCATGAATTTTAAGTTATGACCCTTTCCACTTCAGATCCTCCAATGATTAAGGCTCATAGACCTCCGGTTTCCCTCTCCTGAAGTCTACAATCAGTTACTTGGTCTTATTGACATTGAGTGAGAGGTTATTACACCACTCAGCTAAGTTTTCAATCTCCCTCCTGTATGCTGATTCTTCACCCCTTTGATACAGTCCACAACAGTGGTGTCATCAGCAAACTTGTATAGGTTGAAGATGTACTTAGCCAAACATTCATAGGTGTAAAACAAGTAGAGCAGAGGGCCAAGTACACATCCCTATGTAGGAGCACCACAGGGAAGCTATTACGCTGATGGAAATTGTGGAGGACATGTTTTTGCCAATCTGAACTGAATGGGGTCTACAAGTGAGGAAATCCAAGATCCAATTGCACAAAGGGGTATTGAGGCTCAGGTCTCAGTTTAATCATCAGTTTTGAGTGTTAACACAAAGCTGTAGTCAATAAAGAGCATCCTGATCTATGCACCTTTGCTGTCCAGATGCTCCAGGGTGGTGTGAAGAGCCAATGAGATAGCATCTACTGTAGACCTGTTACTCCAGTAGACAAATCAGAGCAGATCCAAGTCACCATTCAGACAGGAGCTGATATGCTTCAACACCAGCCTCTCAACACCACTGTGGATGTAATCGCCACTGGGTGTTAGTCATTTAGACAGGTTACTAAACTCTTCCTGGGCACTGGTACAATTGAAGTAAGTGGGTATCACACTGCTGGAGTGAGAGGTTGAAAATATCCATGAATATACCAGCCAGCAAGTTGGCACAGGTCTTCAGTACTTGGCCAGGTACTCTGCCTCGACCAGATGCTTCCCTAGGTTCACTCCATTGGAAGTACCCCCATGTCATCTTCAGATACTTAGACCAAAGGGTTATCAGGAGACATGGTGGCATGCAACGGCTCCTCCCTGTTCTGGTGGTCAAAGCACACATCGAATGTATTGAACTCATCTGCATGCCACCTCTGCTGTCCTGTGTCGCAAGATTTAACTTTGAAGGAGGTTAATTGCATTCAAACCCTGCCACAACTGTTGAGCATCCCTTGTCGATTCCAGTCTGGTCCAGAATCTCCATTTCACATGAGAGATGGCTTTCTGGAGTGCATACTTGCACTACTTCTGGCATTCTTGATCTCCCAACTTAAATGCCTCTGAACTGGCTCTCAGCAGGTTCTGGATTTCATTTTTTTTAATCCAGGATTTCTGATTGCGGAACACCCTGAACGATTTTGTTGCCTTTTGCACAGTGGTTGTCCACCTTGTTAGGTACAGTCATTTGTTGATTATATTATGGTTATTGGATTTATTGAGTATGGCTGCAAGAAAATGAAGATTTTATATGGTGACATACATAGGTACTTCGATAATAATTTTGCTTGGAGGTTCTTTAGAGTATCACAAATGAATAAAATACTTGCCTTTGAGATATAATTATTGATGTCATGTGTGGAAATAGAACCACATGCAAGTTGGTTGAGAGTTTTTGATTGACAGCTTCATCTAACTATCTTTCAGGAGGGAACTTTTCCCCCCAGATAGCTGGAGTAATAGTCACCAAAGTCACATCTCCTGGAGAAATGATAGGATCTCACAATTAGAGATTTGTTGAATAACAACACATTTTTAACTATGATACCTCGCTCAAAACCACTTGAGAAAAATTATTTGGCAGGGCCCAGTGAATGAAATACCTTAACTGCTCAGCTGACATGGTTAATTTTTCAGTGGATACACTCTGTAGAGTTGGATGCTTGTGGGTTTGGATCCCAGCCCAGAAACCTAGGAATACTAATGTAGTGGTGAGGAAAGTGGTACGCTGGTGGTGATGTAGTGGTTCCAAGGTTGTCAAGCCGAGAAGTGGTAGTGTGGACAAGCTCCCACTACCTAAAAGTGGTCCTCATGGCATGCACCTCAAATAGCCTCTGACAACCAAGTCCAACTCCTGGCCTTCTTGTGTGGCTTAGCCTCTAAGCCCAGCAGAACTGCTTCTACTGACAGGAGAAGGGGTGAAGGTGGGTTCTGGTGCCTTAAAACCAATGCTTCAGCTAGATGGAGCTCATCAGCCTGGGAAGGCAGTCCATCTAAGAGTGGAAAAACTCTGATTTCAAAACTCTGCTGACTTGCAGCCATACCCACTCATGGGAGAGGCTTCAGGAGTAAACCCTGAGAACAAATCCAGACTGAAGTCCTGAAGGCAGTCCGACATTGCCTTCAACCTCGTTCTGGCAACTCCTGCGATGACACCGGTGCCAAGCCGTATCGGCCCTTGCCCTTCCCTTGGACAACAATGATGTCATGGAAAGGGGAGACTTGCTGCGTGGCCAACTGCTGGTCTTCCATACAACCTTGCCCTGGCCTGCGCCCTGGAGAGGACGCTCCAGCACCGCCTCATCATGACGGCACAGAAGCAAGATTTTCCAGGTGCAGATCCATGGTCTCGCAAGACTAACGGATGCCACCAACCAAACAGGTGAGGAAAAGCTGTATATTGGAAGTACTGGTTTATGGAAGAGACCTTGAACAAGAACCTGCTTTTACTTCAGGGAAAGGTTGAAGAATGCTTGGCACCACTGAGAATGAGGAGAATTATCCCCACAGTTTGGCCCACTGATTTCCTAATCAGTTAATCCAGTGATCTTGGATGCCAACAGCTTCTGCTTTTATTGTGGAGATGATCAGTTTCTCTTCCCAGCAGAGCAGGCAATCTCAAGTTCTCTTATTCTACTTCAACTGTGAAAACTTTCTATAGATGCAGTGGAGACTATCCTAACTATATGCACCATGGTCTGGTATGACAAAAAGATCACAGAAAATGATGGATACAGCCCAGTCTATCACAGGCAAAGCCCTCCCCACCATTGAATACATTTACAAGCACGAGAAGCAGCATTCAAAGCCCCCACCATCCAGGCCATGTGCTCTTCTTACTGCTATCGGGCAGGATCCCACAGCACCAGGTTCAGGAACAGTTATTGCCCTACAACCAGACTTCTGAACTGGGAGCAATACCTTCAATCTCTTCTATTCTGAACTGATTCTATGACCTACAGATTCATCTTTTAAGGACACTTTGCAACTCATATTCTAACTTTTGAAGGCCTCCCACTTACCAAGTATACCTTTGCCAGAAAACAACCTGTCCAGATCCTCCCTTGCCAGATCCTTTCTGATACCATCAAAATTGGCATTTCTCAAATTTCCCATCTCAACCCAAGGACATGACCTATCCTTCTCCATAATTATCTTGAAACAAATGGCATATGATTCTCTACACCAAGGGTTCCCAACCTTTAATGCCATGGAGCCTTACCATTAAACGAGGGATCTGTGGGTCCCAGGATGGGAACCCCTGCTCTGCCCCTTTCCTTAATAGAAGATCTAGTATCACAATCCTTCTAGTTGGAATCTATGTACGGATGAACACATTTGACAAACTATCCCATCTAGTCTTTTTACAACATGGGAGTCCCAATCAATATGTAGAAAGTTAAAATCACCTGCAATCAAAACCTTGTGTTTCTTTCAACAGGCTGAAATCTCTCTACAAAGTTGTTTCTCTAAATCCACTGACTGAAGGAATCTATAATATAATCCTATTAATGTGGTTCTTCTTTTCTTATTCCTTAGTTCCACCTACATAGTCTCAATTTCCCTGACTAGTAACGCTACCACTCCAGCTTTAATTTATCCTGCTCTATCACATCTAAAACAATTAAATCCAGGAATATATATTGAGCTATTCCTGCCCCTCCTGCAACCAAGTCTCACGAATGACTAGTGTCATCATTCCACATGTTGCTACAGGCCACAAGTCATACACTTTAATACCACTTGCATTGAAATATACACAACTCAGACCATTAGCCCCACTGTGCTCAGCATTTTAATTCCTGACTTTACATGTAGACTTTGCAATATCTTTCTCCACAAAACTCCACCAAATGCTCTGGTTCCCATTCCTCTGCAGCTAAAGCTTAACCAACACTCCCTCCCCCATGCAGCGCTAGAAACATTCCAGCAAGGATATTAGTCCCCCTCCAGTTCAGATGCAAACAGCCTTGTCAATATAGGTCCCGCCTTTCCTGGCAGTGTCCAATGGTCCAAAAGTCTGAAGCTATCCCTCCTGCACCACCTCAGCCCCATGTTAAACTGCATTATCTTCCCAGCTCTGGCCTCACTAGCACATGGCACAGGTAGTAATCCCGAGATCACAGTCCTGGAGGCCTCATTCTTTAACTTGGCACACAACTCCCTGAACTCACTTACAGAATCTGCTCATGTCAATGGAACCTATGTGGACCATGATTTCTGGCTGCTCACCCTCCCACTTAAGAATGCTGCGGACTCGATCTGAGATATCCCAGACCCTGACACCTGGGAGGCAATGTACTATCTGGGAATCTTTTTCATCCACAGAACATCCTCCATTCCCATAACCACTGAATCCCTTATCAATGCAGCTCACCTCTCATCCCCGTTTCCCTTCTGAGATCAAGAGCCAGATTCAGTGCCAGAGATCTGACTGCTGTAGCTTTCCTCTGCTAGGTCATTAAGCACCCCCCCCCCCCCCCCAATAGTATGCAAAGCAGTAGACTTGTTATCAAGGGGGAACAGCCACAGCAGTACACTACACTTGCTGCCTATCCCCATTCCCACTCCTTACAGTCACCCGATTAACTGTGTCCTGCATGTCCTGCACATTGGGTATAACTACCTCCCCGTATCACCTATCGATCAACCCCTCAGCCCCCCAAATGATCTGGAGTTCATCCAGCTCCAGTTCCTTAACATGGTCTTTAAGAAGCTGCCGCTGGATAGTCTTTAAGCTGCCGCTGGATGCTCTTCCTGCAGGTGTCATAATAGTGATAGTAATTAAATATTCTGTTTTAAATATAAATCAGCTGAGATGCCAGTGGAAATGAAGTCAGAGGGTATTCTGGGTTAGGGTTGTGATTAGCCTGAGAAAACAATAGATTTGTTAATATCTTAAACATGAGAGATTCTCAGATGCTGGAAATCCACAGCAACACACAAAATGCTGGAGGAACTCAGGTCAGGCAAATTCTATCAAGGGGAATAAATTGGACATATTTCGGGTCGATCAGAAATCCGCAAGCAATTCTGCAAATGCTGGAATTCCAGAGTAGCACACAAAATGCTGGATGAACTCAACAGGTGAGACAGGAAAGTAATAAAGAGTTTGTTTTGGGTCAAGACCCTTCATCCAAATCCCAATGAAGGGTCTCAGCCTGAAATGTTGACTTCAGTCCTTTCCATAGATTTTGCCTGAGCTGCTGAGTTCCTCCAGCAGTTTTGTTATATTTATTAACACCTTACACAAGACTGCTCTTCCAACAGCACAACATGCTCAATAAAGCTAGTATTGGCACAACTGTATGGAATAATGAAACTGAAGACTGCAGCGACTAAGCACCAACATTGTGACACATCCTCAAACCTGTTTAAATGCAGATCACAAAGTATAACTATGGGTTACCTCTCTGAAGAGCAGCACTTCAGCCTCTTATTTTGACTGCACTTGAGTGCAAAGAAAATGACTATTGACCTGCAGAACTAAATCAAGCTTCCTTTTCAAGTGTAGGGTATTGTAATTGCTTTCAAAATGGTTATAAACCTTCACTTCACGCAGTGATGTTGTTTGAAGGATTCAACTAACAGCAATGGATAGAGTTGAAAATTCTTGCACGATATGCAGCAGTCAGTGTCTGACATGTTTAATGCAATTCATGTGCATTTCCATTGGGGTGAAATTCTACACCACTTTAGCAACCATGTAATTTTGAAAGTTACTTTATTCATTATATTCTTTCTGTCCTTGTAGATTAGAAGTATGTTATTAACATGGAGCCCTTGATTCTTTGACACTGGTTTCAATTCAAACTAAATTTCATATCACAGTACATATGGCACCACATACAACTGAGATTGGTTTTCTTGTAGGCATACACAGCAAATCAAAGAAACAATAAAAAAAAATCGAGGAAATACCATACCCAGTAAGAAAAACAATGCATGTGCAAAATATACCAATCTGTGCAAATACAAAAGAGGAAAATACTAATAAATAAGTGATCAATAAATTGATAACAAGAGATGGAGTCATTGAAAGTGAGTCCATTGTTTGTGGGAGCAGTTCTGTGATAGGGCAAGTGAAGTTGAGTGAAGCTATCTCCTCTCATCAAGAGCCTGATCATTGAGGGGTAATAATTGTTCTTGAACTTGTAGTGTGGGTCCTGAGGCTCCTGTATACTGATTCACCACCAATGTTGATCTGGCCTATGATAATGGTGGTGTCAGCAGACCTGAATGTGGCATTGGAGCTGGGCTTAGTCAGAAGTGTAAGGCCAATAGAGCAGGGGGCTAAGCACACAGCCTTGTGGTGCACCTGTGCTGAAGGATATTGTGGAGAAGTTGTTGCCAATCCGAACTGACTGGAGTCTGTAAGTGAGGAAATTAAGAATCTAATTGCACAAGGAGGTATTGAGGCTAAGGTCTTGAAGATTGTTGATTTTGAAGGGAAGGTAGTATTGAATGCTGAGTAGTGGTGATAAAGAGCATCCTGGCATTTGCATCTTTGTTGTCCAAGGTTGAGTGAAGAGCCAATGAAATGGCACCTGCTGTTCACCTGCAGGCAGATTGGAGTGGATCCATGTCACTTCTCAGGCAGTTGATATGCTTCATCACTGATGTTAGCACAACGCTTTGCAGTGCCAGCGATCTGGGTCTATTTCCCATCACTGCCTGCAAAGAGTTTGTACGTTCTCCCCATGACTGCAAGGGTTTTCTCCAGGTATTCTGCTTCCTTCCCACAGTCCAAAGTTGTACTGGTTGTAGATTAATTGGTCATTGCAAGTTGTCCCGTGATTAGGCTGGGGTTAGATCAGGGAATTGCTGGGTGGTGTGGCTCAAAGGGCCTAGGGCATGCTGGATCTCAAATAAAATTTAAAAAACAAAACCCTCCCACAACACTTCATCACTGTGGATGTAAGTACTGCTAGACTGATGCCGCATGATGCTTTATAGACAATAGGTATAGGAGAAGGCCATTCAGCCCTTCAAGCCAGCACCGCCATTCACTGTGATCATGGCTGATCATCCACCATCAGTATCCAGTTCCTGCCTTATCCCCATAACCTTTGATTCCACTATCTTTAAGAACTCTATCCATCTCTTTCTTGAAAGCATCCAGAGACTTGGCCTCCACAGCCTTCTGGGGCACAGCATCCATATATCCACCACTCTGGGTGAAAAAGTTTTTCCTCAACTCAGTTCTAAATGGCCTATCTCTAATTCTTAAACTGTGGCCTCTGGTTCTGGACTCACCCATCAGCGGGAACATGCTTCCTGCCTCCAGCATGTCCAATCCCTTAATAATCTCATATGTTTCAATAAGATCCCCTCTCAGCCTTCTAAATTCCAGTGTATACAAGCCCAGTTGCTCCAATCTTTCAACATATGACAGTCCCGCCATCCCAGGAATTAACCTTGTGAACCTACGCTGCACTCCCTCAATAGCAAGAATGTCCTTCCTTAAATTTGGAGACCAAAACTGCACACAGTACTCCAGGTGTGGTCTCACCAGCGCCCTGCGTACAGAGGCAGAAGGACCTCTTTGCTCTTATACTCATTTCGCCTTATGAAGGCCAGCATGCCATTAGCTTTTTTCACTGCCTGCTGTACTTGCATGCTTGCTTTCAGTGACTGATGCACAAGAACACCTAAATCTCGTTGTGCTTCCCCTTT
Organism: Mobula birostris; assembly: GCF_030028105.1. Classification (NCBI taxonomy): domain Eukaryota; kingdom Metazoa; phylum Chordata; class Chondrichthyes; order Myliobatiformes; family Myliobatidae; genus Mobula; species Mobula birostris. Next base: position 15,208,616 of record NC_092374.1, on the reverse strand, counting down.
TCCTAACTTGACTCCATTTAGATAATAATCTGCCTTCCCGTTCTTACCACCAAAGTGGATAACCTCACATTTATCCACATTAAACTGCATCTACCATGCCTCTGCCCACTCACCCAGCCTGTCCAAGTCGCACTGCATTCTCATAACATCCTCCTCACATTTCACACTGCCTCCCAGCTTTGTGTCATCTGCAAATTTGCTAATTTTACTTTTAATTCCCTCATCTAAATCATTAATATTTACTGTAAACAGCTGCGGTCCCAGCACTGAACCCTGCGATACCCCACTGGTCACCACCTGCCATTCCAAAAGGGACCCATTAATCGCTTCTGTTTTCTGTCAGCCAGTCAATTTTCCAATCCATGTCAGTACTCTGCCCCCAATACCATGTGCCCTAATTTTGCCCACTAATCTCCTATGTGGGCCTTTATCAAAGGCTTTCTGAAAGTCCAGGGACACTACATCCACTGGCTCTCCCTTGTCTATTTTCATAGTTACATCCTCAAATAATTCCAGAAGATTAGTCAAGCACGATTTCCCCTTTGTAAATCCATGCTGAGTCAGACCAATCCTGTTACTACTATCCAGATGTGTCGTAATTTCATCTTTTATAATTGACTCCAGTATCTTTCCCACCACCGACGTCAGGCTAACCAGTCTATAATTCCCTGTTTTCTCTCTTCCTTCTTGGAGAGGGACAACATTAGCCACCCTCCAATCCACAGGAACTGATCCTGAATCTATAGAACATCAGAAAATGATTACCAATGTGTCCACGATTTCTAAAGCCACCTCCTTAAGTACCCTGGGATGCAGACCATCAGGTCCCGGGGACTTATCAGCCTTCAGACCCAACAGCCTATCCAACACCATTTCCTGCCTAATATAAATTTTCTTCAATTCATCCATTACCCTAGGTCCTTTGGCTACTATTACATCTGGGAGATTGTTTGTGTCTTCCCTAGTGAAGACAGATCCAAAGTACCTGTTCAACTCATCTGCCATTTCCTTGTTCCCCATAATAAATTCACCTGCTTGTCTTCAAGGGCCCAATTTTGGTCTTAACTATTTTTTTCCTTTTCACAAGCTTTTACTATCCTCCTTTATATTCTTGGCTAGTTTACCTTCGTACCTCATTTTTTCTCCACGTATTGCCTTTCTAGTTACCTTCTGTTGTTCTAAAAGATTCCCAATCCTCTGGCTTCCCACTCATCTTTGCTATGTTTTACTTCTCTTTTATTATTATACTGTCCATTACTTCCCTTGTCAGCCACGGCCTCCCATTACTCCCCTTAGGATCTTTCTTCCTCTTTGGAACAAACTGATCCTGCACCTTCCACATTATTCCCAGAAACACTTGCCTTTGCTGTACCACTGTCATCCCTGCTAGGGTATTGTTCCATTGAACTTTGGCCAGCTCCTCCCTCATGGCTCCATAGTCCCCTTTGTTCAACTGTAATACTGACACTTCCGAGTTTCCCTTCTCCGTCTCAAATTGTAGATTAAAACTTATATTATGGTCACTACCTCCTAATGGCTCCTTTACCTCGAGGTCCCTGATCAAATCCAGTTCATTGCACAACACTAAATCTAGAACTGCATTCTCTCTGGTAGGCTCCAGTACAAGCTGCTCTAAGAATCCATCTCAGAGGGACTCCACAAACTCCCTTTCTTGGGGTCCAGCACCAACCTGATTCCTCCAGTCTACCTGCATGTTGAAGTCCCCCATAACAACTGTAGCATTACCTTTGCGACATGCCAATTTTAACTCTTGATTCAACTTACACCCTACATCCAGACTACTGTTTGGGGGCCTGTAGATAACTCCCATTCGGGTCTTTCTACCCTTAGAATTTCTCAGTTCTATTCATACTGACTATGTCTCCTGTTTCTATGTCCCCCCTCGCAAGGGACTGAATATCATTCCTCACCAACAGAGCCACCCCACCCCCTCTGCCCATCAGTCTGTCCTTTCGATATGATGTATACCCTTGAATATTCATTTCCCAGGCCCTGTCCACTTGAAGTCATGTCTCTGTTATTCCCACAACATCATACTTACCAATTTCCAACTGTGCCTCAAGCTCATCCACTTTATTTCTTATACTCCGTGCATTCATATACAATACTTTTAATTCATTACTCTCCTGACCTCCCATATCAGTTCCTATTTCACTTGGCCAGACTGTACAATCCCTTCTTGAGCTTTCTGCTCTGTTCATTCTGCTGTCATTCTTAACTTTTCTTATTCTCACTTTCATGATATTTCCTTGTTCCTTCCATCAGTAAATCCCTCAGTGACTCTGGTTTTTGTACATCCTGCAATTAACAATACAAATCCTTACAAAACTGACCTTCTACTGAGCGTGGCTGATTAACCATCAGACACCAGCTATCATTCCACTGCATTTCCGCCAGTGCCTCTGTTGTCCTTCATGCATTTGAGGTTGGTCTCTGTCCTTTACATTTTAAAATCTAGATTTTGTTTGTTAGCTTCAGGCCTTGGGCAGTGAGGAAATCAAACAGGACTCTGCTGGGAGATCATTTATTTCAGTTGATTTTCCTTGCCAAGCTCAAAAGGTATTTTTAACTACAATTCAAATACTGGAGAATTTCTTAAAGTTGCTTGACCATTGTCACTAGTTACAAAGTACTTTAAATGCTCACAATTTGCATTGACAACTTAAAATTTAGCAACTATTTTCAACTATATTGGGGATGGTGAAGAAATAGTGGTCTTCATACCCTGAGGGACTTCAAAACTCTTCCAAATAATTTTGGCACTTTGCTTCATTTGGTTGCATTGCCTCCATTTAAATCCATGTTATTAATTGCAGCTTGTGATAATTCCACTATTTTCCCAGCTCTGTCTGGAGACATGCCCCCTTCATTGAGAAAGGACAGCACTTTAATACAATATAATTCAATTTAGTAAAATTGATGTTGTTTATAAGAACCAATAAATGGCTGTTTGGATGGGATGAGGTGATATTACAAGATTCACTAATTCATATTTAATTTGATCTCACTCAAGAGACTTGCTCATAATTGCAGCAAGCACAGTAGATATATCCATTAAGAGGCATCCAGTACAAATACAACACTTAATGTTGATGTTCATTGTCTGGAGTCCTCCCTTAGTGTTTTCTTTCTCATCTGTACTATACTACTGACCAAAAGTTTGTTTCCGTCTTTGTGCATTCCATTTCCCTCCTCATAGCATACAGTTGTTGATTGTCACCTGCCAATTTCCCAAAATATCGTGTTACTTTCAAAGAGATTTGTTTATTAGCTAAACACAAAATAATCTGCAGGTGCTGGGATCAAAGCAACACTCACAGCACGCTGGAGGAACTCAGCAGGTCGGGCAGCATCTGTGGAAACGATGAGTCGACGTTTTGGGCCGGAACCCTTCGTCAGGACTGAAGAGGGGGAAGGATTTGAAGAATGCTTGTAGGTTCAGTTGAAAGACCAGTAATTTGAAAGAAAGGGGTGGGGGAGGGGAAGGACGTCATAGGCAGGAAAACAATGGGGAGGAGGCAGCGGAACTCCGTCCGCCACAACAGACAGGATCTCCCGATAGCCACCCACTTCAACTCTGCTTCTCATTCCCATTCAGATATGTCCATACATGGCCTCCTCTACTGCCATGATGAGGCTAAACTCAGGTTGGAGGAGCAACACCTCATATACCGTCTAGGTAGTCTCCAGCCCCTTGGTATGAACATAGAATTCTCCAACTTCTGGTAATTCCTTCTCCCTCCCTTCCCCTATCCCTATTTCACTCTGCCCTCTCCCCCAGCTGCCTATCACCTCTCATGGTTCCGCCTCCTCATTTATTGTTACAACAGCACAATTACCCTTCATTTAAGATTAAGCAAGATTGGGAGAGAGCGCTTAACATGACCTTGATAACAGAGGACTGGTTGCGGATTTTGAAGTTGGTTAACTCCTCTTCGATCTGTGCCAGTCACTCTTTAATTCAATTTAAAATTGTACATTGTTACTATTTGACAAAGGAGAGACTGTCTAAAATGTTTCCTAATGGTGATAGTCAGTGTGATAGATGTAAAACAGAGACAGCTATGTTGACACACATTTTGGTCGTGTTCTGTATTGAAACATATTTGGAAATCTATTTTTTTCTACAATTTCTAAAGTTTAAAAAATTAATTTACAACCTAATAAATTGAGAGTTTTGTTTGGTATAGTCCCTCAATATATTCATGGTTTGCATTTGTTACATTACTGGCTATTTTGTTGAAATGGAAAGATACTTCTGCTCCTACTTTGACACAATGGTTCTCTCAGGTGATGCTATGTCTTAGTTTGGAGAAAAATCAGAGGTTGAACTTTTGATCCTCGATTTAATTTTGAGAAAAGGTGGGGTTCATTTGCCCACTACTATCATCTGATTTGAGTTAAATAATATGGTTTCCTTCCGATTTTTGTTTAAATGGATTTGAGTTGGCGGATTGATGTTTTTCTTTTATGGAAGCTTGTATGACATAGCTCCAGGGTTGTGCTCCCAATGGGGTTTTTTCTTCTTTTTTTAGTATGTTTTTTTTCCTCTTAGTTAGTAGGAGTTCTTCTCCCCCCGCTTTTCTTTCAAAAAAATATTAACACAATTTTTCTTATTATTGATATCCTGCTTAGCTTTGTTAATCAGTTATTTGCTAATTTAATTCTTCATTGTACATATTAACATTGACTTGATTACCTTAATGTATTTTTGTTGATCTTTAATAATTAATAAAAAAGATTTTAAATGAAACTGGGGAAGTGGCAAGGCAGTCCAGAATTTTCCTGCAACACTAAAATCCATAATTGAAAGGATGATTCTCCTCCTGAGCTAATATTCAACATGGATGAAACAGGCCTCTTTTGGAAAAGAATACCTTCTCCTACTTCTATCTCCCAACAGAAACATGCATCTGGGTTCAAGGTTGTAAAGGAACTGGTTAACTCTTTTGCCAGGAGACAATGCTAAAGGGGACTTTAGGTTAAAGCCCGTGATTGTGTATCACTCTGAAACATCCGCGAGCAATGAAAGCCACTTTAAAGACAAGTCTAACCCAGTGATTTGGAAATCAAACAAGGAAGCTTGAGTGATGATTGATGTTTTCCAAAATTGGCTTGTTTCACATTTTTATCCAGCAGTGAAGCGGTATTGTGAGGAGCATGACCTTGCTTGATCATGCCCCAGGTCACCCTGAGAACCTTGACATGCTTCGTACCTGCATTCCTGTAGAAGTGGTTTACCTTCCACCCAAACCACTCCATTACTCCAACCAATGGATCAAGGAATAATATTGAATTTAAAGCAGCTTGTAGAGGAAACAAAAGGTAAAGACAAGCAATCCATCAGGCTATTTTGGAAAAACTACGTCATGGAAGCTGCAGACAATGTCAGCGCAGCTTGGGATGAAGTAACTTCAAACTGCATGAACAGAGTGTGGAAGGAGCTATGGCCAGAAGCATGCAACGACATCCTAGGATTCCAGTTGGAACCAGACATCCAAAACATCGTTGAACTGGCCAGTGAAGGGGGATTAGAGGATGTTAATGATAGCAATGCTGAGATTTACTGCATTCTCATGGTGACAGCTATAATAATGTAGAGCTTTGAGAATTGGCGGAACAACAGATCCTGGGTGAGTCTGAGGACATGGACGGAGATTAAACACCAGCAAGAAACCTCACCACAGAATTCCTCAGCACTATCCCCACGATCACACAAATCAATAATGACTCTGACCAGCAGCGAAGCAATAAAGCAAACAGACATGACTTACTAGTGAGAACAGCTTCATGACAGGAAACTTGAAAAGGCAGTCAAACCTCAACCAACACACATCAAAGTTGCTGGTGAACGCAGCAGGCCAGGCCGCATCTCTAGGAAGAGGTACAGTCAACGTTTCAGGCCGAGACCCTTCATCAGGACTAACTGAAGGAAGAACTAGTACGAGATTTGAAAGTGGGAGGGAGAGGGGGAGATCCAAAATGATAGGAGAAGACAGGAGGGGGAGGGATGGAGCCAAGAGCTGGACAGGTGATTGGCAAAGGAGATATGAGAGGATCATGGGACAGGAGGCCCAGGGAGAAAGACAAGAGGCGGGGGGGGGGGGACCCAGAGGATGGGCAAGGGGTATAGTCGGAGGGACAGAGGGAGAAAAAGGAGAGTGAGAGAAAGAATGTGTGTATAAAAATAAATAACGGATGGGGTACGAGGGGGAGGTGGGACATTAGCGGAAGTTAGAGAAGTCGATGTTCATGCCATCAGGCCATCAAACCTCAACGCCTACTTGAAGAATTAGAGGAGGACCCACAGCCTGGTCCCGCCTTCAAGATGTAACCACTACCCGCCTCCCTCCGCCGCTCCTGAGATGGTCGCTGCTCCATTCATGTACAGGTTAGGGCTATTTGTGTTTGTTACTCCACAAATTACATCAAATAATACCATGTTTCACGGGTTTCATTTTTTTTTTTTAAATCGGGCACACGTGCCCATTTATGCTATAATGACCCTGTTTAGCGCTGATCTGCACCACACCACTTCCGAGGAACGCAACCTCACTGTTAACTGGGTTCATTTTAAGAGTTGGGGCTGACGTTATGAAATTACATTAAAGGTTTTTAGCACACTGTGTTCAGGTTTTGGAGTTCAATAAAATGTCAGCTTTTTTTTCTTAAACATAAAACGCTTCAGGTTTTTGCAAAAACCTGCAAGGATCAATAACAATATTCCAGTGATCTAAATACACCTTACCAAGATGAAGATGCTCAAACTAGAATAATGAAGAAAGGTGCCCAGAGCTGTCAAAGCCACCTCCTGCAGTCTCAGTCAACACCTACAACCAGAGGAGACCTCAGAACCCGAGATTGTTTTACAGCCGCAAGTCCCAGATGCCAAGCTTTCCTTGTCAGGAAGGATGTTATCCCACAAAGAAATCCTCCACACTGATCACATCTTTCCGCCTGAAATGGAACAATTTAAAATTTACTTTGTGTGTATAGTCGTTGTTTTATAGAGCATACAGTCGAGATGCATTCTCTATTGAGTTGGATTTTATAGCTAAGCAGTGAGTGTTGTGTATTTAATATTTAAGTAATATTTGAATAATCTTGCATATATATTGGTTAAGCATTCTTGTTCATTTCAATAATTCATTGCGGGTTATCTGTAAAAATACACGAATTGCATTCATCACACCACCGCAATACGCGCGCGCGCCTTGTTTAAAGTAAACTCGAAGAGACCCGTGTCTTCCTTTGAAATAGTTTAATGTTTTGAAGTTACAAAACATAACACACGCAAAATTTGAGTGCCGAAACAAGAGGTTAAAGCACAAGAGGTGAGCACTCCAGCTAGTTGATCAGCTGTAACCAGGTGACCGTTGAATATCATTTTTCTATTGTTAAAGTGCACTTGTGTATTCACCTTGGTACTGCCAAATAGCAACCTGTGGCTTTACGGGACCTGGGTGGAGTAGAATGAAGAGTTGTCATGTTCTAGAAAGGACAACGTTCGAATGCTTTCCAGGTTTGGCGAGAAAAGATTTTCGCGGGTAAATTGATCAACGCTGGATTGCGTGATTGCGAAGTTCCTTAATTGGCCTACTAGCGTGAGGGAGGAGAACTCATTTCAAGGTCTAGCCTATGTGTTTGGAAGTTAAGCACCTGTGCGCTAAAAAAAAATTGCCACTACTGTATTGGTTTTGTATATCGTACTGCATACAAAAATCAAAACCCCTCTAAACTGGCTTGGAATCACCCCACACCTGGTACACAGCACAGGTCTTTAGTAATCAGTCAGGTACTCCATCTGGGCCAGATGATTTCCGTGGGTTCACTCTCATGCTGGCTGAGACTGAAATGACAGGATCATCGGGGCTATGGAAGTTTGTGAAGTTTCCTCCGTGTTTTAACAGTCAAAGCACAAAAGACAGAGCTCACCTGGGAGTGAAGCGTTGTTGTAACTACATCACTTGGTTTCACTTTGTAGGTGGTGAGAGCATTCAAGCCCTGCCACAGCACATTCAGTGATTCACCTTTAGTCCCAAATTGCCTCTTCAGATGAGATGGATTTCTGGAGATCATACCTGGACCTCTTGTATTTTACTGAGTCACCAGACATAAAACGTCACTGGCCTGGCCCTCAGCAGTTTGTGGATCTGATCATTCATCCAGGGCTTCTGTTTGGGAAAGACCCTGAATGATTTTGAGACACACTTTCATCTCTGGAACGTTCCTAACATATGAGGAACATTTGTCTGCTCTTGGACTGTATTCCTTGGAGTTTAGAAGAATGAGGGTGGACTTCAGAAACATTTCGAATGTTGAAAGGCATGGACAGAGTGGATGTGGCAAAGTTGTTTCCCATGATGGAGGAGTCTAGTACGAGAGGGCATGACTTAAGGATTGAAGGGCACCCATTCAGAACAGATGCAAAGAATTTTTTTTTTTTTTTTTAAATATAATTTTTATTGAGTTTTTGAAATGAATACATGAAAAGATAATATCTACCCTCCCCCCTCCCCTTAACCCTCTTTCCCCCCCCCCATATAAAGTCCTAGCTAAAAAAGAAAAGAAAAAAAGAAGAACTGCCTGGGTGTTGGAAGGTTTCCACATGCTCCATGGAGTTCAAAATAAATTTGGTATACTTACTCGTTACTTTCCCCAAGGGACCAAGATCTTTATCGGAGCACTTAAATATGCCATCCTATCTTTTGTAATAAGGGCGCCAAATATTCAAAAATGTTACATATTTATCTCTTAAATTATAAGTAATTTTTTCAAGTGGAACAGAACTAGCCATTTCATTATTCCAACGATTCATACTTAAATACGAATCAGATTTCCAAGTAACTGCTATAGTCTTCTTAGCTACTGCCAATGCAATTTTTATAAATTCTTTCTGATATTTATTCAATTTAAGTTTCGGCTTTATCCCTTCAATATCACCTAATAGAAATAATACAGGGTTATGTGGGAGTTGAGTTCCAGTAATTTGTTCCGATAAGACTCTTAAATTTATCCAAAAGGGTTGAATTTTAAAACAAGACCAAGTAGAATGTAAAAAAGTACCAATTTCTTGATTACACCGAAAGCATTTATCGGATAGATTTGAATTTAATCTATTTATTTTTTGTGGTGTAATATATAATTGGTGTAAAAAAATATTGTACTAATCTAAGTTGAACATTTATTGTATTTGTCATACTGTCAAGAGAGTCTTGACCAATTTGTTTCATCAATATTAATATTCAGATCTGTTTCCCATTTTTGTTTTGACTTATGGATTCCTTGTTTAATTGTCTGTTTTTGAATCAAATTATACATACAAGAAATAATTTTTTTAATTTTCCCTTTTTGAATTAAAGTTTCAATTTCATTAGGTTTTGGCAAAAACATTGTTTGACCCAGCTTACCTTTTAAGTAAGCCCTTAATGGAAGGTAACAAAAGAAAGTGTTATTTGATATTTTATATTTATCCTTTAGTTGTTCAAATGACCTCAATATACCTCATTCATAACAATCTCCTATATATTTAATCCCTTTTTGGTACCAATTATATAAAAGTTGATTGTCCATTGTAAAAGGAATAAGTCTGTTTTGGAACAAAGGTCTCCTTGCTAATAAAGATTTCTATATTTCATTATCAGCATTTATCTTATTCCATAGATCAATCAAATGTGTTAATATAGGAGATTCTTTCTTTTCCCATGTCCATTTAGATTCCTATTTATATATAAAATCTTCAGGTCTATTTTCTCCTATCTTGTCTAATTCTATTTTAATCCATGCTGGTTTTCGATCATCGAAGAAAGATGCAATAAATCTAAGTTGATTTGCTTTATAATAATTCTTAAAGTTTGGAAGTTGTAACCCTCCTAACTCAAATTTACATGTCAATTTTTCCAATGATATTCTTGACATTTTACCTTTCCAAAGAAATTTTCTCACACATTTATTTAATTCTTGAAAAAATTTCTGGGGCAATTGTATTGGTAACGTTTGAAACAAATACTGTAATCTAGGAAATATGTTCATTTTTACAACATTGACTCTACCTACTAATGTTATTGGTAGTATCATCCATTTGTCAAGATCTTCTTGAATTTTTTTTAGGTATAAGACTTGATAATGATGTAAAGAATTTATATAAATTTAATTATTTACCACTATTGAAATTTTTTTATATATAAAGCAAGAGGGTGGTGAATCTATGGAATTTGTTGCCATGGACAGCAGTGGAGGCCAAGTCATTGGGTGTATTTAAGGCAGAGATTGATAGGTATCTGAGTAGCCAGGGCATCAAAGGTTATGGTGAGAAGGCAGGGGAGTGGGACTAAATGGGAGAATGGATCAGCTCACGGTAAAATGGTGGAGCAGACACAATGGGCCAAATGGCCAATTTCTGTTCCTTTGTCTTATGGTCTGAAACTATTTTTATGAAGTCTGACAACCGTGGTATATTTGGTCAGATCCTCTGATGAGTCATTGAACACAGCCCAGTCCATTGACTTGAAGCAATCCCGTAGCTGCTCCTCTGCCTACTGTGACCCCCTCTTTTGTTGTGCTCATCTCTGGAGCCTTCCTCTTTAGCCTCTGCTTGTACGCAAGTAAGAGCGGGACAGCTGAGTGATCAGATTTCCTGAAATATGGTCTAAGCATGGAACGATAGACATTCTTTATCAGAATATAGCAGTGGTCGTGTGTATTGGTACCTCTGTTGTTACAGGTGATATGTTGGTGATGCTTTGGCATAAATTTCTTCAAGCAAAGCTGACTGAAGTCCCCAGCAATGATTTGTGAAGGAGCAAACTGAAAGATCACATGGATGTGATGTTCAAAATAACAGGCGATCTTTCTTTTAAAAAACTAGTGCACATCAGGAAACCAGTCAAAGCTGATCTATGTGAGCACAAATCTGGTACAGCTTTTACATTCTTAGTTGATGAGATTACCAGTAAAACTACATTTTGATAACAGAATTGTGGCTACATGAGGAATCAATTAAGAAACAGACTAGGTTATGATTACTGAGTAAAATAGTTGTCCATAGGTCCAACAGTAAATCCAATTTTCAATTACGGCAATTACAAGAATTATAACAACTCAATTATAACATGATTAATGAAGCTTCTGAACCCTGGACGTCATTACTACTACATTACATGTTGCTACTTCTAGGCTTTGTCTGCAGTTCCCTGTAACCATATTAGCATAATCACATCTCCACTTACTAGTTATTAGCCCTCAGTCCTTTCTCCTACAACAATTTGAAGGCAACAGAGTAGGCAGCTAATCATAAACAAGAGATTCTGCAGATGTTAGAAATCCAGAGCAACACAAAATACTGGAGGAACTCAGCAGCTCAGGCAGCATCTGTGCAAATGAATAAATAGTCAACGTTCTGGGCCAATACCCCTCAGGTATTTTTGTTTGCTGATGACAAGACTCAGTGCCTACTTAACATTGGCTTTTGACAGTTTATAAGCTGATCAGGATCACAATGGAGATCTGTTAAGTAGAACGGTTGGCACTTAATTAGACATTCCAGGTTGGGGGAACAAGAGTGTGACAGGACTGCTACATCTGAACACCACAAAGACCATCATGAAATACAGTCTCCTACCTTTCACCATCTCCAAATTAGCAGTCCAGTCCATATTATGTATCAAGTCATCCTCTGGTTTTACCAATGTATCCAGCATGTCTATAGTGAGACATGTCACAGGTAGATAGGGTCGTAAAGAGAGCTTTTGGTACATTGACCTTTATTAATCAAAGTATTGAGTATAAGAGCTGGAATGTTATGGTGAGATTGTATAAGGCATTGTTGAGGCTGAATCTGGAGTATTGTGTTCAGTTTTGGTCACCAAATTACAGGAAGGATATTAATAAAGTTGAAAGAGTGCAGAGAAGGTTTACAAGGATGTTGCCAGGACTTGAGAAACTGAGTTACAGAGAAAGGTTGAATAGGTTAGGACTTTATTCCCTGGCACGTAGAAGAATGAGGGGAGATTTGATAGAGGTATACAAAATTATGATGGGTATAGATAGAGTGAGTGCAAGCGGGCTTTTTCCACTGAGGCAAGGGGAGAATAAAACCAGAGGACATGGGTTAAGGGTGAGGGGGGGACAGTTTAAAGGGAACATTGGGGGAGGGGGCTTCTTCACACAGAGTGGTGGGAGTGTGGAATGAACTGCTAGACGAGGTGGTAAATGTGGGTTCTTTTTTAACATTTAAGAATAAATTGGACAGATATATGGATGGGAGGTGTATGGAGGGATATGGTCTGTGTGCAGGTCAGTGGGACTAGGCAGAAAATGGTTTGGCACAGCCAAGGGCCGAAAGGCCTGTTTCTGTGCTGTAGTTTCTATGGTTTCTATGTCTCAGAGGTCGGTTATGACTAGACTGAACTCCTGCCTCAGCAAGGATCTGGACCCATTGCAGTTTGCCTGTTGCCACAATAGATCAGCGGCAGAGACCATTTCAATGGCTCTCCACACAGCTTTAGACCACCTAGACAACAAACACCTATGTCAGGATGCTGCTTATTGACTATAGCTCAGCATTTAGCACCATCATTCCCACAATCCTGATTGAGAAGTTGAAGAACCTGAATCTCTGTACCTCCCTCTGCAATTGGATCCTCAACTTCTTAACTGGATGACCACAGGGGTGTGTGCTTAGCACACTGCTTTGCTCTCTGTATACAATTCTGTGTGGCTAGACATAGCTGAAACACCATCTATAAATTTGCTGATGATACTACCATTGTTGGTAGAATCTCAGGTGGTGACAAGAGGGCGTACAGGAGTAAGATATTCCAACTAGTGGAATGGTGCCACAGCAACAACCTGGCACTCAACATCAGTAAGACAAGAGAGCTGATTGTGGACTTCAGGAAGGATAAGACGAAGGGATCAGAAGTGGAGAGAGTGAGTAGTTTCAAGTTCCTGAGTGTCAAGAACTTTGAGAATCTAACCTCGTCCTAACATATCGATGTAGTCATAAAGAAGGCAAGACAGCGGCTATACTTTATTAGGAGTTTGAAGAGATTTGGCATGTCAACAAATATACTCAAAAACTTCTATAGTTGTATCGTGGAGAGCATTCTGACAGGCTGCATCACTGTCTGGTATGGGGGGGGGGGGGGGGGGCTACTGCACAGGACCAAAAGAAGCTGCAGAAGGTTGTAAGTCAAGTCAGCTCCATCTTGGGCACTAGCCTACAAAGTATCCAGGACATCTTCAAGGAGTGGTGTCTCAGAAAGGCAGCGTCCATTATTAAGGACCTCCAGCACCCAGGGCCTGCCCTTTTCTCACTGTTACCATCAGGTAGGAGATACAGAAGCCTGAAGGCACACACTCAGTGATTCAGGAACAGCTTCTTCCCCTCTGCCATCCGATTCCTAGATGGACATTGAAGCTTTGGACACTACCTCACTTTTTTTTTTTTTTTTTTTTTTTTTTTTTAAAAAGAAAAATATACAGTATTTGTTTTGGCTCATTTTAAAATCTATTCAATATGCGTAATTGCTTCACTTGTTTATTATGTTTTATTTTATTTATTAGTATTTTTTCCTTCTCTGCTAGATTATGTATTGCATTGAACTGCTGCTAAGTTAACAAATTTCACGTCAAATGCTGGTGATAAACCTGATTCTGATGTTTGAGTGTTAAATCCACCAAAGATCATGAAATCACTAGTTCACTAAGACAGTTCAAAAGTAAGTTACTTAAAGGGAAATTACAGGCTACAGGTTGCAGTAACAGTAGTTCAGAAGTACATCATCATCAGGAAACCACTTTAACTAGGACACAGAAGTTCTGGAGCAGGCAAACATGAGACAGCCATGAGAATTTTTGGAAACGTGGTTCTCTTCTGATAATTCCATAAACAAACATATTGAAATAGACACCATCTACAAGCCAAAGTGCAAACCAATAGAATTCAAAGGTCAACTGTAGGGGTAATTCGGGCTGAAGCAAGTGAACAGCCACCTATATAAACATGAGCACTCCCAGAAAGAAACACCACCAACTATGCACCGAGGATATCACCTTGACTGGTGATGAAGTGTCTGCAAGCTAACCGCCAGGCTTGGTGAACCATACAGCGTCGAAAACCAATGCTGTCTCCACAATTGTCCAAGCTCACTGCAAGAATACAGAAAAAAAAATGTAGGATCTGTGGGCCAAGCAGCATCTGTGGAGGGAAATGGATAGTCAATGTTTTGGGTCAGAATGCTTCATCTGAACACTGACCTGTTCCGCTTCTTTAGCAGTTTCTTTTTTGTGCTGGATTCCAGCATCTGCATTTGTTTGTTTCCACCACTGGAAGGATAAGCAAGTCTACATTAGTGCACAAGGATTCAAAGAATCAAAGTACAAAGTACATATCCAGTATGCAGCCCTGAGATTCAACTTTCCTGCAGACAGCCACGAAACAAACAGCCAGCATGGAACCTGTTCAAAGAAAACATCAAACACCCCACGTCATTGAAACAGTCTAGGAATGCTCAGTTCAATTTAGCACTGAGTTATTCACTGAATGCAGGCTGCAGAGCCACTCTGCCCCAATCAAAATATGAATAAAAAGGAGTAACTAGAAACCAGAAATACATATAACATGAACTGCAGAGTTCTCTAAAAATGAGTCCAATCCACAAACTGTGCTGATCAAACATGTCCAAGACCCAAGGCTCCTGCACCTTCCTCTGTTAGCGGGAAGAGAAAGGGGGACCGGTCAAATCCAGGCAGATGGCACTGAGCACCTGTTCGCCTTCCACCCTCGCTCTCATTGATTTCAATCTTCCTCGAATGCTTTAATTAGTGAGTTGGTTGAGATTGTCAGTTCACATTCTGCCATTAGGCTATACACTCCACTTCCAATGTTGCCTCAACCACCGCAAATTCCCTCAAAGACAGCAAAGTGCCAGGAGGCCCAAATAAATTATCAAAATGTAAATGACAGGCTCCAGTCACACACAGAACAGTAGTAGTACATTTAAAAGTAGTTTCATGAACCATCTTCACCATTCTGTTGTGTACCATTCAGCCATATCTTCCAATATAAAGAAGCAAACTGCAACAAATTCAGAGTAGATCACATTATTAATGCATTTATTATTTTACTTGCAAGGGGAGGTATACCTCCAGCCAAGTTTCATCTGGAAATATAGCTCTGATCATCTGTTTAACGCCAAGTACTTTTATACCTTTTCTTTTCCTCACGAAGAGCATTAGATTGCTCCATTCCATAACATTACATTTCTGTTATCTTCATTGTTATCCTCATCCACACATTTGACCTTTCGAAGTTCCATCCTGTATCCTCTGTTATGCAATATCACCTCTGGCCATAAAACAATTGCCTACCATCAGAAAAAATAGTTTGTTCCCATATAACACAAGCACACTTAAGCTTTCTCATTCAAACTAGCAAACCACCTTAGATTTCCATATACCCTATTTTGTTACATTGGATTTACAAAAGAATTTAGGGTCAATGGATACATTTCCACATCTTTGCCATTAGTTGCTAGTGCCATCTTGCCACAAAACTCTCCCAGACCAACATTCCCAATATTGCCATTTCACTTCAGGTCTGGTAGATTAACTACTCACATGGCTGATACCTCATTATCAAAGCCAACTGTTCCATGTCTGGTCATAGGAAGAGGTTGACTAGTAGACAGAAGAGACCCAAGCATAAACATAAAAATTACCTTTAAAAAAATGCAGCATCCTTACTGGAGTCTATAAATCCTTGGATAATGGAAGCTCATGGTGTTGAAAGGCATTGTAATCAATAGTGAACCTCCACGTCATTCCTCAGAAGCACACAGACCTCCACAAACAGTGAAAGAAGTGTACCGCCTCTGCCTGCCCACCTTATGCCTATCCATAAAAAAGTCTGCAGATGCTACTTTGCTTTCATTGGATACTAATAGTTTTCAATAGTCCTTGATACCATTCAGTCACAACAATAGTTCAAGGTGAAGTCTGCTCAAGTGATAAAGTAAGTAAACCAAACTCAAGAGAAAACAACACACTCACATTTCTGCTACTGGTCTAGCATCCTGACAACAGCAAATGCAACTTTGATTCTTAGCACCACATCAGAAACCAGTCCAAAAGAATTAACTTACTACCAAAATCTCATTTTATACACATGGTCAAACCATGCCCCCCCCCCCCCACCCTGACACGTGATAGGTTCTTCCTGTCATATGACTAATTACAAAAGCGAACAAGCTTTAATTAAGCCATTTAACACATGAACCATTACCACACCTGCAGTCCTTGACAATATTAATTTGCACATATCAAAAGGTGAATGTCATTCCAGCTGAGCAGCCACTGAAAATTAAGGATATAAATGCAGTGGTGCCTGTGTATAAGGGGGAGGTGAAATCTGCAATCAAAAAGTCTATTTGATCATTGTAGCAACAAAGATAGGTTAAGGAAAAGAAAGGTTGGGTATTTATATAAAATTCAGAGGATGGTGGGAACTCAACTGGGAGATGGATATAAAAGGATGGAAATTGTTATATTTACATCTTTACATATTGGATATATACTAGGTTGAATTATTCAGAATTAATATGCATGATATGGGCATTTGAGGGGAGTGCATTTGTCAAGAAATGGTGTAACATACGTATATTGTTTGAATGCAGTTCCTATGAGGTATAAAGGAAACATCTAACTGCTAATTTGAGATTATACATGAGGAGTAAAAATCTTTACATTACATTTCTGTCTAAATGAGCAATGTGCAATTTAATTTATAATAAATAATATGTACAACAATATAATGTAGAAATACAGTTATATCAGCATGAATTAGTCAGTCTGATGGCCTGGTGGAAAAAGCTGTCCTGGAGCCTGTTGCTTCTGGCTTTTATGCTGCAGTACCGTTTCCCAGATGGTAGTTTGTTGGGATAACGTTGCCATAGTAATATATATAAGTGTGTATTTGACTTTCCGAAAAGCATTAGACAATTGATATTATTTGGGGGTGTGGTTAGTGGGCATACTTCCAGTCTCTGCTCCACACTCCAGCTCTGTGGGTGGTGGTAATGCACCTTATGTTGGTCTGCCAAATGCTGTGAATCACGACAAATGGAAGAAGGAACAGGATGACATTATTCTCAACCAAGTTCTTGCCAACTTGCACATTATTCTGCAATAGTTTTGTTTGAAGACTGTACTTCTTTTCATTTTGGGGAAGATGAGAAAAGTGAGCATGTACTTTTGTAGGGATAACAGAAAATCAAGGTATTTTAAAAAGGTGAAATGAGTAAAGGAGCCATCTCTGCTCTTTAATCAGTCTAGAATCGGATTCAGATTTATTTATCACGTACATAGACACATACAGTGAAATTTGTCATTTGCATTAACAACCAACACACCTAAGGATGAGCTGGTGGCAACCCGCAAGTGTCACCACATACTCCAATGCTAATGTACCACGCCCACGATGCTCGACAGAGCAACACAGAAAACAACAAGCAACAAAACAACAGCAGAACAAACCCTGTTTCTCCCTCCACCTACCCACTTAGGCACATAAACAGTTCTCTAACCACAGGAGAGGCCATCCTCAGCCTCCAATGGGCTTGTGGCGTCTCAGGCATTGAGCCTTCCACTTCCCCAATTCAGATTTTTGGGCCAGTTAGCCCCCGAAAAAATTCAAATGGTATCAAGAAGTCTACTGCTTTTCAGAAAGTCAAATTTACACATATATTTTACAATGCAAATATTATTCTAACAATTTCCCACAATGATTCACAGACTTGGGCTGCCATCGATGGGCTTTGACCTCCAGACTTCCAAATCGACCTTCAGGATTTGATCTGGACTTCCGGTTGATCTTTAGGTTTCAAGCTTTGGTATCAAATCAGAACTTGCCAATGATGGCAAATGAGGAACCTGGACAAGGAACCGAATTCCAGGCCTGGACTCACCCTTGACAATAGATGTGTCTGCATCCAGATCCAGCAATACTTTGACTCCTAATGACCTTCTGAGAAAGTGCCTATTGGGCTACTCATTTCAATGGGAACTTGGAGATAGGTACCTTCTTGAGGATGGCAGGAGGAGCATTTGTAAGGAATTTTACAGTCCTTTTCGAGAAGGAATTTATCTCAATATATTCATCAAGCTTCTGTCAAGGGCATGAGGTGATGATATGGTCTGTTGGTTGATTGGGAACAGGAGAACATAAGAAATAAGAGCAGGCATAGACCATATCTCCCCTCAAAGCCTGCACCTGTATTCAATAAAATCATGGACAGTCAGCATGGCTTTGTGAAGGGCAGATCGTGTCTAAACAAGCCTGATAGAGTTCTTTGAGGAGGTGACCAGGCATATAGATGAGGGTAGTGCAGTGGATGTGATCTACATGGATTTTAGTAAGGCATTTGACAAGGTTCCACACGGTAGACTTATTCAGAAAGTCAGAAGGCATGGGATCCAGGGAAGTTTGGCCAGGTGGATTCAGAATTGGCTTGCCTGCAGAAAGCAGAGGGTCGTGGTGGAGGGAGTACATTTGGATTGGAGGGCAGATGGAGTTCAACCTGGAGAAATGTGAGGTGGTACACTTTGGAAGGACAAACTCCAAGGCAGAGTACAAAGTAAATGGCAGGATACTTGATAGTGTGGAGGAACAGAGGGATCTGGGGGTACATGTCCACAGATCCCTGAAAGTTGCCTCACAGGTAGATAGGGTAGTGAAGAAAGCTTATGGGGTGTTAGCTTTCATAAGTCAAGGGATAGAGTTTAAGAGTCGCGGGGTAATGATGCAGCTCTATGAAACTCTGGTGAGGCCACACCTGGAGTAGCATGTCCAGTTCTGGTCACATCACTATAGGAAGGATGTGGAAGCATTGGAAAGGGTACAGAGGAGATTTACCAGGATGCTGCCTGGTTTAGAGAGTATGCATTATGATCAGACATTAAGGGAGCTAGGGCTTTACTCTCTAGAGAGAAGGAGGATGAGAGGAGACATGATAGAGGTATACAGGATATTAAGAGGAATAGATAGAGTGGACAGCCAGCGTCTCTTCCCCAGGGCACCACTGCTCAATACAAAAGGACGTGGCTTTAAGGTGTAGCTCCCCGGTAAGCCTCAGGCTTGCTCAGCTCGCCTTTGTCTAGGGGAAGCAGCCTTCGGCTCCGCCAAACTGGGTAATCAAGTTTGTGTGGACGCTGTGTGATGTACCCCACCCCGCCAAGTAACAGACAGTACAGTATATACGATTAAATAATTACAGTTTATAGATATTACTGGAACTATATAATTAATAGAGATAAAATATAAAAGGAAAGTAAAAGGCGCCAAATTTATCAAAGTTCAACCTCTTCGTGCACAAAGGGTTGGAGCTGCAGTAACGGTCCTCTTTTCACCATTCGGTTCATAACAAAGAAGCCATTTTGATTAGCCTACGCAGTAACATAAAAGAAGAAACCCCTTACAAAGGTAAGGGATGGGAAGTTCAAGGGGGATATTAGAGGAAAGTTTTTTACTCAGAGAGTGGTTGGTGCGTGGAATGCACTGCCTGAGTCAGTGGTGGAGGCAGTGAAATTTAAAAGACTACTAGACAGATATATGGAGGAATTTAAGGTGGGGAGTTATATGGGAGGCAGGGTTTAAGGGTCGGCACAACTTGTTTCTGAGCTGTAGTATTCTACGACTCTATGACAAGCCCTTCAGCCCTTCTGGTCTGTGCCGAACCATTAATCTGCTTGGTCCCATCAAACTGCACTGGGACCATAGGCCTCCATACCCCTACCATCCATGTACCTGTCCAAACTTCTCTTAAACGTTGAAATCAACCCTGCATCCACCACATGCACTGGCAGCTCGTTCCACTCTCTCACCACACTCTGAGTGAAGAAGTGGTGAGCGTAATAGAGCTTTGACCTGTGGCCATTCCAGACAATGGAAGTTTGGAGAGGAGGGGACATCAATGAGATCCAGTGCCCAAGGATAAAAGGCAGCATCAGCAGGTTGGGGTAGCGTATTGGAGATTTGACCAGTGGACAACCAGCATTTGTGATTGATTAGCAATAGCAAATTAGAGGAAGGCAGGGGCAAGTGCAGTGGGCATCATAGCAGCAGTCATCATCAGACTGGACAGAGCCAGAGTGGTAATTTTGAGGCATGAGCTCTTTAAGGCTTCCGCGAAGAGAAGTCTCACTCAGAGAAAGCAAAGAAAAGCTTGTGTTATTTTTGTTCCCTTAATATCTGCTCAGCTATGGACAGCAGGATAGTTCAGTGCTCTTCCTGTGGGATGTGGGAAGGCAGGGAGATCTCCTGGGAGAAGCTGTGTTAGGAGTTTGAGCTGGAACTGAATGAAATCCAGATCATTCGGGAGGCTGAAGTCAGGACATATAGAGAGGTCGTTACACCCAAGGTGCAGGACACGGGAAACTGGGTGACAGTCAGGAAGAGGAGAGGGGTTAAGGAGCCAGTGCAAAGTACCCCTGTGGCCATCGCCCTCAACAACAGACACATCACTTTGGATACTCTCAGTGGGGAGAGCCTAAGAGAGGAGAGTCACAATAGTTGGGTCTCTGGCACTGAGTCTGCCTCTGTGACTCAGAAGGGAAGGAGAGGGGAGAAGAGGCACGCTGTGGTGATAGAGGATTTCTTAGTTAGGGAACAGACAGGAGGTTCAGTGGGTGGCAGTGAGAATCCTGGATGGTATGTTGCCTCTTGGGTGTCAGGGTCTGTGATATCTCGGATTGAGTCCTCAGCATTTTTAAGTGGGAGGGTGAACAGCCAGAAGTCCTGTTCTATCTAGGTACCAATGACATAAGTGACAAGGTTCTGCATAGGGAGTTCAGGGAGTTAGGTGCAAAGTTAAAGGGCAGGACCTTCAGGGTTGTGATCTCAAGATTGCTATCCTGTGGTGATTGTACGCTCTAGTATCAATTGTTTGGAGACAATAAAGTATAAAGTATCCCTGCCATGTGCTAATGAGGCTAGAACTAGGAAGATTACACAGTTTAATACGTGGCTAAGAAGTTGGTGTAGGAGGGAGGGCATAAGATTTTTGGATCATTGGGCTTTCTTCCAGGGAAGCTAGGACATGTACAGTTTGTACCTGAACTGAAGGGTGGACTAATATCCTAGCAGGAAGGTTTTTTAATGCTGCATTTGGGGTTTAAACTAGAGTTGCAGGGGAATAGGTACCGGAGTGTCAGAACAGTTAGTGGAGAGGTTGTGGAGGTAGATGTTGGTGAAACCTCAGACAAAGTTAGGAATCAAAAAAGTTGAGCATGGTGCGACTAGTATCTTGCGCTGCCTGTATTTCAATGCAAGAAGTATCGTAGGAAAGGCAGATAATCGTGCTGAAGATGATGTAGGTGGTTTACAAACATTGGCAATGTGGAATGAGGAGAGGCTGTTGATGGGGCAAAATTGGAGTCAACAGGATGAGTTGAAAAGGGTGAATACAGGATTGAAGGTGTAGCCATCTCAGTTTTACATCTATCACAATGACTATCAACATTAGAAAAGATTTTAGAAATTCTCTCCTTCGTCAAATCATAACGATGTACAATTTTAAATTGAATCAATGAATGGCTAGCACAAATTGAGGAAGAGTTAACCAACTTCAAAATCCGCATCCAATCCTCCATCATAAAAGTCAAATTGAGTTCCTTTTCCCAATCCTGTTTAATCTTAGATAAAGAACGCTTATCCCATTGTAATAATAAATTATAAATTCTTCCAATAGAACCCTTGATTGAAGGATTCATACTCATAATAGTATCTAACAGGTCAACCTCCAATATGTAAGGAAAATTACTTAAATATTTTTGTAAAAAATGTCTAACTTGAAGGTATTGCAGAAAGTGTGAATATGAAAGAGAATATTGATCAAAAGACATCAATCTATCTTCTTTAAATAAATCCAAAAAAGAATTGATACCTTTATTTTTCCAAAATAAAAAAATTGGATCACTCAAAGAAGGTTTAAAAAAGTAATTTCGATAAATTAAACTACAAAGTTTAAATTTTTTAAGATTAAAAGAATTGTGGAACCGGAGCCAAATTTGTAAAGAATACTTAATCACAGGATATAGGTTTAAATTAACAACTTTAGCTAATTGCATAGGTAAAGCAGCTCCCAATAACGAGGTTATATAAAACTAGGATTAAAGGTGTTGTATCTGAATGCGCACAGTATATGGAATAAGGTAAATGAACTGCAGCACATTTGCAGATTGGCAGATATGATGTTGTAAGCATCACTGAATCATGGCTGAAAGATTATAGCTGAGAGCTTAATGTCCAATGACACACATTGTATCGAAAGGATAGACAGGAAGGCAGATGGGGCGGTGCTGCTCTTTTGGTGAAAAATGAAATCAAATCATCAGAAAGAATTGACATAGGGTTGGAAGGTGTTGAATTATTGTGGATGGACCAAAGGAACTGCAAGGGTAAAAATACCCTAATGAGAGATGTACACAGACCCCCAAACAGTGGTAAGGATGTGGCTTACAAATTTCCATGGGAGATAGAAAATGCATGCCAAAAGGGCAATATTACACTAGTCATGGGGGACTTCAATATGCAGGTAGATTGGGAAAATTAGGTTGGTGCTGGACTACAGAGGGGGAATTTCTAGAGTGTTGATGAAATAGCTTTTTAGAGCAGCTCATGGTTGAGCTGACCAAAGGATCAGTTATTCTTCATTGGATGTTTTGCAATGAACCAGAATTGATTAGAGTGCTTAAGGTAAAAGACGCTTAAGGAGAAGTTTTCATAATATAATCAAATTCACCTTGAAATTTGAGAAGGAGAAGCTAAAATCAGATGTATCAGTACTACAGTGGAGTAAAGGGAATTATAAAGGCATGAGGGAGGAGTTGGCCAGAACACTGGCAGGGATGATGGCAGAGCAGCAATGGCGGAAGTTTCTGGAGGGAATTCAAAAGTGCAGTATATATACATCCTAAAGAGGAAATAGTACTCTAATGGAAAGATGACACAACAGAGGTTAACTAGAGAAGTCAAAGCCAAGAATAAAATGAGAGGGCATGTTATAGGGTAAAAACTAGTGGGATGTTAGAGGATGTTAGAAGCTTTCAAATACCAACAGAGGCATTTAATTATTTAATTACTTTGGACGGATTCTTTTTACGTTATATATCAATGATTCGGATGATGGAATTGATGGCTTTGTTGAAAAGTTTGCAGATGATATGAAGATAGGTGGAGGGGCAGGTAATTTTGAGGAAGGAGAAAGGCTACGGGAGGACAGACCAATTAGGGAAATGGGCAAAGAAGTGGCAGATAGAATACAGTGTCGGGTAGTGGGTGGTCATGCACTTTGGTAGAAGAAATGAAAAGGTTGACTATTTGCTAAATGGAGAGAAAATACAAAAAACTGAGGTGCAAAGGAACCTGGGAGTCTTTGTGTAGGATTCCCTAAAGGTTCATTTGTAGGTTGAGTTTGTGGTGAGGAAACCAAATGCAATGATAGCATTCATTTCAAGAAGACTAAAATGTAAAAGCAAGAATGTAATGTTGAAACTATATAAAGCCCTGGTGAGGCCTCACTTGGAGTACTGTGAGCAGGTTTGAGCTCCTTATCTTAGAAAAGATGTGCTGAAACTGGAGACGGTTCAAAGGAAATTCATGAAAATGATTCCAGGATTTAATAGCTTGTCATATGAAGAGCATTTGATGGCTTTGGGCCTGTATTCGCTAGAATTCAGAAGAATGAGGGGTGACCTAATTGAAACGTATTGAATAATGAAAGGCCTTGTAGAGTGCATGTGGAGAGGATGATGCCAACAGTGACAGAGCCTAGAACCGGAGAACACAGCCTCAGAATAGAGGGGCATCCTTTTAGAATGGAGATGAGGAATTTATTTCACCACATTCTTTGCCACAGGCAGCTGTGGAGGCCACATCTTTATGTATTTTTAGACAGAGGTTGATAGATTCTTGATTGGTCAAGTTATTAAGGGATATGGGGAGAAGGCAGGAGATTGGCGCTGAGAGGATAATTGGGTCAGCCATGCGGAAATGGCAGAGCAGACTTGATAGGCCAAATAGCCTATTTCTGCTCCTATATCTAATGGTCGTATAGACTAAATATCCCCTCATGTTTGCCTTAAACATTTCACATTTCATCCTTAGCTCATAACCTCTAGTTGTGGTCTTACCCAAACTCAGTGGACTAAGCCTACCTGCATTTACCCAGATCCCAACTTTGATTCCCCACTGAATCAGATATAATGTCACCAACATATGCCGTGAAATTTACTATCATTATGGCAGCAGTTCATTGCAATGCATAATAAGTAAATATAGAGGAAACCTGAGTTACATTATATGTCTATTAAATAGTTACATTGAAATAAGTAGAGCAAAATAACAGAAATAAAAAATTAGTCAGAAATCAGATGGCAGAGGAGATGAAGCTCTCTGTGAATCACTGAGTGTGTGCCTTCATGCCTCAGTCCCTCCTTCCCAATGGTAACATCGTGGGTGGTGCTGATCCTTAATAATGGATGCTGCCTTTCTAAGGCACTGCTCCTTGACGATGTCTTGGACACAATGGAGGCTGGTACACATGATGGAGATGGCTAATATGACGTGTTTATGCATCTTATTTTGATCTTGAGCAGTAGTTGCCCATACCAGATGGTGATGCAGCCAGTCAGAATGCTCTCCATGGTACATTTATAGAACTTTTCAGTGTTTTAGTTGACATACTCCTAATGAAATATAGTGAAATATAATAAAGGGTCTCAGCCCCAAATGTTGACTATATTGTTTTCCAATAGATGCTGCCTGGCCTGCCGAGTTCCTTTCACATTTTGTGTGTGTTGCTTGGATTTCTGGCACCTGCTGATTTCTCTTGTTGATGAAATATAGCCATTGCCTTGCCTTCTTTATTGCTGCATCAATAAGTTCCATCCAGATTAGTGCCTCAGAGATATTGACACCCAGGAAATTGAAATTGCTCACTCTCCCCACTTCAGATTCCTCTACGAGGATTGGAGTGTGTTCCCTCATCTTACTCTTCCTGAAGTCCACAATCAGCTCTTTGGTCTTACTGATGTTGAGTGCATGGTTGTTGCTGCCACACCACTCCACTAACTGGTATATCTCGCTCCTGTATGCTCTTTCATCACCATCTATAATTCTGCCAATAATGTTGGTATCATCAACATTGGAGCTATGCCTAGAGAGTAGAGCAGTAGGCTAATCAAACATCCCTGTAGTATGCCAGTATTGATTGTCAGTGAGGTGGAGATGGTATTTCCAATCCACACGGGTTGTGGTCTTCCACTTAGGAAGTCAAGGATCCAGTTGTAGAGGGATCTACGGAGGCCTGGGTTCTATACCTTTTCAAACAGGAATGATGTTGTTAAGTGCTGAGCCATAGTCAATATACAGCATCCTGATGTAGGTATTTGCATTATCCAGGTGATCCAAGGCTGTGCGGAGAGCCATCGAGATCTACCGCAAACCTATTGTGGCGATAGGCAATTTGCAGTGGGTCCAGGTCCTTCCTGAGGCAGATGTTGATTCTGTCCATGACCAACCTCTCAATGCATTTTATTACCATAGATGTGAGTGCTACTGGACGCTAGTCGTTGAGGCGGCTAACTATTAGGAAATAATATACAGTTTTATAATACTGCAGTAGTATTGCTAGTCGAAATCAGAATTAAATTTAATATCTCCAGCATATGTCATGAAATTTGTTAACTTTGCGGCAGCAGTACAATGTAATACATGATAAATAAATACTGTGAAAACAAACTGAGTTACATTAAGTACATATATGTCTATTAAATAGTTAAGTTAATATAAGTAGAGCAAAAGAACAGAAATAAAAAAGTAGCGAGGTAGTGTTCATGGGTTCAAAGTCCATTTAGAAATCAGATAGCAGAGGGGAAGAACCTGCTCCTGAATCGCCGAGTGTGTGCCTTAAGGCTTCTGCACCTCCTTCCCGATGGTAACAGGGCATATCCTGGGTAGTGGGGATCTGTCATGATGGACATTGCTTTCCTAAGGCACCTCTGCTTGAAGATGCTTGTACCCATGATGGAGCTGACTAATTCTACAAGTTTCTGCAACGCACTTCGATCTTGTGAAGTAGCCCCCCCCTCCACCCCGCATACCAGAGAGTGATGCCGCCAGTCAGAATGCTCTCCATGGTATATTTGTAGAAGTTTTCAAGTGTTTTAGTTGACAAACCAAACCTCCTCAAACTCCCACTGAAGTATAGCCACCGTCTTGCCTTCCTTATAGCAGCATCACTCTATTGCGTTCAGATTCAGTTGTCAGAGATTTTGTCCTTTACCCTTTCTGAGGTCCTCATTCAGCTCTTTGGTCTTAATGACATTTAGTGCAAGGTTATTGCTGTGACACCACTCAACCAACCAGTATATCTCACAAACAACAGGAATTCTGCAGATGCTGGAAATTCAAGCAACACACATAAAAGTTGCTGGTATATCTCACTCCTGTTCCTTCATTTATAGATGGTATTTGAGCTATGTCTAGCCACACAGTCATGGGTGTAGAGAGAGTAGAACAGTGGGCTAAGCACACATCCCTGTGGTGCACCAGTGTTGATTATCAGTGAGGTGGAGATTCTATTTCCAATCTGCACAGACTGTGGTCTTCTGGTTAGGAAATCAAGGATCTCGTTACAGAGAGAGGTACAGAGGTCTAGGTTCTGTAGTTTTACGATTAGGACTGTAGGAATGATGGTATTAAGTACTGAGCTAGAGTCAATGAACTGCAACCTGACATACAGTAGGTATTTGTGTTGTCCAGGTATTCCAAGAATGTGTGGAGAGCCATTGAGGTCGCGCCTGCTGTAGATCTATTGTGGTGATAGGCAAACTGCAATGGGTCCAGATCATTCCTGAGACAGGTGTTGATTCTAGCCATGACCAGCCTCTCAAAGCACTTCATCACTGTAGATATGAGTGCTACTGGATGATAGTTGTTGAGGCAGTTGACGCTGCTCTTCTAGGGCACTGGTATAATTGTTGCCCTTTTGAAGCAGGTGGGAACTTCTGACTGTAGTAGTGAGAGATTGAAAATGTCTGAATATCCCAGCCAGTTTGTTGGTACAGGTTTTCAGAGCCTTACCAGGTACTCCATCGGGTCCTGCTGCTTTGAGAGGGTTCACTGAAAGACACATTGATGTCAGCCTCTGAGACAGCGATCACAAGGTCACCAGCTGCTACAGGGATCCTCTTAGCTGTAGTTTTATTCTCCCTGTCAAGGCGAGCATAAAAGTTGTTGAGCTCTTCTGGTAGTGAAGCTTCACTGCCATTCATGATGCTGGGTTTCTACTCCACCATTTCATCATGGCCACGCCAATTTATTATCCCTCTCAACCCAATTCTTCTGCCTTCTTACACAAAATGCTGGAGGAACTCAGCAGGCCAGACAGCATTATGGAAAAAAGTACAGTCAACGTTTCGGGCCAAAACCCTTCGGCAGGACTGGAGGAAAAAAGATGTGGAGCTAGAGTGAGAAGGTGGGGGAAGAGGAGAAAGAACCACCAGGAGATAGGTGAAACCTGGACAGGGAAGGATGAAGTAAAAAGCTGGGAAGTTGACTGGTGAGAGAGGGAAAAGGGGAGGGGAAATGGAGGGGGGAGTGGTTTGGGGGCATTACCGGAAGTTTGAGAAATTGATTTTCATGCTGGGTTGGGGAGGCTACCCAAACAGAATATAAGGTGTTGTTCTTCCAACCAGAGTGTGGCCTCATCATGACAGTGGAGGAGGCCATGGACTGACATGTGGGAATGGGAATGAGAAGTGGAATTAAAATGGGTTGCCACTGGGAGATCCCGCTTTTTCTGGTGGACGGAGCATAGATGCTTGGTGAAGTGGTCTCCCAATCTATATCGGGTCTCACCGATGTACAGGAGGCCACACTAGGAGCATCGAACACAGTAAATGACTGCAACAGACTCACGGCTGAAGTGTTGCTACACGTGGAAGTACTGTTTAGTGTCCTGGATGGTAGTGAGGGAGGAAGTGCAGAGGCAGATGTAGCATTTGTTCCACTTGCAAGGATAAGTGCCAGGCGGGAGATCAGTGAGGAGGGACGAATGGACAGTGGGAGGGAGGGAAAGATGAGCTTGGTAGTGGGGTCCTGTTGAAGATGACAGAAGTTTCAGAGAATTATGTGCTGGATGCAATGGCTGGTAGGGTGGTGGGAGAGGACAAGAAGAACTCTATCACCGGTAGTGGGCGGGAGGATGGGATAAGAGCAGATGTGTGTAAAATAGAAGAGATGTGGTTGAGAGCAGCGTTGATGGTGGAGGAAGGGAAGCCCCTTTCTTTGAAAAAGTAGGACATGGCCTTCATTCTAGAATGAAAAGCCGGATTACAAGAGCAGATGCGGCAGGGATAGAGGAATTGAAATGGTGTTTTAACAAGTAGTAGGGTGGGACAAGGTATAGTCTAGGTAGCTGTGATAGTCCATGGGTGACAACGGTGAATAAGTAGTCTCCAGAGATAGAGACAGTGAGATCAAGAAAGGGAAGGGAGGTGTCAGAAACAGACCAGGTGAATATGAGGGCAAGGTAGAAGTTGGAATCAAAGTGGATGAAGTTATCAAGTTCAG